>NW_021703773.1:17518543-17647489 GCF_005190385.1 Monodon monoceros
CACACACACACACACACACACACACACACACACACACACACACACACTGGAAAGATCCAGGGCCCCTTCCTTTATAACCCTCTTCACTAAACACAAACACACACAGTGGAAAGACCCTGTAGTTGAACATTGCTTTCCTCCACCTCTCTCTACTACAGTTCCAGAAGCCCCGAAGAGGCATCAGAGGCCCTCTCTTTACTGGAGGTAGCATCTCCGAACAGCTGGTTCCCAACGAAACGCGAGGACAGTACAGACACACATCTCCAAACAGCGGGTTCCCAACGAAACGCGAGGACAGTACAGACACACTCAAGTCACAGATAACTCTCTTCCCTGGCAGAAAGCCAGAGCGAAGGTGCTGATAACCATTGACCGGAGCCGGATGGGCTCCCAAGCACCGCTGCGTGAAGCAATACGAGAAGCTAAGGATCTAGGCCACCGCCCTCCACTCCCAATTTCCGCCCCACAGCATCGAAGCACCAGGTACAAAGCCTTCGCGTCATCACTCTGCGCCACCCCGTTGACATACCCCCCAGCCCCAGTTACCCTCCCCCCTCCACCCGCCGCCCAGCCCTTTCGTTAGCCAGCTGCACTCCAGCTGGCGCCATCGCGCACCCGCTTAGGTTCGTCATTCCCGCCCCCTTTCTACTTCTCCAACCCGCCCCTCCCCCCGCAAGTCTGTAGCAAGATCTACTTGTGTCGCTGAGCTCGAACTTCTCCTCCTCCTCCTCGCCATAGAGACAGCACCCAGCGGCGGCGGGGGTGGCGGCAACGACGGCGGCGGCGGCGGGTGCCCCATAGACACCTCTCGCACGGCAAGGGGGAAAGGGGAGCCGGAGCTGCGCCGCACCGCGCTGCGCCGTCGCTTCTCGCACGTCCGGGCGGGGGCGCCAGATGATGACGCGACACGCAGAGAGGGCGGGGCACGCAGGTGACGGAAGCTGGGGTGGTGGAGACCTGCGCGGTCAGGCGTCCTGACTGGCTGGTTGGGGCGTCAGGGCAGTGAAGGGAGGACTGCCGGTCCCGGGCGGCGAGTTCCCTGTCTCCAGCTGTCCGCAGACAGAGCATGCCCCCCTGACCCCGAGGACCCCCGGCCGGGTTTGCTTAGAGAAGACGCGTCTCCCCAGCACTTGGGCTGGGGCGTCCCTGCCCGCTCCTCCTCTGTCGCTGGGGAACCGCCGGGCTGAGCAGCTGGGAGAAGCAGGCCAGAGCCTTCTAGGGCCTCGGGCCCGGGGACCCGTGGAGGATGAGCTGGCTCTTTCCCCTGACCAAGAGCGCCTCCTCCTCCGCGGCTGGGTCCCCCGGTGGTCTCACCAGCCTCCAACAGCAGAAGCAGCGGCTGATCGAGTCCCTCCGGAACTCACACTCCAGGTGACTGGTCGCCGCCTCTCCGACAGGAAGAAAAAGTAGGGCGGGAGGGCGGGCTGGTCCTAACTACACTCGCAGCTCCTCAGGCCGACTCCCGCCAGCTGCCGCCTTTTGACCTACCTCCCTTCGTCCTGCCTCTCACGCTTGCTCTCCTATCCCTGACCTACGTTCAGGATTTTCTTCCGGGCCCTCCTTCCCTCCGTCCCGCCCCACCACTGCTCAGCTCCTCTAATTCCGATTTGCTCATCCCTCCTGACACAGCGCTGCTGACTGTAATCTGTCTCATAGTCTGTCTCCAGTATACCTTGCTTTGCCCGGCTTCCACACTGATCTTTCCCTTTGCCCACCTGTTTGCCGCGTTGGCAGAATTGTTAAAATTCTGTACTTGGGTAAAAAGAATCGTGAAGAGTGATCTCCAAGTTTCACAAATAGTGAACCATTTTTGAAAAAACCCCAAAACTGTTTCAACATTAAAGAGAAGGGAAGACGGTTTTCACCAGTGAGTTCTTCTCTGGGAGTGACATACTCAATCCTCTGAAGTCTCTAATAGAAGATTTACCCCGTTCTAACCACCTCCCCCCAGCTGGCAACTATCAGTCTCTGTTCATTTCTCACTTCGTTATTCTTGTTCCCACACTCGGGAATTGCCTTAGAGTCATCTCGATTGTTCTGTTGGCGTTGTATGAGTTGTTCATTTCTAGCGTGGTCAGATTAGAAATATTTTGCAATTCAAATTAATTCAACTGTTTTTATTGTAAACTGGTTTGCTGCAGCCCTTTATATTGCAAAAATCTGTGACCTCTAGTAGTTTTTAAAAATTAGAACTGCCTCTTTATATTATATGAATTATGCAAGTATATTTACTTGAGTGTCAGCACGTATTTTAATGTAAAGATGTCAACATCTTAGTAGACTTTTCATACATTTGAAATATATATATTCAGAGGTATTAAAATTGATTAATTCCTGTGGAAGGAACTTCTAGGAGCCATTTTATCTGTTACACTAAGGATTTTTTCCCAAGCAAGTTATAGTGTAGAATAGTTTTAAATTAGATATAGTGTTAAAAGAAAAAAATCACTGCAAAATGAGTTTGGCTAAAATGAGGCCTATTACTGATTGAACTTCAGGTGTTTCTTGGTTCTTTGTCTCAATTGTTCTGCTTGTTGAGAACTTTAGAAAGGTGAGAATTTGTGGTATTAAACAGGAAAGAATGGCATGGTATTTGATTTAATGGTGGCTTTCTTTTTGGAAAATTAAGTTCATAGAGTTCTTACAAGTCAGTCTTACTCCAAATAGTATTCTCTACTAACCTGTAAGAGCTACTCTTACAAAATATGCTTATGAAACAGGGTGACTCCTTTTTAACAAACAACGAAAGTTTGTCTCCTTAGAAGGCATCGCCTTGGAAGACTGTATACTATGCTAGTACTACTATTGCCAAAATACTTTTTAGAACCATACTTTTGGAATTAATTGCTTTTAATCCTTTAGTATATTCTGTTAGATATTCTCACTGCTGGCAAATTTTTATTCTTTGAGGTTGGAGTTGAATTTTTCAAATATTCCAAAGTCCCTTGCTGCTAAAGCTGGTAAATAAGGAAAGCGATTGATGTGAAATTTATTGTATATTTTTTTGGCCTTCAAATAAGGTGAGATTCTAAGGCAGGAATTGCTAATCTAAGGAGTTCTGCAATTGGCTTAAGAGGATCGGTAAATACTCTGAGTCAAATGCAGAAGGGATCTATTTTGTTATGTTTTGAGCCAGAAATTATGGACATAATCAGACATGTGATATTATCTACATATTTGTAATGTTTTATGAACAGCTAACTTTAAGTACTTGATTCATTTAAGTTCTTTTATAAAAATATTTGAAGTTTTTATTGAAATATTTCACATTTATAAACTATACTTGGATAATTCTGGTGACAGTTAAGGAGGTCATGTACTTCCATTTTTCAAAGAATGGTACAATCCCAGAAAAAATGTCTTCTACCTTTTCTTGTTAAGTCTTCCCTTTTAACTCATGACATACATTTTAAAACTAGCTGGTAAAAATGATGTATGTGTGCAGTATCTGAAAATATGTTGCTTGAGTAATCAAATTCAATACTACAACTTATGCTTAAAGATTTTTGTGTAAAAAGACACTGCGATTGGTTATTCTGAAGGTGCACTTTTTAAAAGTTCAAAGAATGTTTCGAACAGTATTTTAATGAATAATAGAAAACTTCCTCAGTTACGAGTATTAATATCTTGCATGCTGCCCACCTGCCTCACGTTTAATACTCCATCCCTTCTCCAAATATAGGGTCAGTAGCTCTTTCTTGGCCATGAAAGCGTCTGACTTCTTTTCGTCTCCTCAGTAACCTTTCCCACCCCCATTCTCACATCTACCTTCCAACTCCTTATAATTAAAAATAAATCCCACTTCAGGAAAGAGTCTCTTTAATTCCCTTTCTCTAATTAATGTAAGCTTCTTTTCAGTTACCTTAAGAAATTCCTACCTCCTCATCTTCCTCAGGCCTCTCCTAAAGGTTAGCTGAATTTTATGTGTATTTTTTCCTCATCTAAGTCTTATTGGTAAGGCAGGGCAAATGGGACACTGTCATAATGATGACCAAAAAAGTGTTTACCCAAAATATAATAACACATTTGTCTGCTATGAAAATGGAAACAAAGTTATGTAGATTACTAGGCTCAAGAATTTTATTCCACCTTCTAAATAACAGTCATCACAGTATTCAATTTACCACTAAAATTCCTGACTTTACAGGCAGGAGTAGAACTAATTCTGTTGTTTCTTTTACTTCCTAAAGAAGCTCACTCTAAGAGACACTGTTGATTTCCCATCTAAATCCATTTCTTCTGATTTCTTGGAAGAACATTATTTTTATATGGGTTCCTGGTCTGCGGGACCAATTATTTAATGGAGGCTGTGCTCTTTCAACCTGCTTAGGTAAATAGTAAATAATGATTGTTTACGCCAATGATGATGGTCTCATTCCCATTGCTAGTTATTGTGGAAACAAGACAGTTGACCTAATCTTAGTCAGTGGAGTGGTGGGTTGGAGAAGAGGTCTGCTGGGGAGCTGCTCAAAACATTTTCTTAGTAATAGTAGTGTCTAAGAGGAAATGCTTTGTGTTTTGGATATCGTTGTGTTACATGGGACATCTAGAACTGCTTGGATCATGAAGGAAGCAGACTGACTACTGAATGTGGTAGAGTAGAAAGATGGAAAGTCTATGATAATATTGTGATGCTGAATTAACCAGATCTGGAAACTTCCTTCCTCCGGACTTCTTGCTGTATAAGATTATATGATACATATACATTTGTATTATACATACAAATAACCCCTCACTGTTTAAGACGCTTCCGGCCTGGTTTTTCAATTATTAATACTTGCAGTTGAAACTGCCCCAAGTGATGCTCACTAATTCCAGTATTTAAAGATTCTTCGAACTGAAGCTAAGTATCTCCCTGCATTGACCCTGCAATCAGAAAATACTAAAATCTGATGGTAGCTCAACAGTTACTTTACCATCCTTACTATCCTGGTTTTTCCTCTCTCACAGTATCTACAGTTAATTAGCTTCTTTATTATTTTATTTCCTTAGCTCTGAAGGAACAACCTGGAGCTGTGTTTGTAAATGGTAATTGTTATCTGTAATTAACTATATAAATTCAAAATTATACAAATAGTACTCTTTCTTTGTTACCTTTTACTTAGGGAGATCAGCTCTCTCAAGTAAAGGACTTCTCCATTTTAATAATCAGTTATGTGGTAATTCTGGTGCTATTTTTATTTTATATTTCATCAGAAAATCTAATTTGGGATTTATTTTTATCAGACTTGCTTGCTTTTTCACTCTGGTGTGAGATGTTAGACAAAATGAATTTGAGGAACATAAATGCAAACAAGCAAAAATTATTGACATTGGGAAAAGCAACATGACTTAGGTGAAGTCTGAGTTCCAATTCCCATCTGTAGAATCAGGAATTGTGATTTTTATTCTGCAGGATTGTTGGTATTTAAGTAATATATATAAACATTTATTAGAGTATCTGACACGCAGTAAACAGGCAGCAGATGGTATTCCTTCTTCCCACTGCATAGAATCAGTGTGCCTGGAACCTTTGCCTCTTAGCCTACATGGATCTAGCCAGCTTATTGTTTATGAATTGCTCACAAGCTTACAGCTCACTTGCCTCTGGCAGGACTACTTCTGACTTTCCATTCAGAAAGCATGTCCATTCCAGAGAGTTCTTTTCTTCACAAATGAAATGTAAGATTTCATTTTGAAAGATTTTAGACAATACATGTAAAGAAACTAGAATGTTATTGGACACACAGTAAGTACTCTGTAAATGCCAATTATTTTATTTTTGTATCTTAAATATAATGGTGCCAACCTCATAGTTTTTAAAAATTGTTTTGAAATCTTCTTTTGTTGCCAGTCCTTGGATTTTCTCTCTGATTACCCAGATTCTTTTAAAAACCTTATAACATCTTTGGAGAGCCTGCTCTTGTATAATTTTCTACCCTATAGCTGTTAAGTTTAACCCCCTGTTCTCAGGTATAAAACTCATGGGTTTCTTAGTAAGCCTAGATTCCAAACCTTTCTTTCTGTAGTTTTTACTGTTAGCTCATAAGGACTCACATGCAAACTTGATAAGACAAAAAGTTTGTAATGAGAGGATATGTGTATATGTTTTAACCTGTCTAGTGTTGTATTTTTTAATAGATCTGTTGTCGACATAATTTGAGATTTTTCATTAAAATATCCAAATTTCCAACTTTTAAAAAATAGATTTTATTATTTAGAGCAGTTTTAGGTTTACAGAAAAGTTGAGCAGCACGTACAGAGATTTCCCATATAGCCTTTGCCCTCTCCAACTTTTCTTTTAAAATGGAAAGATCTGGGCTTCCCTGGTGGCGCAGTGGTTGAGAGTCCGCCTGCCGATGCAGGGGACACAGGTTCGTGCCCCGGTCCGGGAAGATCCCACATGCCGCGGAGCGGCTGGGCCCGTGAGCCATGGCCGCTGGGCCTGCGCGTCCGGAGCCTGTGCTCCGCAACGGGAGAGACCACAACAGTGAGAGCCCCGCGTACCGCAAAAAAAAAAAAAAAAAAAAAATGGAAAGATCTGGCAACAGTTCCCACATATCAGTGCTTGCTTTGAGCTTAAGAGTAGCTGTCCTATTTACTGGGCTGCTCTTCTCCATTTTACCAGTTTGCAGTCACACCCTTTTGTACTACAAGCAACTGCCTTCATTTCATGTACCTTTCTAACTCTTAAAGGTATTTGAGAGTAAAATTTTCTTGGGGAAGAAAATCACCTTGACTTGTTGCAATAAAAAATTCTATAAGAATCTGCTGTGCCTTAGCCTATTGAAGCTACAGAAACCTACAAAATGTCAATATTTTGACTCTATAAATTTGAACTCTTATAGTGAACTTAAAAGTTATGTATATCAAACAATCCCATAATTAAGTGAATTTTAATTTGATACATTAAATCATATAGTCTATAACCAGTGATTAAACGTTATAATTTCAGAGTATATGACACAATAAAGCATGTTACCATTTAAAAATTTTCCTAAATAGATGGTAACACTCAAGTGCTATTTTTCCTATAGTAGTATCAGTCCATACCTGCTTTTTAAAAAAAGTTACCACACAGGTCGTCATTTCTCCATTGCCAGTTGAATCCAACCACATCTACTCCTCCCCTCCTACCTCTGAACTCCTTCCAAGCTGTCTCTACTGCCTGCTCACCTAAGCCAAAAACCTGGTCATCCTGTTTTCACTTGGTCATCCCTGCTACCACTGGATTGTAACTATTCTCTCTGCCTGCAGTCTTCTTCCCTTACTTTTTTCTTCCACATGGGTGCCAGAGTCATCTTTTTAAAATTTGAATTTGACCATGTTATTCCTTTCAGTAGCTTCCTAACTCTTGCCAGCCTCCTTAGCTTAAAGCCTGGTTGTCACAGAAGGTGGTGATGTGACTGATGGAAACATGTCAGCAGACACAATGTAAAGTTTCTTTAGGGGAAAGGATATGGACACTCTTAGAGTTATTATTTCCTACTGAAGCTTTCCTAATTGTGTTTCCTCTTGTCTAGAATGTACACTTCATTTCCCCGATTCTCTTTCCTAAGGTTAACTCTTACTTGACTTTTTTTTTTTTTTTTTTTTTTTTTTTTGCGGTACGCGGGCCTCTCACTGTTGTGGCCTCTTGCATTGTGGGCTCCGGATGCGCAGGCTCAGCGGCCATGGCTCACGGGCCTAGCTGTGCGGCATGTGGGATCTTCCCGGACCGGGGCACGAACCCGTGTCCCCTGCATCGGCAGGCGGACTCTCAACCACTGCGCCACCAGGGAAGCCCCTTACTTGACTATTAAATGTAGCTCAGATACTGTTTTTTAATCTGAATACCCATCCATCCCTGTTTAGGTTAGGTTGTTTCCTCTGTGTTCCTATAGCTCTGTGCACATCTCTGTCATGATCCAGTGTCTTCTACAGAACACTGTTCAAAAACTACTGTAAAATAAGTGGTCCGTGTCAAACAGATATAGAAAACAAAATCGAGTACTCTAGAATTTCTAAAAGCCTTTAATATGCTAAAGTGCATCAATATTCTCCAAGAGAAGGATACAGTATGAAGCATCTTCCAAGCAGAGCACTGAACCATCTATTTGAGCTATTTAGCTATTTATTTTAAATTTCCAGTTTCTTAATTATTCATTTTCATATCAACGTGTGTGTGTGTGTGAGTGAGAGTGAGAGAGAGAGAGAGAGAGAGAATGCAAATGTTAATAAGGAAGAACCTTTGTATTCTATTACAAGTTAATTACTAAAGGGATGTTGCCTATTAGCTTCAATTATACATCATGGCCCATATCTGGGAGCCCTGCCTCCCAGGTAAAGAGCATTAAGTTAAAATACCTTTGTTTAGCTCCTGAGCAGGCCCACCTGTGAATGACTGAAGGGAGGAAGAAATTAACACATCCCCTCGGGAGGCTGACTGGAAACAGGAAATGTTTGGCCTTACTCCCTCCCCTTTTAGTATAAAAGAAGCCCGAATTCTGACTCAGGCTCGATGGTTCTTTGGGGGCACGAGTCTACCATCTTCTTCATCTGCTGGTCTTCCAAATGAAGTCGCTATTCCTTACCCCAACAACTCGTCTCTCGATATATTGGCTTGTCGTGCAGTGAGGAGCTCGAGCTTGGACTCGGTAACACAAGGGCTATTTTCTTTTGTTCCTCTGAGGGTATTATACAAATTGATAGTCTTCTGTTTGCTCATTTAACTCTGTTTCCTTGAAGTTTTGTGTTTGGGGCTTGTTGAGTTCGGTGCACGCTTTGCGTGGTTTTGTTTTGTTCAAACCTTTTCTGTATTTGAGATTCCTGGTTGACTTGTTTGTAGATATTTAATTCTGTTTATCATACCCTGCCTCAGGTGATAGGTGAAAAAGAATGACTCTCTTTGTTATGGGCCAAGCTGTTAGCTGTCTTTTGGAAATGGAGGCTTCCTGGGAGTCAGCAGCTTCCTAAGGCACTGCTACCTTAGAGGCTACATCCCCGTGTTGTTCAGGGGGCAAATATTACTGCTGTCCTCTGGTTGGAACAAGCGGGGCACCAGGAGAGTGCTCTAGCTTCCTGCTGGTCCACGTGTCCCCGCACTGTCTACCCTGAGAGGCGCTCCTGCCCCTACCCTCCACACTCTGGTTTGCGTTGAATCGGTTCAAGGGCTTGGAGGACCTTCAGACTGCTCCTACTTTGCTTTGGTCTTATGTTTTGGGTCGTCATTAGTTCCTGTATTTATTTTCTTTATTTTTTTTAACGCTGATCTTTTCCTTAAATTTAATCCCATCTTTTTTTATCTTTCTAAGATTCCTCAAAACTTCTTGTCAGTTTATGGTACTATTTGCTTTCCAGCACTGTTACAGATTTGCTTTTTAAAAGTCAGTTTCGATATTTCTTGGAGAAAATGGGATGGGAAAGGGAAATTGTCTAACCTTCATCTACTGTCTTGAAGCGTCTAAACCCTTTATTGGAAAGGATCACTTAAAAACCCTCCCTTGAGCTACCCAACACTGCCAGAGATGCATGAAATCAGTATCTTGAATTGCTCTTTTTCAGTCACTTGATGTGCTGTGTGCCCCATCAGAGCAAAGGCCACACTATTTCCATTTCCATGGAAGATGTTGGATATATGGTAGCTGTTCAGTTGAACCTAGTCTTAGTTACAAAATACAAGTTTACACAAAATACTAAGTAAGGAGATAAATGATTGTTCTATAAAAGGAATCTTTTAACCATAACTAGTGCCTCTCTTGCATTTCAAGATCTGCTTGTTTACAGTTTTAGGGACTATTAAAGAAATGTGGATGCCAGTTAGTGACACATGCTGACAAAGTTTTCTGTTGTTGCAGCTTTCTTTAGTCCCGAACAGATCCAGAGCCACTGAAGTAAAGCCATAGTAATTCACTGCTCTCAGAGAACCTAGGAAATAAAATTATTAATGGAAGGCTATTTAAATTTTCTCTGGTGTGATTACAGTATTACTTCAAAGTGTGTGTGTTTACATCCAAAGAGTACTTACCTGTCAGCATAAAGATATGGCTATATGACTGTAAGAATGTTTATCAAAGTATGGTTTATAGTAGTAAAATTGGAAACAATCTAAATATTGATGCCAAAAACTCAGCCTCTGTGCACCAGTGCCAAATCAAATCTCGGAGACAGAGTTTTGGAAGAAGTAGAAAAGAATAGCTCCATTGCTTTGCCAGGCAAATGGGCACACAACAGGCTCGTGCCCTGAGAAACTGTGTCCCAGCCTGGGAGCATTTGGTGAGTTTTATAGCAGTGGTTCAAGGGCGGAGTTGCTAATAAGGATCAGGGTGTGTGTAGGGCCTGCACTCCTTTAATTTGGCCTCAGGTGGTCTCCTCCCTTGTCTCTGCATCCCCTCCCTTCCCTGATTAGCAGCTGTTCGAATCTGCCCTTTAGAATTCAGGGAAGGTAATGGAGGCTGGAGTGTATTCAGTGTATTCCCTACAAACAAGAAACGGAGGACACAGAAAAGCTTCCATGCCCAGGAGCCCCACAGGGTCCTGCTCAGTTTCAATATCTAATAGTATGGAGTAGTTTAAACAATATACTAGAACTTTATACAGCCATTTAAAAATATTGTAAAATAACATTTGCTGATTTGGAAAAATAATTTTTTTTCTAATGAGAATGAATTATTTTTGGAATAACTTTTTTAAAGTTATTTGAAAATAGCAAAAACTTCAAAATAAATTTGTGGTAAAGATTCAGGGAATGATTCTTGTTTTAATTAAGTAGGACAAATACCTGCCGTCTAACACAGCTAGTGTAGAGGAGGAAAAGGCTTTCCTTGATGCTCTTAGGGTCCCTGGCTGGGTCTGAAAATTAAACTGACAAAGACAGATTAACAGGAGAAAAGCATAGAAATTTAATTAATGTGAGTTTTACATATCAGGGGGCCTTCAAAAGGAAATGAAGACCCAAAGAAACAGACCTGAGTATTTTATGCTGGGTTTGATGAAGAGTGGACAGTTGTGGAGGAATATGATGGGTTAAGGGGTATGAGGCACATCTTAGAGATATTGCGGGTTCAGTGCCAGACCACCTCAGTAAAGCAAATATTGCAGTAAAGCATGTCACATGAATTTTTTGGTTTCCCAGTGCATATAAAAGTTATGTTTACACTATACTGTAGTCTATTAAGTGTGCAATAGCATTATATCTAAAAAACAATGTATATATTTTAATTAAAAATATTTTATTGCTAAAAAATGCTGTTATCTGAGCTTTCAGCAAGTTGCAGTCTTTCTGCTGGTGAAGGGTTTAAAATATTGCAAGAATTACCAGTATGTGACACACAAACATGAAGCGAGCAAATGATACTGGAAGAATGGCACCAATAGACTTTCCCTATGCAGGATTGCCACCATCCTTGAATTTGTAAAAAAAAAAAAAAAAAAGGGAAAAGAAAAGGCAATATCTATGAAGCACAATAAAGTGAAGTATGCTTGTAATTGTAGTAAATGGGGCAGGGGGCATGTGGTTGCAGGGTACAATGATGACATAGCAAGGCCGGTTTGTTAGGATTCTTCTTGGTGTCCCTATGTCTTCTGAGATAAGGATGCTCCTTTCCTCTTGGCATGGGGAGGGCACCTCTTAATGAGGTTTTATGACCTGTTTCAGGGAAGAAGGGTGAGGGGAGAAGGTCAGAGTAACCTTCCTGTTTCTGCTATTTTCTCATACTCCTTCAGCTTAAAATATTCAAGGTGCCAAGGTGCCACATTTAGGGGTAGCGTGTCCTGAACCCCATCAATTGCCATGATTAACCTGTTGTTTTGGAATTTGTTAATGACGGTTTAGCTCTCATTAATGTTACAAATATTACCTTTAGTTATTTTTGATACCTCATTTGTGGAGGAAACTTGTCAAAAATTTTAATAAATGTCAAGAACATAATTATGGGAACAGTGAATTGAACACTTCTAGCCAATGATTTAAGTAAAAATCATCTTAATCAAATTCACTTTGTTTTCTATAAAAATACAGTGTCTGAAAAAATGAGTTAAAACTTTAGTATTACAAATTTAGGCTCCAATTTAGATGTGTGTTCTAAATGCTTATTTAATAATAGCTAACATATATTGAACAATTATTATGGTATTATGTGGGGAGGGCTTTGCATGCATTATCTCACTTAATCTAACAGTTCTTTTAGGTAGATGGGTATTTTTAACATCTGCATTTACCATTTGAGAGATAAGGCTTAGACAGATTAAATAAGTTGTCCATGATCACACAAGTGAATGGTAGAGGATTTGATCCTAGGAAGCTTAGATTAAGAGGTTGTGCTCTTAATCACTAAGATGCTCCACTTGGCTTTGAACTGGTGGATGCTTCTGTGATCAGTATTCCCTTAAAGCATTGGACACCTTAGGGTCCTAAGATAACGAAGAGGAATAAAAAACTTAAGTCATTTTATTGATTACATAATGTTTATACAGCTGAGAAGGCTGTTGGTATCCTAGTCCAAACGTGATCCCCAAAGAGACACTTTCATAAAAATTGTGTTAGTCCTAATATTGAATATCTTCGTGAGTCTTTTCTCAACCATTTCTTCTCTTCAGTCATAACCTCATTCCATGGGATGTCAGAGTAGACATCTATGATTTCTCCATAACTCCATCCCAACACTTTTGAACCTTTCAAGCTACCTAAAATTTACATATTTGAGAGGCTAGATTTTTATCAGAAGGCAAAAAAAAGTCATAGTCCAAAAAAGAAAATGAGGAAAATAAGAGGTTTTCTAAAGCTACTAATTGAAGCAACCAAAAGAAAAGTAAATTACGTAATTGCTAGATCTTTCAAAGGTATTTATGCTTGAAAAAGTTTCATGTCTGTTTGGATATTAGGCTTCCTTTCAGCGTTAACTCATTAATACTACTTAACATTTTTCCCTTTGGAAAGATTATGAATGTTGGTTAGCATTCCAAGTGATCCCCCAAAAGATTTGGTTGGTAGATTATAACTAATAATTGCATGCCTGCAATTAAAAATAAAATAAAATTCTGAATGTAGAACGTTAAAGTATATGGGATTTATACTAGTTGGCATTTATATTCAGCTGCTAGTAACAAAGACTCCCAAAATAGTAACTTAAACGTGATAAAAGTTTCTTTTTCTCTACATACAAGAAATTCAGTTTGACAATTCCATAGCCATCAAGGACCCAAGCTACATCTTCCTGCTGAGCTCTCCCTAGTGTATGGCTCCCGTTCTCAGGGTCACTCCTGGTCCAGTATGGCTGTTAGAAGTTCAGCTATCAGGGCCAGGCTGGAAGGGAAAATGGACTCATACCAGTTTTTTTGTTCCCTTTTAAGATGCTTTCCTGGAAATTCCACCTCACAACTTTTCTATGTTTTATCGACTGGAACTTAAGTCTACAGCAACAACTTGCTGCAAGAAAAGTTAGAACATTGCTACTCAGAATAAAATCAGGCTTCTCTTATTTAGGAAGAAGGGGAATATTTGGTTTCGGAAAGCAGCCAGCGGTCTCTATCATAAGACTGTAGGAGACATCTCATCCAGACTTCTAAGTTTAAGCTCTTAAGGCCCAGGCTTCCCCAGCTATCTATACTGCTGGGCAATAGCAGAATTATAATCAGAACCCAGATGTCTTGCTGACTTGTTCTAACTAGAGGGCTCACAATTGCTTCTCCTGAGGATGAATTAGATAAAGTGATAGTAAATCGATCTAGCACTAATATAAGAGTTTTTTTTGTCTCTTTACCTCACCATCTAACTCCCCCTCTCAGCAACGACCCCGCCCATATCTCAGAATAGTATTGCCTGCTTATTTGATAAACATGATCATTTTCCCCTCAAAATACAAGTTATATTGGCCATCTAAATTCTATTATTAAAATAAAGTAGTTTTAGTAGACTCTAAAAATATTTAACATTTGTTTTTAACATTAATGGTTTTTATAACTTTAGATAAATTTTTTTCTCAAATTTTCTCCTACAGTATAGCTGAAATACAGAAAGATGTGGAATACAGGTTGCCATTCACCGTAAACAACCTGACAATTAACATTAATATGTGAGTAGAATTGTATCCTATTTTTTCATGTAATATGACTTTAAAATCTTTTTATTATTTTCTTAGCTATTTTTAGAAGTAAACTGTTTAAAAGTGAATTTATTCCCTTTCTAGTATTTATCTCCCTCTCTAGGAACTATAGTTTATTAAACTTAAAATTTTGTAAAATAAAAGATTTTTTAAGTCATCATTGTAATAGATATTGCTGTAAGAAACTGTAAAAGAGGAAATGTAATAAAAAGACGTAATCGTTTTTATTGTTTTGCACTAAAGTCTAAGCTGGAGGTAGACTGAAAGAGTAAGAATGATAATGACAAACACTCAAAGGGATCATGTGTGGAAAACCATTAGAGATATAGACACTTTTACATCAGAAATAAGTGAAAATATTCTAGTTTTCGGCAACAGATAAACTACGTCAACCAGAAAGTTCAAGACTGAATTTGATCTGCTAATTATTTTTAAAGAAAAAAATTAAAAGTTGAAAATGTAATCATGAGGTTATTAAGTTATAAAGAGGAAAGGTTGGACAAAGTGATTGCTGAAGTACTCATTTAGCCTTAAGTGCAGTTATTAGTCTTTAGCATGAAAGAATTAAGTTATTACCTCAGATTGCATCAGGTGGCTAGCCACTAGAGTGAGTGTTTGGGTGAGGTAAAAAGGCATTTAACTTGAAGATAGGAACCATACTTGTTCATCTTCCTATCCTTATTGCCTAGCATGGTGCCTGCACATAGGAGGCCTTGTTAAATCCTAGTTGAATGAATGGATTAAAGCATGACTATATAACAGTGACAACTATTATGCTGTGTTATCTTGATATATGGGAGTTTCTGAATCATCACAGCAGCCCTGCAAATTGGAACAAATAGGTAGTGAATAGTGTAGTGGGGAGAGAAACTCAGATTGGTTGGGGTCCAAAGGCCATACATTGCCTTTTTTTACCAAACTAGTTTAACATCTTCAACTATATAAATGAAGTAGTTTTATCTCTCATCACATGCCTTAGGTAGAGCTAAGTAGGAGAAGCCAACAAGGACCCAGTTTTCTTCTTGACAGTGTTGCCAACACATAGTTTTCTGAGCCAGAAGGGGAACAGAGTGGCAGTTTAAAGGGACATACTGGTCTGAGTTTTTAGAGATTTGGAAAACGGTTCCATGTCCAGTAAACTCTCATTTTTAAAGACTTTACTCCCTAATTTTAAATTTGTAGTAGCTCAAAAAAGGTTAAGGTTTTTACTCTTTATTTTTTGTATTGAGAATTTACTGTTATTTACTTGAAACCATGTGATTGACTTCAAAGTTGGGAGAGATATGTTAATTGAGACATTTAGAAGAGAGCCCTATAGAAGCAAGGCATGATGATAGCTACACTGTTCCAATCCTAGCACTTCCCATTTTATCCACTCAGCTCTTTAAAAAACTCAGCATATAATGAAATAATTGTTGGCAGTATTTCAAAAGTAGGAAAGCCATAAGAAAAGTATATGGCCAGAACCTGTGGTCCACTAAATAGCCAGACTGGGTTAAATTAGGGTTCACCTGATAAAAATGCCTGGTCTAATTTTAGCTGAGATTTTGGATAGTTTGGTGTATTGTGTTTGAAAGCAATTAATTGGCGTGGTGTGAAGAATAGTCTATAATTCACGGTATCCTTATTCCACATTAAGAAGGTTTTACTATACTGAATTACTTTATAGTCTTGTTGCCAAAGTGTATCTTTTTGTATACTTTCAATCAACTCAACAACCATAGTAGAGCACTAATTACTGAGTAATCCAAATGAAAGTACGAAAATTTTATTTGCTTTTAAGTAATTTTGTTTTAGGATTATGACCGTATAATATCACATTTGTTGTCTTTGTTTTTGTTTTTTAATCTGTTCTACCTTTACCAGATTGCTTCCTCCACAATTTCCTCAGGAAAAACCAGTGATCAGTGTTTATCCACCAATACGACATCACTTAGTGGATAAACAAGGAGTGTATGTTACCTCTCCATTAGTAAACAATGTATGTATATGGTATAATTTATTTCAAAAATGTTCACTGTATTTAATAGATAATCCTGATTTGAACATTATTTGTTTTTCAGTGGTGAGGACCTGTTGATGTTAAGAACTTTGGTTCATAGTAGATCTTTTATAGTGGTTAGGAAGGGATAAAATTCAAATATGCCTTAAATTTCTTAGGATATATATACATATATATGTATATATATGATTGATTAATGTGAAGGATGGTAACTTAAATGTACTCAGTATTTACCTTTGAACCTTCAAATTATTGTCAATAGTGAAATGTGGAAATATTTCAGCTCCATTATTGACTAAATAAACTTTTAACCTCATTTATGGTATTGATTCTATAAGAAAATATTGTAAGTTGTGGATTGCTGATACGTTCAATTGACATAATATCCTTTGCTTTTCATTTAATTCTTGACTTGCAAAAGTGGATTTAAGATTGAGTTTTACAGTTAAATTATCCTAATGAGACTTTATAATCTTTTTCTGAAGATGAATTTGATCACCGTGTATTACTGTTACTTTTAGTTTACAATGCACTCAGATCTTGGGAAAATTATTCAGAGTCTGTTGGATGAGTTTTGGAAGAATCCTCCAGCTTTAGCTCCTGCTTCAACAGCATTCCCATAGTAAGTATGTTTATATCGAAAGAGTTTGTATATACATTTATTTACTTTTGATCTAAGTAATCAAAATATAGTTTAAAAATTCAAATAATGTTAAAAGGCAATCCTCTGTTTTCCACATCCCCACCTTCACACACAGATACATTCATACTTTTCAGAGGCAACTGTGTTTTTCTTTTTTAAGCTGCTTCTCTAATGTTTACCTTCATCTTTCTGAATAATGTATACATACTGCTATCTCTTGATTCTTTCATTTTAGATACTATCTATTGACTTCCTATTATGGATAGATGAGGATTTTACTTATCTTTCACAAACCTTCCTTTTCCCTCATCCTCTGAGAAATTTTTGATTTTTACTTCAACTCATGTTTGGTACTTTCATTACATTGACTCTCTGAATATTCCTTGCTGCTGAGCCTCGTACTTTATAATGATTATATTTCCCTGATGGTATAACTTTTTACTTTTCTCTGGAGTTAATAATTACTCCATTTTTCCATTGGTTTTATTTTCTTTGATCTTTTAAATTTTCCACATCTTTTAGCAGCTCTGAAAAATACCTTTCAAATCATTTTTTCACATCATCAAACCTGTCAGGTAATCTCTAGGTTCTGGTATTTTCTCTTTGCAGACATTGCTCCATTTTCCCCCTCCATTCTGAATTAGTTACTCTACAACTGCTATAAAGCTGTCATCCTGGGATTTCCCTTTCCCACTCTCCTGTGTTGGATTCTCCTTTTCCTGCATCCTAAGTTTTTTTCTTTCTCAGGCTATTTCCTAGTTTCTTGCATTACTGCCTCCCTATAGCTTCCTAAGTAACGGCATGTTCCAGTTACTAAGGATGAATAACAATTATCCTAAAACTTGTGGTTAAAATAATGACAACATTTATTTTCCTTGTGAATCTGCAATTTGGTTAGGGACTAATAGAGCTTGTTTGTGCTCCACCTTCTGCATCAGCTGGCATGGCTTAAAACAATGAACACATTTATTTTGCTCACTGATCTTTAATTCAGGAACGGTTCATCAGGGAAAGCTCTTGTCTGCTCTACTCATCATCAGTGGGCTCTCATCAGAGGCCTTACCTGGGGAAGTCAACTAGAATACCTAGATGCAGCCTGGGCTTCCTCACATCATAATGGCTGGGCTCCTGGGGTAAACATCCTGAACGAGTTATGAGAAAGTCATATTCACCTTCTCTGACATAGCTACTGAAGTCATTCAGTTTGTTCTGCTTCATTCTGCTTCTGCTTCATTCAGTTTGTTGAGGCAATCAAGAAGTTCTGATCAGATTCAAGGGGAAGAAAACAGGCTCTTCCTCTTCATGGTGGAGTGGCAAGGTTCTAGAAGAGTATATGGGACCAGAAATAGTGCTGTGGCCACGTTTGGAAAATACAGTATGCCACAAGGTGCTTGGAAGAATAATTTTGAGACTTTTTTTTTTTTTTTTTTTACCTGCAAATGTCTTTAATATACCCTCACACTTAAAAGTTGGTAGAGTTCAAATTCTATGTTGAAGTGGTTTTCCACTGAGAATTTTGAAGGCATTCCTCTATTGTCTATACATAGGCTTCTGTTGCCAAGATGTCCAGTGCCATTTTGATTTCTATCCTTTGTAATGTTTTTTTCTTTTTTTAATTTATTTTATTTATTTATTTTTGGCTGCGTTGGGTCTTCATTGCTGCACGCAGGCTTTCTCTAGTTGCGGTGAGCGGGGGTTACTCTTCATTGCAGTGCGCGGGTTTCTCATTGCAGTGGCTTCTCTTGTTGCGGAGCACGGGCTCTAGGCGCACGGGCTTCAGTAGTTGTGGTGCATGGGCTCAGTTGTGGCTCACAGGCTCTAGAGTGCAGGCTCAGTAGTTGTGGAGCACGGGCTTAGTTGCTCCACGGCATGTGGGCTCTTCCCGGACCAGGGCTTGAACTCGTGTCCCCTGTCTGCATTGGCAGGCAGATTCTTAACCACTGTGCCACAGGGAAGTCCCTGATCCTTTGTAACTTTTTATATCAGATATTCTGAAATTGCATGATGATACAACTTCATACAATCTTTACTTCCTTTTCCTGTAATATCTCTTGGCTTAATTACCCAGTTCTTCTACTTAATTTCCAAGAACTTTTTCTTGTTCAGAAGTCAGGTGGCATCTTTAACACTGCCTGGAAATCAGCTTAGGCTAGATTATCCCATTCATTGGGTGTATCAGCCCCAGCCATCATCTTTGCCCTCCTGTGTCTTTGTCCTGGAGTCATAAACCTCACTGATATTCTTTATCTAAAAACTGTATTTCCTATCTTCTGTCAGGAAAGAGTTAAATATACCTCATTCACCTTATTTGAAGATATAAGCCAACAACTGTGATACAGTACACATTGTTAAAAAGCAAGTTTGATACATTTCTTAGATTATTTTATAGGTTGTACCCGCTACTGAGATTAAAATAAAGCTGACTGGTTCCAAATTAGTAAGACTATTTCAAGGATAGTACAAATATTCCCTCACATTGAACATATTCTTTCTAAATAACTTATGTTATATTTACATACCTGCTAATAATATACCTTTACATAAAACTAAAGCTTTAAGATAAAGGTGAGCCATACTTTGAAATAAACAAACTTTTTAGAGAACTTTTTTAAACTTAATTTTTTCAATCATATATTCACTTGGCTCAAAAATTTTAAAACTGTAAAAGGGTATGGGGTGAAAAGTCTCCTTCCACCTTTTCCCTTGCAGTTTACTTTTTCTTCTTATTGGTATCCAGAGTTTTTCATTTGGGTGCATATGTATAGAATTTCTGAGATATTTTATGCATATACAAGGAAATATGTACACATAGTATTATTCCCTCTTTTTTCATACAAATGGTAGCAAACTATTCCCTTGCCCTTTTTTTTTTTCTCCCCTCACTAAATGGTATAGTTCAGAGAGCTTTCCATGTTGGTTACTAAAGCACTTCCTCATTCTTTATGACCACAAAGTACTTGTTTTATGGATATAGCATAAGTTAACAAAACTCCTATTAATGGACATTTTTGTTGTTTCCAATCTTTCCTGAAAGGCCCATCCTTCTTTGCCCTCAGTGATGCAGTGAATAACATTAAAAGTAATATTTTACCCAAGTGTAATTTTATTTGTTAGATACAGTCTCAAAGTGGTAGACATGTTTGTAATTTTGACTAATACTGCAGGATTGCCCTACAGAGTAAGTTGTACCAATTTCTACTCCTGTACGCAATGCTTATTCCCTTTGCTGACATAGTAAATTATCAAAGTGGATCTTCGCTAATTTATAAGCAGAAAATGTGTTAGTATAACTTTATTTGTATTTATCTTACAGTGAAGTTGACAGTTTTTTCCTATGATTTAGAGATTTTTTTTCCTTTCCTTGAACCTGTGTATTCTGTCCTATTCTCCATTTTGCTATTGGGTTGTTAGTCTTTTATTAATTTGGAGAAATTCTTTATATATTAGAGAAATTATCCATTTTCCTATGACATGTTTCAGATGTTTTCCCCCAATTTCTTATTTGTCTTTATTTATAATGGACTTTGTCATGTAGAGGGTTTTTTTGTTGTTGTTTTGTTGTGTTTTGTTTTTTATGTCATGGGATTTATCATTATTTTGTCTTATGACTTTTGAATTTGGGATCACAGAAAGTCCTTTACCACCCCAATTTTTTTTTTTTTTAAATTATTAAGGTTTTCTAATGTGTTTTGCTATATGGCAGGGTTAATCTCTCTTTACCCTCATTTTTCAGGTACTTTTCTCTATATTCTTATTTATTTTTCCATATTAGCTTTAGTATTATAATTTCAAAATCTGTGATAAATGTTTTCTTCCAACACAATTCCAATTTATGTTAACTTATTATGTCATGAAATATGACATTAAATTATGTCATGAAACAATAGCACTCCCGTTTAAAAAAATTGTTTAAGCTTGATATATTATGGAACATTTCAGTACTCTGATACCCGTTTTTTTTTTCCAACACCACCAAGTAATTCTCCAGTTCTCACCAGACACTGACTGTTTCCTATGAATTTAACTTAATTCTGATGCTATCCACCGGGAGATGGCGTCAGATCCCACAGATTAGGGGCTCAGTCTCACAGGCTGCTCCATTTCACATACCAATTGAAAATGTATAGTTACCTGTGCTATAAATCACAGGTTCCCATGACCTCCACCTCAGGTTTGAGTAATTTGTTAAGTGGCTCATGGAACTCCAAAATAAATTTACTTATGTTTACTAGTTGATTATAAAGGATATTATAAAGGATACAGATGAATAGCCAGATGAAAGAGGTACATAGGGCAGGGCAAGGTCTAGGAGAGCCGCAAGCACAGGAGCTTTTGTCCCCATGAACTGGGGTGCACCACCCTCCTACCATATGGATACATTCATCAACAAGAAGCTTGTCAAATCTTATTGTTCAAGGGTTTTTTAGAGCTTATTCAGCAGCCCCCGTCTTCCCTGAGATCGATGGGTGGGGCTGAAAGTTCCAACTCTCTGTCAGTTGGTCTTTTTGGTGACCAACCCCGTCCTCAGACTATATAGGGACTCAGCCTAAGTCACCTCATTAGCATAAACTCAGATGTTACAAATAACAAACAAGGGTCCTATCATTTAGAAACTTACCAGGATTTTAGGAGCACTTTGTCTAGAACCTGGTCAAAGACAAATATGCTTCTTATTATACCACAAATACAAAGTAAAGTATTTAGTATTCTGTTTTTTTAAAAAGTCTTTTAATCTTTTATACAAGAGTGACTGACCCATTTAAACTTAACTATATTAATTTAAGTATTGGTATTTAGATAATTCTCATCTGCATTTCGGCCTAAATTACACTAATTATTTTAGAGTGTGGTTCTCTTTGAACTGCTCTAAAAGAAAAAAAAAGTTAAATGTAAAATATCTTTTTTAGGTATAATTGACATGTAACGTGTACAACAGAATGATTCAATAGTAATTTATATTACAAAACGATCACGATAAGTCCAGTTAACACCCATCGCCGTACATAGTTACAAAATTTTTTCTTGTGATGAGAATGTTTAAGATTTACTCTTAGCAGCTTTCAAATATGTAGTATAGTATTATTAACCATAATGATGCTGTATATTACCTCCCCATGACTTATTTATTTTATAACTGAAAGTCTGTACCTTTTGACCATGTTCACACATTTTGCCTACTGCTGCCCATCACCTGCCTCTGGCAAACACCAATCTCTTTTCTGTATTTATGAGCTCAGTGTTTTTTGTTTTTGTTTTTCGTTTTTAAATTCTACACATAAATGAGAGCATATGGTATTTGCCTTTCTCTGTCTGACATATTTCACATAGCATAATACCCTCAGGGTACATCCATATTGTTTTGAATGGCAAGATTTTCTTTGTTTTTATGGCTGAATAATATTTCGGTGTATATATACACCACCTTTTCTTTAATCATCTACTGATGGACACTAGGTTGTTTCCATCTCTCGTCTATTGTAAATAATGCTGCAATGAACATAGGGGAGCAGACATCTTTTCGAGTTAGTGTCTTCATTTTCTTCACATAAATACCCGGAAGTGGAATTGCTGGATCATATGGTAGTTCTATTTTGAGGAGCCTCCATCCTGTTTTCCATAGTGGCTATACCAATTTACATTTCTACCAGCAGTGTACAAGCATTCACTTTTCTCCATAGTCTCACCAATGCTTGTTATTTCTTATCTTTTTGATAATAGTCATTCCAACAAGTTTGATAGTTAGTAATCTAATTATCAAAGAATTAGCATCTTTTCTTGTACCTGTTGGCCATCTGTATGTCTTCTTTGGAAAAGTATCTATTCAGATTCCCATTTTTAAATCAGATTATTTGTTTTTTTGCTGTTGAGTTGTATGGGTTCTTTATATATTTTGGATATTAATCCCTTGTCAGATAGATGGTTTGCAAATATTTTCTCCCATTGGTAGGTTACCTTTTCATTTTGTTGATGGTTTCCTTTGCTGTGCAGAAGCTTTTTAGTTTGATGTAGTCCCATTTGTTTAGTTTTGTAAGTGAGGTATTAAAGTCCCCTATTTTTTTTTAAAATAAATGTATGTATGTATTTATTTCTGGCCACATTGGGTCTTTGTTGCAGTGTGTGGGCTTCTCATTGCAGTGGCTTCTGTTGCGGAGCACGGGCTCTAGGCACGCAGGCTTCGGTAGTTGTGGCATGTGGGCTCTAGAGCACAGGCTCAGTAGTTGTGGCACACAGGCTTAGTTGCTCCTCGGCATGTGAGATCTTCCCGGATCAGGGATCGAACCCGTGTCCCCTGCACTGGCAGGCAGATTCTTAACCACTGCACCACCAGGGAAGTCCCAAGTCCCCTATTCTTATTTTATTGCTCTCTGTTTATCCTTTTAGGTCTGTTTATATTTGCTTTATATATTTAGGTGCTGCTCTTTTGGGTGCATAAATATTTATAATTGTTATACCCTCTTGTTGGATTGACCCCTTTACCATTATGTAATGCTCTTCTTTGTCTCTTATTACAGTCTTTGTTTTAAAGTCTGTTTTGTCTGATATAAGTATAGCTACCCCAGCTTTCTTTTGGTTTCTATTTGCGTGTAATATCAGCATAAAGAAGTCCCTTTAACATTTCTTGTAAGGTCGGTTTAGTGGTGATAACTCCTTTAGCTTTTGCTTGTCTGGAAAACTCTACCTCTGCTTCAATTCTGAATGAGAACTTTGCTATGTAGAGTATTCTTGAAAGTGTTTTTCTTTTGGTACTCTAAATATGTCATTCCCTTGCCTTCTGGCCTGCAAAGTTTCAGCTGAAAAATCTGCTGGTAGTTTTATGGGGGTTCCCTTGTACCTAACAAGTTGTTTTTCTCTTGCTGCTTTTAAGATCCTTGCCTTGTCTTTAACTTTTGACATTTTAATTAAAATGTGTCTTGGGGCTCCCCTGGTGGCACAGTGGGTTAAGAGTCCGCCTGCCGATGCAGGGGACACAGGTTCATGCCCTGGTCCGGGAGGATCCCACATGCCGTGGAACGGCTGGGCCCGTGAGCCATGGCCGCTGAGCCTGCGCGTCCGGAGCCTGTGCTCTGCAGCGGGAGAGGCCACAACAGTGAGAGGCCCACGTACCGCAAAAAAAAATGTGTCTTGGTTCATCTTGTTTGGGACTTCCTGGCTTTCCTGGGTCTGGATGCCAGTTTCCTTCCCTAGGTTAGAGAAGTTTTCAGCCATTATTTCTTCAGATAAGTTTTCTGCCCCTTTCTCTGTCTCTTCTCCTGCTGGTACCCGTATAATACAAACCGTAAGTTCCTTAAGCTATCTTCACTTTTTTTCCTTTTTTTTCTCTGCTCTGATTTTGTGAGTTCCACTGCCCTGTCTTGAGTTCACTGATCATTTCTTCTGGCTGATGACTGTGACATCCTTTGTTTACTGATATGGCAGGAAATATTCCATTTCTCACTTTGCTTCATCCAGTCTGCTATTGAATCCCTCTATAGTATATTTTTCAGTTCAGTTGTTGTATTCTCCAGCTTTGCTTCTTTCTTGTATTTTCTTTCTCTTTGTTGAGGTTCTGTCTATGTTCAGGGAGCATTTTTATGACCTTTACTCTGAACTCTTTATCAGGTAAATTATGTATCTTCATTTCATTTCATTAAGGTTTTTTTTCTGAGGTTTTATCCTGTACTTTTATTTGGAACATATTTCTTTGTTTCTTCTTTTTGCTTGACTCTGTGTAAGATAAAACAGTTACCTCTCCCAGTTTTGAGGACAGGACTAGGAGATGAACCTTATCATTCAACCCTACCCTGGCTCTTGACTGTCTCTCAAGCCTTTGTGATTGTCCAAGCAACCTATTATTTTTTTAATAGCTCCCAGGAATTAAGGGTGTGTCAAGACCTGTCATTGCCCCACAGGGGAGGATATCCATACCTAGATTTAGGCTGATTGGAAGCAAGACCTTCTGGCGGCAGCTTTTAATGTATGCAAATATATACAGTTCTGTGGGACCACAAGCTTATTAAGTCCTGCTAGCCACCTGAGCCAGGTGATGAGAATGAAAACATGGTGTCCATTGGCCTCTGTTCCCTGAAGGCACTTCCACAGGCCTTCACATGCATGGATTCCAAGCCTGAAGCCCACCCCTCAGACTGAAGCTTCAGGATAAGCAAATAGGCCTGTTTCACATTAAGACTGTGGGTGTGTTTAAGTGTGCTATCTGCAGTGCCCTGGTGTGGTAGCCTGCCAAGAACTGTCTACAACTGTTACAGTCTCATGGGACCCAGGAATGTCAGCCCCCCTGGCCACCAGAGCCAGGTAAGTAAGGGGCATTCCCTGGTTGGCAGCCACAAAAACCAGAGCACCAAATACAAAACTGGGACACCAAACACACGTAAGATCTCCCCTGCAAGACATGCTGGCGTTCCGGAACATGCAGAGGGAGAGCACAAAGATAGTAGAGCCCGCCCTCTGGAGTCTGTGGAAGGATTACATTCAGTCCTTAGAGTTGTGTTTAATTAGAAGCCTGCCCCTCAGGCTATAGCTATGATAATAGGCTAATAGGCCTCTTTCAGCAGAAAGACTGAGCTCCTGTTGTCTCATGCTGTTCCCCTGGGGGGGTAGCTGATTTAGAACTTGTTCTCCATTTCTGTGAGTGTGAGCCCCGCTGGCTGTCAGATTCAGACAATGTTGTGTTGTCCCTCTGGTTGCCACTGCAAAAACAAGGGTATAAGCTCCTTTCTCTAAGATACTGGTGAGCTGGAGTGAGGCAGAGGGAGAGTGCGGAGATGACGTCCACTGGCCTCCATTCCCTGAGAGCATCTCCGTGGGTGCCTCAATGTCAAAGCCCCTGGACAAGCACATAGGCCTCTTTCACAGAAAGACTGGGGGTTGCTTCTGTCTTCTGTCTGTGCAATGTCCTGGGGGTCATAGTCTACCAAGAACCTTCTCTCTGATGGTTACAATCCTGAGGGACCCAGGAACATTAGCCTGCCTGGCATCCAGAGTCAAGCAATCAAGGGATGTTCCCTGGGCAGGAGCTGCAGAAACCAGAGCACCAGATGCATATAGGAGCTCCCTCTGGGTGGTACTGGGTCTCTGGAGCACAGCAGATGGGAAACAAGATGTCGCCCACCAGCCACCATCCCCAGAAAGTATCTCAGCGGACCCCTAGATGTGTGTTAAGTTAGATGCCTGCTGCCTGGAGCTGATGCTTTAAGATTGGCAAGTGAGCCTCTTTCACATTAAATCAGGTCCTCTTCTGCATTTGGCCCTAAGGCAGGGGAGTCCAAGAGTACAAGCCCTGTAAGAATTGTTTCTTAGTTCGCGTCTCGGGGACATGAGCTCTTTTGGTCTTCAGAGCTAGATGTTTGGGGGCTTGTCTCTCAGGTTCAAACTCAACCCTTAACTCCCCAGAGAAAAGCTCTGGGTTTTGAGTTTTCTCCAGCTTGTGGGTTGTCCTGCTGAGGGTAAGGTTTATGGTGACATTGTGTCTCAGCTTCTCCTACCAGCTTAGATGTCATTTTCTTCTTGTTTGCCCAATGTGTAGGAGCTGCTCAGCTAGTTTTTAGGGTTTTTTTCAGAGGAAATTGTTCCCTATGTAGCTGTTGATTCAGTATTTCTGTGGGAGAAGGTGAATTCAGGATCTTCCTATGTCACCATCTTGATTCAGAACCCAATATTTATTACCTTGCAAAAATAAATTATTTTCTGATTATATCTTGAGTACATACTGCTGTGCTGCTTTTTCTTATACATAGTTTTTTTTTTTTTTTTTTGAGGTATGCGGGCCTCTCACTGTTGTGGCCTCTCCCGTTGCGGAGCACAGGCTCCGGACGTGCAGGCTCAGCGGCCATGGCTCACAAGCCTAGCCACTCCGCAGCATGTGGGATCTTCCCGGACCGGGGCACGAACCCGTATCCCCTGCATCAGCAGGCAGACTCTCAACCACTGCGCCACCAGGGAAGCCCTATACATAGTTTTTATATGCATCTTTTTTATGTTTTAACATTTTTAACAGCTCATCTATATATTTTTCTTTGAAATTTTCCAGAAAAGCAGTCTTGACTTGCAGTCAGATTTTGCCAGATATAATGAAAGCTACGAATTTATTCAAGCTACAGTTGAATACATTTCCTGGACTTAAATGTTCTCCATTTCTTCTATGAAGATACACATTGATGCCAACAGAAAGGCCATATTTGAGTTTTGAGCATTCTGTTCACTTCCAGTGTGACCAGTTGAATTGTATATTTTCTGAAACATTTTTCTTTTTCATGGAAAGAAACGAAAATTTTCTCTTGAAAAATTGAAAAAATCAATTTATATGATATCTGATTCACTTATATAATTATAATAACTAATGGCACCTGCCATCTGTACTGCATAACCACTGTTATTTAGAACAATTTAGGAATACTTTTACAAACTTACCCCTAAAATCTAACCTCATGTTTTTCGTCTCTTTCTCTTTAGCCTGTACAGTAAAGCGGGTGGGACGCCTCCTTGTGCTTCTCCGGGTTTTCCATTTCTTCCTCCATATCCCCCACAAGAAGCTACCAGGACTGTCAGTTCTTTATCTGTTGCTGACACTGTTTCTTCTTCAGCGACAAGTCATACAGCAGCCAAACCTGCTGCTCCTTCATTTGGTGTCCTTTCAAATCTGCCACTGCCTGTTCCCACAACAGACACTTCAGCACCGGTTGGTATCAGATAGTAGTTTGTACCCTTGAAATATTCAGTCAACATACATTATATCCCTCCAGTGTGCCAGCCACCATGGCACAAAAGATAAAGAGATTAAATCACATTTTCAACTTAAGTAACAATTTCAAAGAGGTAACCAGCAAATAATTAAATAATTGTAAGTAGAAGAGATAGTCTAGAGCTATGGCAAAGACACAGTTAAGGGAATAGTCAGTGCTCCCAGGGACCATCATAGAGCTAGAAAGATAACTTTATAAAAGATGCAGTTCTTTTTCTTAAACCACTTTATCCTTGGTGCCTCAAAGCATGCCTGATGCATATAGTAGGTGCTCATTCAAAATGAGGCAGATGAATGAATGGATTTACACTTGGGGCCAAATTTTGATGGTAATGAATTTGCCAGGATGTTAGGGGGTCGCATAGGGCAATTCTGTGAAGAGGCAACAGCATTGACAAAGATTTGGGAGCATAAACCAGATGGCATATTTGTGAAGCTGCCTGTTACAGAGCCCTCTGGTTGTCATATAGGACACAGGCAAAGATATGAGAAGGATTGTATAGGAGAAGCATGTATCAGCTTATGGAGGGTCTGCTCTAGCATACTGAGGACTTTTAATCCAGTGTCTCATTGGTGTAAAAAATTGTGTGTTCTTAAGTTAAGCTGGTATCTGCTGCCATGTGGGATGTTACTGAGGGAGAGACTGTGCATTAAACATATTAAAGGGATTTTAAAACCTTCATTTTTAACCCTTAGTGAATATCACCCATAGTAATACTCAAATATTAAAAAAATATCATAATCAACTTTACTAATTTTAGTGTTTGTAATAATTTAGAATATAGACCCATCAGAATATAGACCCAAGTAGACTTCATTTTTCCAAAACCTTTCATCATTGTATTAATGAATATTATGAACAAATTATAATTAGTATAAATAAAATTACAAGAGAACTTTTCATGGGTCCTTGATTTTAAAATGTCATCTATATTCAAACAATGTATACTCTGTTCCTTATCTACCCTACTCTCTCATGGAACTTAGGTAACTATTCAGATTTTTGCCAACTTACTAATTTTTCTATACTTAATGCCTTTCACTTTGAGACAAACATTCATATACATCAATGAAACCCAGAGATAATTCTCCACATATGTCACAGATACACTTAGGAGATTTATTTTACAACCGTATACTTGTCCAAGGGCTAAACACAGGTACTCACGTGATCCCCATTAAAAAAAAAAGTAACCCTCTATGTATAAAGATACACTGAAAAAACAGTGAAGAAAGAAGGGGAGGGTAAGGACAATGTGAAGTGCAAAGATTAAGTGTGATAATGAAAACAGTTATGGGATGCAGTACATTAAAAATTACTTTTACAACCAAATAGGAGCAGTCAAAAAGATGGCTGAAATTTAACACCATTTCACACTCTCTTTAGATAAGCCAAAATGGTTTTGGTTACAAGATGCCTGATATCCCTGATGTATTTCCAGAACTCTCAGAACTAAGGTAAAAAAACTAGGAGAGTAACATTGGTGTTTGTTGTCTATTTAATTTGTAAATAGAAACCACATCATCATTTTCATATCCATATTAAGTTAAAAAAAACTTTTAAGTCATCACTCTTCCTATATTGTGGTTGTCTTAGTGGGAAAGTTCTATGAATCAGTCGTATGTCTTGTAGGTTATATTTATTGAGTTACTGGTCTGTGAGAAATCCTACAGTTAAAAAACGTTTAGCTTTATTTGATCCAGTGTTTTACAGTCACTTGTAGGAAGTGGTGATGTGTTATTCTCTGCTAATAATTAATGAAGTTTACACGCAGCACGTACACGTTAAAGCAGTCATACACGGAGTAATGCTTGCAGCAACCCGTGAAGTAGGGGCTGTTATTGTTGCCGTGTTATAGAGCATTCTCCTCCTCCTTTCCTTTCTTCCTTCCCTTTAAAAACATTATTATGAAAACATCAAAAATACAAAAAGGTGAACCTCTTTGCCATCTTCTAGCTTTTTTCAGGAAGTATGGGTATAGGTCAGGATTATTTTAAACCAAATCCCAAATATTCTGTTATTTTTACCTATAAGTTCTTCACTAAATCTCTCCACCAGGTAAAGACTTTTCCTTTGCCATAATCCCAATCCACATCATCATCATACCTCACAATATGAATGCTCATTCTTTAATTCTTTGATATTATCTTATTTCCCCAGGGTCTTAATAATTAAATCTTTTGGTTGGTAGTTTATTTGAATCAGGGTTCAAAATAATATCTACCTATTGCATTTGAATACTGTTATCTTTTATAGTTCTTTTAATCATGAACCATTTCTCCCATGTTTATTAATATGTATGTACATATACACACAAACATATATACACACATATGCATGCATACATATACATACAAATATATATACATACACATATAAACACATAGAGAGTAAATTATACACATATTATTAAATATTTATGTAAGAAACTGGTTATTTGTCCTATAGAATTTCCCATACCCTGTTGTTGCCTGATTGCACCTTGTGGTTCCATTGAGGGTGTTCCTCTGTTTCTCATATTTCCTTCTACTGGTGGCTAGATACAGAGTTTTGATTAGATGTAGGTTCAATTTTTTTTGTCAAATCATTACATTGTACACCTTAAACTTAGACAATGTCTCAAGAAAACTGGGGGAAAAAATTTAGGTTTAATTCTTTTGGCAAGAATATTTACATCATAGTTAGTGCATATTTCCTATTACATCACATATGGCAGAAATGATGTCTGGTTGCCTTTTTTTAGTGACATTAGGATTGAAACAGGTTGAAACACTTGAAATCACTGACTGTGCATTATTTCATTAAGGATTGCAAATGTGATTTCCTACTGCCAGAATTAGCCAGAAGTCTATGAAGACTTTCCTTCATAGAAAAGGAAAGTTTAGTTATATTGAAATATACTTCATACAGAAAGACAAAATATATGCTTGATTTTTTTCCTCTTAATTTATTGATTTTGAGAATAATGAGTTGATGCATAAGCTAGCTGCAAAAGTTCTGATAGGCGAGTTTTTGTTTTTTTATGGTTGTTTTTGAGTTATTATAAACTCATAAATTAAAAAAGAAATTTGTCTTTCAGTCCATTCAAACATTATTCTTTTTGCTGCTTAAACAGTTCTATCTTTAGTCAATAGGAAACTGGCAAAACAAAGATGTCATGGGCTCAACATGAACATTTTTTTTTCCCTGACCTGAAGCCAGCCATTTCTCTGAAAGGCACTTGTTCTTTTTCAAAATAACAATACTAATAAAATAACAATATCAGTAGTGATTATTGAAAGCAGGATAAGTTTTTGTTTATTTGTTTTGTTTTTTACACTTCTTTTGTCTTTAGGATATAGCACACCAGAGATGTACAGCCAAATACTATTTTTTAAAGTCTTTTCAGTAAAATTTCTCTGGATGATTATATAACTTAGGAAAAAAAACCAGGTTCATTTATTTCCATTTGCTTTGAATTTTAGAGACTGCTTTTTCTTTTTTAATTTTGTTTTTTAATTATATAATGCATTTATATGGATCTGTATGTAGTCAAAACTGAAAGATAGGTTCAGAAAGGTTTCCCTCCCTCCCTATCCCACCCATCCAGTTCCCTCTTTCACTCTCTGGATATGATTTTTGTTCTGGGATTGGCCTTCCACGATTGCTTTTTAAAAACATTTTTATGACTATATGTACACAGACACATATACATGTATCATTTATTGTGACAGCCACATTCCTATTAGGTAAATAGGCTCAGAGGTTAAAATTGGTAGGTTATTAGGGCTGTTCATAAACCCTCGTCTTCATAGTCCTGTAGTGACTTGACACTGTACTGTATTTAGAGTACTTTTTGTTCTATTGTGATTGATGTTTTATTTGCTTTTAAGGTTGTAATTTTCCTTCTTCTGTGTCTATATAAAAATATATATGTCAAAAATTATTTAGAACTCTATCAGCTGAATAAAACTGAAAAATGGTGAATATTTATTATGGAAAAAAACTAGATGACTGATATTCATTAACAATTTTTTCTGTTGTGTTTCTAGTGTATCACAACTTACAGATATGAATGACCAAGAGGAGGTATTACTAGAACAGTTTCTGACTTTGCCTCAACTAAAACAAATTATTACTGACAAGGATGACTTAATGAAAAGTATTGAGGAGCTAGCAAGTATGTCTTTCCTTACTTATTAAATTTCCTAAGAAAAATGTGATCTTTACCTAGCAATAAACTAAAAATTTATCTTACAGGAAAAAATCTCCTTTTGGAGCCCAGCTTGGAAGCCAAAAGGCAAACTGTTTTAGATAAGGTGAGTTAGTTATCATTTTTTAAGAAATCCATACAATTTTAAAATAGAATTAAATAGCATTTTAATTTTCTCTTTTAGTATGAATTACTGACACAAATGAAATCAACTTTTGAAAAGAAGATGCAAAGGCAGCATGAACTTAGTGAGGTAAGATTGTTTAGCTCTTTTACCATAAGAATTTTTAATCTTAATGTGCATGTGCCACATTCTTAAATTCATTATTACCAGAAAACATTTATTAGGTATCTGAGTTTATCTTATCTGTTTATAAGTCATGATAAACAGCTCTAAGTTACGCAGATGAACAGCTGTCAGTTATAAGCCATTGTAAATCAGTTGTGCTCATGCAAGAGCATTTGGTTCCAAAATAGAAAAATAAAAAGCCCCATAAAGAACTCTTCTGGGAGAGTTATTATAAAGGCAGTTTAACTCTTCTAATAAAAGCTACCAACAAAAATTTAAATTTTAGACTACTTGTAAGCCTATATACAAGTATCTTAAATGAAAAGTTAGCAAATTGAAAAATATAATATAATATATAAAAAGTATAAAGTATAATTCACCACAAATAATAGATTTTATGCTAGAAATATGTGAAAAATCAAAAACTTCATAAAATTCAACCCATGTTCTTAAAAAAACAAATCTTTAAAAATAAAAAGGGCAAAAATCATTTAAAAAATTAAAATAAATGTCAGTAACCCAATCATAATATTCTGTTTCCTTTAAAATCAGGAATTCTAGAAGGTAAAGCCAATTTAGTAAAACATAAAATAGAAATAAGACAACAGCAAAAAAAAATGATGGTAAAGGAGAATATAAATTTATAATAGATTTCAGATGATCATTCTTTAGAATAAAATAATAGTAGCTGACATTGTACAATTGTTGTATCTTTTGTATTGCACTAAGCTATTTACATATATTGCCCATTCCACCCAAAACCCTATGAGGTAGATGTTGTTACTGTTTATCCATTTTGCAGATGAGGAAACTGAGGCACATGGATATTCAATAACATCCCTGAGGTCATGTAAATAGAAAGTATCAGAGTCAGGAGTCACATGTAAGCAGTCCTCCCTCACTTAACTGGAAAATCTCACAGAGTTAACTAAGATACCTGTAGATGCTTATTAAAGCTTAGTAGATGCTGAAGAAGCTGTTCACAATAATCAGCATCATTCCTTAGACAAACTCTTAGTAAACTAAGATAAAATTAATTCCTTAATTTAATAAGGAAACCAACAGCAAACATCATACCTAATGACTCAACATTTCCAGGATCCCTTTAATGTTAGGAATGAGACAGTGATGCCCCAGTATCACTGCTATTTAACATTGCTTGGGGGGTTCTGGCCACTGTAAGAAGACAAGAAAAGGAAAAGAGGTATAATGTAAAAGAAAAGATGAAATGGTTGTTAACCAAAACCAAACAAGTAAAAATCCTAGCAAATTGAGAAGGTTTTCTTCTAGATATCTCACAACTACCAGTGCAAAATGAAGTAGAAGAAAAAAACTCATTTACAATATAAACAAAACTGTAAAAAATTTAGAACTGAACCCAATGAAGTAAGTTAGGAAACTTTACTGAATGACACAAAAGAAGACTTGAAGAAATAGAGTAACAGAATATTCATGGACTGAAAGATACAGTATTATAAAGATTTCATTCTTCCCAAAATAACTTAAAAATCTTCTATACTTCCACTCAAAATCGCAAGAGTATTTTTTTTAATTTAAACAGATTTATTCTAAAGTTCTTCTGAAAAACTAAACAGGTTAAACTAGTCAAGAAGAGCTTGAGCAAAAAGAAACCCTTTCCCAATATCAACATACACTATAAAAACTCTTTATTTAAAACAGTAGAGTAGCCTTGTAGGAAGCAAAAAATAGTTCTATGGAACAGATTCTGCAGTTCAGAAACAGACATATATATGAGTAATTGGTTAGAAAAGAATGAGAATTTAATAAAGGCAGTCCATTTAGAAAAAAGTTAGATCCCTATATCATAGCATACACAGAAGAATACTCTAGATAGAGTAAGTATTTAGGTGGAAACCATAAAATTATGAGAGACAACTATCTGCTAGAGGTTTTTTTTAGGATTATGATGGGAAAATCCTTTCTAAGCATTATGACAATAGGCAGAAGCATAAAATAAAAAACTGATGATTTAAGCTATATATAAATTTAAACTTTGTATACATTGAAGATCATAAAATCAAGAGTGAAGTAAAGGGGACAAATATTTGTAGCAGATATAACAAATATTAATGCCAATGGTCCATAAAGAAACCTTACATACAGGCAAAGGGAAGAACAGGAAACTCACAAAAGGAGAAATATGAAGGTCCAATAAACATTCTGATATAGCAATTATTCTGACTTCTTGAAATGTTTAAAAAAATCCTTGATTCCTAGGATTGTCTCTATAGATGTGCTCACTCAGAACCTCTGAAGATGATGACTCTTCTATACTCTAAAGTATGGAAACCACTTCACTAGACTGTTGGTGCCATTAGTGCAGGAACCTGTCCTGTTTTTTTCCCCCTGTATACCCAATACCTTGGTCCAGTGCTTGGCACATGGTACGTACTCAATAAATATTTAATGAGTAAGTAAATGGAAACATTTGAAAAGATGCCTAACCTTACACTAATAAGGAAAATTACATTGTGTGAGCGAGACTTGTAAGGATAGATAACCAGTGTAGGTAAAGGTGATTAAAAATGGTGTATTTCTATATATACCTGTATGTGATGTATCACAATGAGATACCATCTCACACCCACTAGGATGACTATTAATTAAAAACAGTTTTAGTTCCTACATTTAGATCTTTAATCCATTTTGAGTTAAATTTTGTGTATGAGGTAAGGTAAGGGTGCAACTTAATTCTGAACATGGATATCCAGTTTTCCTAGCAATAGTTGTCCAAGACTGTCCTTTCCCAATTGAATGGTCTCAGCACACTTTTGAAAATATTTGGCCATATGTATGAGTGTTTGTTATTTCATTGATCTATATGTCTCTTCTGATTGCCAGTACCATACTGTTTTGATTACTGTAGCTTTATAGTAACTTTTGAAATCAGTAAGTATGAATCCTCCAACTTTGTTCTTATTTTTCAAGATCGTTTTGACTATTTGGGGGTCTCTTGAGATTCTCTGAATTTTAGGGTGGATTTTTCTATTTCTGCAAAAAATGCTGTTGACATTTTGATAGGGATTACATAGACTCTGGAGATCACTTTGGGTAGTATTGTCTTAAAAGTATTAAGTCTTCTGATCCATGAACACAGGGTGTCTTTCTACTTATTTATGTCTTCTTTAATTTCTTTCAGCAATGTTTTGTAGTTTTCGGTGTCCTTCACCACTTTGGTTAAATTTAATTCCATCACCTTTGCCATATTCTGTTCATTAGAAGCAAGTCACTAGGTCCAGACCACACTCAAGGGGAGGGGATTATACAAGAGCAGGAATACCAGGAGAGGAGAATCATTGGGGATCATCTTAGAGGGTGCCTACCACAATGATCTGATTCCTAAATTCCCAAGAGAGGACAGTGATCTGCCCAGTTTCTCTCACTCAGTAGCTTGTAGGCAATGCATTGGTTTCTATTGTGTTAGGTAGCCATCTCATATCCAAAAGGTGAGGACTTAGATGGGACCAGATTTCCTCAAAAAGAAGCTTTGTAAGGCACATAATGAATTGCTTCTCCCTACCTCTACCTCTACTCCATTTTCCTTCCCTCTAAGGAGTTTTTCTGAGCATTAGAAACTAATATACTTGATTTTCTTTTTCAGAGCTGTAGTGCGAGTGCCCTACAGGCAAGATTGAAAGTAGCTGCACATGAAGCTGAGGAAGACTCTGATAATATTGCAGAAGATTTCTTGGAGGGAAAAACTGATATAGATGATTTTCTCAGTAGCTTCATGGAAAAGAGAACAGTATGTAATACTCTTCAGTTGAGGACAAGTGACAGCGTAATATCAAATAACTTATGTATATTCATGAGTAAAAAAAACCTTAGCACATTACTGAGCTGGAGTTTTGAGTGCCGTGAGAGGAAACTGAAGAGCCTCTATTGAGAATGATAGCAACATCCTGCTATCACTTTAAACCTGCTGCTTGTGAGTACACAAGCAGGTAAATCACATAATGGTTCTGTTTCAGAAATGATAGTATCTGTATCGTTCTGTAGTAAAGCTAGTAAATTAGCTTAAGCCTAGTCTTAATAGTTGTAATATACTCCTGAATAACCTGTTTCACAAGTTGTTTAAAAAGAGAATAACCTATATAATGTCTTTGTTAGTTTGTTTGTTTGTTTGGCTGTGCCGCACGGCTTGCAGGATCTTAGTTCACTGACCAGGGTTTGAACCCAGGCCACTATTGTGAAAGTGCCGAGTCCTAACAGCTGCACCACCAGGGAATTCCCTATACAGATTTTTAAAATTTTTTTGTTTTTAATATTACTGAGAACATTCTGGGGATAATTTCTGTTCTAGTATTTCCATTTTATATATATGTATATATATATATATATTTTTTTTTTTTTTTTTTTTGGCGGTACGCGGGCCTCTCACTGTTGTGGCCTCTCCCGTTGTGGAGCACAGGCTCCGGACGCGCAGGCTCAGCGGCCATGGCTCACGGGCCCAGCCGCTCCGCGGCATGTGGGATCCTCCCAAGACCGGGGCACGAACCCACGTCCCCTGCATCCACAGTCAGACTCGCAACCACTGCGCCACCAGGGAAGCCCTCCATTATATTTAAAGAAAAAAATTTTAAGTCTGCTTAGCAGTATCTTGTCCTTTGATAGAGTCCTAAATATTTACCTAATTTCTCTGAAACATCACAGTTTAAAAATAACCTTTTGTTAATAAACGTTATAAAACAGATGTGCCATATATATATATGAACTGTTAAGGAAAGTGTGGCAGATTTTATTATCCCCGTTTTCCATGAGAAAATTTGAAGTACAGAGATATTAATGACTATGGTTATAGCATTAGTGAAGCGTCGATTTTGGGTCCATTTTTCTTCAGTACTGTATAACTGTATCTTGAAGTTGTTTTTGTTTTGATTTATTTTTAGCTGCGTTGGGTCTTCGTTGCTGTGCGGAGGCTTTCTCTAGTTGTGGCGAGTGAGGCTACTCTTTGTTGCGGAGCACGGGCTCTAGGCACGCAGGCTTCAGTAGTTGTGGGTCATGGGCTCTAGAGCTCAGGATCAGTAGTTGTGGTTCACGGGCTTAGTTGCTCCGCAGCATGTGGGATCTTCCCGGACCAGGGCTCAAACCCGTGTCCCCTGCATTGGCAGGCGGATTCTTAACCACAGTGCCACCAGGGAAGCCCTGAAGTTTCTATTTGTTAAGCTTCCTGGGTAACAACAATAGGATTTATTTTCATATTTTTAAAACACAGATATTTGAAATTATATAATCAGAGAACTGGTATAAAGGATCAGAGTGTGTTTTACATTCTGGAAGTTTACAAAGATTATCTTCCAAACAAAATTAAAACTTTTTTTTGATTCTTAAATTCTGCTCTACCTCAGACATCCACAGTTTAAATAATGTCAACAAGTTAAAAGATTCTTACTTAGAATTCTGTCAAATTTAGCTAGTAGTAGGAAGATTACTGGAGAAGTGACTGGTATTTTAAATAATTTGTCTTCTAGATTTGCCACTGTAGAAGAGCCAAGGAAGAAAAACTTCAACAAGTGATAGCAATGCACAGCCAATTTCATGCTCCACTATAGGTAAATTGTATTCTAGAAGGTTTGAGTCTTCAGGCTATTGCATGGCTATTTTTAATGAAGTGTTCTTACTAGTGTTTGTTCAGCCAGCTTTAAGCATAATACTGTCGTTATAGCTATTGTGCTATATAACATGTAGAATACTTTATATTAAGCATAATGTTTTATACCTAAGCATATAACCAGTAGAAATTGTTTGCATATTTTCTCAGTATGATATTGGCTTAAATGAATTTTTTTTTCAGTATTTGATAGCTACTTATGTAGAGTTTAAACTGTAATTAGTTCCTTTCTCTCAGCTGGTGTGGGGAGTATACCATATTAGTTGACATATTTCTCAGTAGTCTCTTTTGTCATTTCTTCCTTTAAAATGAATTTCTGCTCTGTCTCTTTTCCATCTCACATCAGGATTATTCCAGTAACTTTCTGACCAGTCCTCTGACTTTAGGGTTTCTCCTTCCTGCTCAGCACTGACAGAATGATCTTCCTAAAATACCACTCTGTGATAACATTTCTCTGCTCCAGGACCTGCAATGAACCCCTAGGGATGAGAAATGCCAAATTTCTCTCGCTTATATTTTAGATCATCCATTTTAATTTTCCATTTTCCCCTTATGTTCTCTCATGTCATGTTGTTTTTTCTACCACCATATCTTTGTTCATGCTCTCACCTGATCTCAGGACACTCTTCTGTTTTCCTCTCCATCTATCTTGTTTTAGGAATGACCTGGTGGCAAAGACTAGCTCCCACCTCAACAACTTTAAAAGCTTGTGTTACTGGATAACGCAGGGAAACAGAGCCAAAATGCAGAAAAGTACACCTCAGTCACCTGGGAGTGAAAACACGACATGAGGCCATCAGTAACCAAAGCAGCTCCTCTTAGACCCTTCCCACGACTGCTTGTTTTTCATTTTTGCATCTCTCTTCTTTTCTGTCTCTCACTCCCATGTGCTTTCTCACTTGCTCTTCAGAGAGCTTTCTTTGCTACCCACAGGCTTGATCATATCATGACAGTCCAAACAGCCAGTGGAGACTGACAAGGGTCTCACCACAAATTCAGGGAAAGAGACTGGCCCTGCATAGAACAGTGTGCATCCTGACCTCAGCAGTTTGACCTAGAGATTGGTGTCCTGTGTTCATCTGCCCGCTCTGCTGGGCTAAAGGAGTAGACTTTGAGAAGGGAGCATGGGAGGTTCCCTTAAAAGGGATCAGGCTACAGGGAGGGAAGTGACAGGCATTTCTCAACCCCCATTCAAACTCTCTGCCCCTTTTCTCAATCTAATTCTCCTTAACATTAGTAGCAACACTGAATTGTTTTATTTTACAAATCAGACTGTTAATCCCTGAGGGTAAGGGTTGATTTTTAATATCAACTATGCATTTCTCAAGGTTGAGAAGTCAGTGGGCACTGAGTAATTGCTTACTGACATGAGCATGCTAGAATCCTTTCCCTACCTCTTTTCCCTCATAGTCAGATTATCTTCTTATAGGTAAATCTTAATTTATCATCTTAAATTAAATCTTAGGTTTTGATTTTCTTTTCTTTTCAGATTTTCCTGAAAACATGAACTGCCAAGAGAGGAATGGGACACAAGACTAAGCACATTTATATTTATGATTTGCAAATTGGCATTTCATTACAGTGGCTGAATACATAGATACACTATATAGATTGTATACAGAACTGAGACTGATTTTGTACAGATTAGAATGATTGCTATGATCTTTGCTTTGAGAAATTTTTCTGCACTATTTGCACTAAAAATGTTTATTTGTTGTTGATAAATCCTATCATATTTAAGTTCCACTGCTGTTCCTCTCTTACTATTGATTAAATAACTATGCATGTAATTTTAGCTAGTTTCAATATTTTATAAAATTACTTCATTTAAATTTGTAATTTTAATTTGAAACTGCCTCATTGCTTTATCAAGAATGGTTTCGATTTTTTCCTCTCAACCTTTTTTGAAAAATTACCATTTCAACTGTAGAAAAACTGTTATTCTTCCTGTTTCTTTCTGTATGATAAAACTTTCAGAAATAATTTGTTTTTAAATATTCACAGTGTCAGGAAACACCAAACCTGCCAATGTGCCGTCTCAAGGAAGTAACTTTTAATTCATACAATAAATCAAGAGTAAACCAGCGTTTTTTTACTTATTGTTGTCTTATTTTTAAAATTAAAGTTGCACTTAAGAGGTAATACAGGTAAATAAATATTTTACCTAATAGAAAAAACTGTGTTTCATTTAAAATAGTCCAACATAAACTTTCACAGTAACTCTTTTTTTTTTTTTTTTTTTTCGGCCACACCGCGCGGCTTGCAGGATCTTAGTTCCCCAATCAGGGATTGAACCCGCATCCTCAGCAGTGAAAGCGCAGAGTCCTAACCACTGGACCGCCAGGGAGTTGCCTCATGCTAACTTTGTAAATATAAGTATCTGCTGGGTTTGTGGTTAGATAAGGATATGCTAAGTTCCTCATGTTGAAGTTTAAAACAATATTTTTGTTAATAAATAGTAAATTTAAACACACAAAAGTCAGTGAATTTTTCTGACCTTTACTGTGTTAGCTTTTCATAACAGAAAAGCTTTAATAATAAATAAAATTAATAATAATTTTTAGGCAGTCTAGTTTTTAATAAATTTAATTGGATTTTCGCTTTAACTTGTACTGTGTTAAACAGTTTGCTTTTATACTACGTTACAGAATGAATATATTTTATGGGTAGCTGTGAAAGCTACTTAAGTAGAAAATCTTGAACTAGATGTCTGAGGCTTGGTAGAGTATCCAGATCACAGAACAACCTAATGACAGTTTTTATTTAAACTTCATCACAGTATGATTGCCATTCCAAACACCAGCAGACGGTACAGTTTTTTTCTTTTCTTTATTCTTCTTTCTATACATGTCTTAGCAATAGTACTTTAGGAAAAACAAAATTTTCTTAGACTTGAATAATACTTAGTCTACGTGTGTGGAAGGGCAAGTATTCACACGGACTATAAAGATGTAATTTGGGTAAAGAAATTAACTTTTTTTAATCACCTGTCTTCCTGGTACTGTGCTAAGGACATGCCATTTAATCTTCAAAATGACCAGACGAGGAAGGTATTATTATTCTGGATGTGTAGATGAGATAACTGAGGTAAGTGTTTCAAATTTGTGGCAGTCTTCTGGGTATTGAGGAACCTTTCCTTACTGTAGTGGTCACAGAAGCTTCAGCTTTCCCAGCAGTCACCACAATGGAGGACACGGTAGTCCCGATCTTCTGCAAACAATCAGGAAGCTTTCTGAGAAACCAGGCCGAGCCCAGAACAAGAGGCCAGCAGACCACAGCCATTAATTCATTTGATCTAATTTTATTAAGTCCCTACCAAGAATGAGGCACTGTGGAAATACTATACAACGATGACTCAAACATGGTCTAGGTGTTTAGGTACTTACCTTTTCCTCCACCAAAAAAAGAAAAAAAGTCATTTTCTCATATAGTAGATCTCTTCTACATAATCGCATAAGTAATTCATCTCAATGTTTTTTATTCTTTAAAGTTGAACGATCCCAGTTTCATTCTGTACCAGTTAACATACCTTGGTTTCTCCTTTTAAAATTAATTTTTTAGATAACCTCCTTACAACCCAGTCATTAATAAGAGGAGTCTGATCATCTTTACCTATTACCTACATTTAACCGACAAATCAGTTCAGATAATAGGTCATATAAGTCATCCAGGATGGACAATAGTCTGCATTTGAATATGTATGTATTTTGGTTCTGTTACTACAATAAAAATTTTAGTGGCTTTTCTTTAATATTATGGATATATTATTTTCTTCTTAAAATTGGCTATATTGGAGAAACAGTGCCAGAGGAAGAAAAAAAAGCCTGCCAAAGCAGAGATTCTGATTTTACTTTAACACATAATAGAAGACTAGATGGACGTCACAATAGTCCAGAAAAGCTTAGGAGTTATTAGATTATTCAGAGTAGGGGTTTGTTATGGGTAGAAATTTAAAGGCTAACATCTCAAAAATAGAAGAAAGTTTTCTAAATAAATGCGATACATGCTAAACATAATGTTTCAAAGTTGGAAGATTTTCTAGGAATAATTCTAAACTAGGAAATTTATATTGAAATAGAGATTGACAGGTAAGTCTGATCATAATTCATATGTGCTTAAATTGAAGGATAGCTCAGATTCATTTTTAGGGAAAGAAAGTAAACTAATCATGTGCTCTTAAAGAATAAAAACCTATGCCAGGTTTTCCCTTCTCTTCACCTTCCTTTATTCTAAAAAAGTTCCTTTGTTGACTGCTGAGTCATGATCAAAATGCTTACCTACTTCATATTATTAAATTTTCCAGAAAATCAATAATAAATCACTTGAGCTCTAAATATTACTAGTTGGGAAGTAATCTGTCTTGAGTCAGTTTTACATTGGTTTAAACCAACTGCTCTAAATAAAACAGTTCCTTGATGTTTGATTTAAAATGAGAATATACTGTTAGAGATTTTAGCCTTGTTGGATTGGCCATGCTCTTTTAAGGCTCTGTCCAGCACAATAAAGTTTTAATAAGCAATAAAGGTAACCTTTTTAAAATAAATTTCAGTGTTAGGTTAACTTTTAAGTAGTCTAAATTATGTTTTGTAAAATATTTGGTGTGGGGCTGAAAAAAAATTTTGTGTCTGATGTGGAAAGCATCACATTAAAGAACTAAATTTTAAAATATCAAAGATTTATGGTATTTGCTTTTCAAAATAAATGCATAATTCTGTTTGGTATAGTTACTGTGTTTTTTTTTTAATTTGTTATTTATTTTTGTAGATGTATACTGCCAAATGGAAGAAATTAAAGTCTCATCCTCAACATGAGGCAAAGAAGTTTCTAAGAGTTAATAATCAACTACAAGAGTGGTATGAAGTGAGTTATGTTATAAAAATGCAAAAGCTATTACAGCTTATCCTAAGTATCATTAACAAGGTATTCCCTGCTACAGAAAGTTTGTACCTTTTGACCACCTTTCTCCAATTCCCCACCCCACCTCCACCTCAGGTTAACCACAAATCTGATCTCTTTTTCTCTAGCTTTGGTTTGTTCGTTTGTTTGTTTTAGATTACACATATAAGTGAAATCATACAGTATTTGTTTTTCTTTGACTTAGCATAATGCCCTCAAGGCCCATTCACATTGTCGCAAAAGGCAGAATTTCCTCATTTTTTATGTCTGAATACTATTCCATGGTGTGTGTGCTTCTTTATTCATTCATCTGCTGGTGGACAGTTAGGTTGTTTCCATGTCTTGGCTATTTTAAATAATGCTGCTATGAACATGAAAGGGTACAGGTTACCTTTTCGAATTAGTGTTTTCATTTCCTTTGTATTCCCACAAGTAGAATTTCTGGATCATATGGTAGTCCTATTTTTAATTTTTTGAGGGTCCTCCGTACTGTTTTCCATAGAAGCTGTACCAGTTTATGATCCCATTAACACAAGTACACAAGAGTTCTCTTAAATTCACATTATCACCAGCATTTCGTATTGCTTGTCTTTTTGATGTTGGCCATCCTACCAGATGTGAGGTGATATCTCATTATGTTTTGGTTTTGATTTGCATTTCCCTAATGACCAGTGATGCTGAGCATCTTTCCATATACCTGTTGACCCTTTTATATATCTTCTTTGAGAAAAATGTCTACTCAAGTCTTTTACCCATTTTTTAATTGGATTTTTTTTTTTTTTTGCTGTAGAATTGTATGGGTTTTTTATATAGTTTGAATATTAACCCCTTGTCAGATATATGGTTTGCAAATATGTTTTTCCATTCCATATGTTGTCTTTTCACTTTGTCAATTATTCTTTGGCTGTGCAGAAGCTTTTTAGTGTGATGTAGTTCTACTTATTTATTTTGTTGCTTGTGCTTTAGATGTCATATCCAAAAATCACTGCCAGGACACATTCCAGTGAGCCTTTTTTCTGTTTTCTTCTAGGAGTTTCATGGTTTCAGGTTGTACATTTAGGTCTTAATCATTTTGAGTTCATTTTGGGGAGTGGTATAAGATAGTGGTCGTTTCATTCTTTTACATATGACTATCCAATTTTTGCAGCACCATTTATGGAAGAGACCATCTTTTCTCCACTGCGTATTCTTGGTTCCCTTGTCAAATATTAGTTGACCATGTATGCTTGGGTTCATTTCTGGGCTCATAATTTTGTTCCATTGATCTATTTGTTTTTATACCAGTACCATACTGTTTTGATTACTATAGCTTTATAGGATAGCTTGAAATCGGGAAGTGTGATGCCTCCCGCTTTGTTCTCCTTTCTCAGTATTGCTTTGGTTATTCCGTGTCTTTTGTGGTTCCATATAAATTTTAGGATTATTTTTACTACTTTAAAAAATGCCACTGGAATCTTGATGGGAATTGCACTGAATGTATAAATGGCTTTTGGTAGTACGATCACTTTAACAATATTCTTCCAATCCAAGAACACAGGATGCCTTTCCATTTATTTGTGTCTTTGATTTCTTTCATCAGTGTCTTGTAGTTTTCAGAGTAGAGATGTTTCACCTCCTTGGTTAGGTTTATTCCTATTTTATTGTTTTTGATGCTCTTGTAAATGGGATCATTTTATTTCTTTTTCAGATAATTTCATTGTTAGTATATAGAAATGCCATTGACTTTTTACGTTACTTTTGTATCCTACAACTTTACTGAATTTGTTAATTAGATCTAACAGATTTTTTTTTCGTGGAGCCTTTAGAATTTTCTATGTATAAAAACATGTCATCTACATACAGAGACAGTTTTACTTCTTCCTTTCCAATTCTGATACCTTTTGTTTCTTTTCCTTCTACTTTGGTCTACTTTGTTGAGTAGAAGTGGTCAGAGTGGGCACCCTTATCTTGTTCTTGAAATTAGTGGAAAAGCTTTCAGCCTTTCAACAGTGAGTATGATATTAGCTGTGGGCTTATCCCTTGTGGCCTTTATTATGTTGAAGTATATTCCTTGTATACCTAATTTGTTGAGAGTTTTTATCATGAATGAATGTTGAACTTTGTCAAATGCTTTTTCTGCATCTAATCAGATGATATTTTTTTCCTTCATTTGATTAATATGATTTATCACATTGATTTGTGTATGTTGAACCATCCTTGCATGCCAGGTATAAATCCCAGTTGATCATGGTGAATGATCCTTTTAATGTGCTGCTGATTTCAATTTGCTAGTATTTTATTGCAAATTTTTACATCTCTATTCATCAGGGATATTGGTCTGTAGTTTCCTTTTTTGGTAATGTTCTTTTCCAGCTTTGCTATCAGTGATGCTGGCCTCATAAAATGAGTTTTGGGACTGTTCCCTCCTCTTCAATTTTTTGGGAAAGATTGGCATTAATTTTTAAGATGTTTTGTGAAATTCGCCAGTTAAAGCCCTCTGGTCCTGGGCTTTTCCTCCGTGAGAGATTTTTGATTACTAATTCAATCTCTTTACTATAATTGGTCTATTCAGACTTTCTATTTTGTCCTGATTCACTCTTGATAGTATGTTTCTAAGAATTTTGCATTTCTTCTAGGGTGTCCAGTTTGTTGGCATATAGTTTTTCATGGTAGCCTCTTACAATTCTTTATTTCTGTGCTATCAGTTGTAATGTCTCCTTTTTCATTTACAATTTTGTTGATTTGGGTCCTTTCTTTTTTCCTTGGTTTACCTTTTCAAAGAACCAAGTCTTAGTTTGGTTCATCTTTTCTGTTGTTTTCATATTCTCTTATTTCTGCTCTAACCTTTGCTATTTCCTTCTGCTAACTTTAGGCTCAGCTCTTCTTTTTCTAGTTCCCTAAGGCGTAGAGTTAGGATGTTTATATGGGATCTTTCTTGCTTCTTAATGTAGGCATTTATTGCTGTGAACTTCCCTCTTAGAATTGCTTTCGATGCATCCCATAAGTTTTGTTTTGTTGTGTTTCCATTTTCATTCGTCTCAAGATACTCTTTATATCCCCTTTAATTTCTTCTTTGATCCATTGGTTGTTCACGAGAGTTTTCATTCCGTAGGTTTGTGACTTTTCCAGTTTTCCTCTTGTTATTGATTTCTAGTTTCATACCATTGTGGTCAGAGAAGATACCTGGTATGATTTCAGTCTTCTTGAATATACTGGCTTGTTCTGTGGCCTAACATGGTGTATCCTAGAAAATGTTCATGTCCACTTAAGAACGTGTATTCTGCCGTTGATGAACAGAATGTTCTGTATATGTCTGTTAGTACATTTGGTATATAGTGTGGTTCGAATTTGCTATTTCCTTATTGATTCTCTCCCTGGATGATCTACCCATTGTCTAGAGTGGGGTATTAAAGTCCCCAACTATTATTTTATTGCTTTTATTTCTCCTTTTAGCTCTGCTAGTTTTTGCTTTATGTACTTAGGTGATCTATTTTTGGGCAGGGCATCTGTTTGAGCACTGAGGGGGAGGCAACGGTCATTGGCTGAGATAGCCTGGTAGGACTGCTGGCTTGGTTCCCCTCACACCCAAGTGAGGCTGTAGGATGGGCTTCATGGTTGCTTGGATTCTGTGATGTTACTAGACAGCTGAGACTGGATACTATACTCAGCATTAGGTGGGGCTATGAAATTAGCTTCCCTGCCCTGGTGGTGCAGCAGGATGGGACACAAGGCCTGCACAGCTCATTGTTTGGGAACCTGAATCAGGCAGGAGTGTGCACTGAAGGTGCAGGCCACCAGTCTTGCTCTGCAGACGGAAAGTCACAGGCTGTGCTCTCTGTTCAACTGCCCCTGTAAACGGGGCTGTTGGATGGGTTATGCAGTTTCCCGTGTGTTCTGGTAAAGCTCCCTGGTCAGGCAGGCTGATGCATGTTTTCAGCAATAAGTGGGGCTACAGATGAGTTTCCCTGCTCAGGCACCGTGGGAGCAGCAGCTCGAAGGTCACTAACGCTGTTTGTTCGTGGTCTCAAGTCAACCTGTGCCCCAGGTTCCCTGGCCAAACAGGGCCACTGGCTTTGCTCTCAGGGCAGTCAGCTCTGCCCACCCGCTTCTCAGCTCAAGCGCTGCTGGGGTATGTAGCTTCCAGGTGTTCTCACCACCCCTCCCTATCGGGTGGGGCTCTCTGTCTCCTGCCGGGGGAGGACTGAGAAGGCCCATTTCAGGCAGCTCCCAAATCTTCCTGAACAGGCTTTCTGGTCAGTAGGGGCCAGGAGCCACAGTCTACAGCAGAGGCGCCATGGCTCAGCTCTTCTGCCTGGGCGTGGGCAGACTGGACTCCAGGGCCAGCAGCACGTCCCCTCAGGAGCCCAAGCTAGGCAAACCGGCGCCTTGTTGCATTCTCTGGTCAGACTGCACCACCGACCGACCGGACTCTGTTGATGAACGGGGCTGCTGGCTGAGACAGCTGTGTGGGCTCTGCAGGCAGAACGTCGATCAAACGATACTAACCAGTCACACGGTTCCTAAGGTAACAAATGACAGAACTTACTCCACGTGGTAAACAGACATGAAAACCAAATTCTCTAGTTCTTACGTGACATCTTCTCTCATTGAAATGGTGCCCTGTGACTTTATACAGTCAGTCGTACTTCAGGGATCAGGCTGGTGGTTGACCCACCCTGTCCTGGTGATGTGGCCTCTGGAGTAGTAATAAAAGGTTGTTATTAGAAAAGAAGTTAATATGATCCAAATTCATATTTAAGAACCAGAGAGTAAATGTTGTTTCTACTTTATTAGGTGGTACACTGGTGTTAGAGAAAAGTGTGTTGTAAGTCTTAGCGTTTTTTAAATAAGGAGCAATATGAAATTCCAGGAAAAGGCAACGAAATTATTATAACGATTTAAAATATATTACCTAAGAGAAAGTTAAAGTGAACAATAAACCTGAATGATAAGCTTAAGAGCAGTTACAGAGCTCATCAGTTACAGAAATATGTCTATTAGCCACAATGTGTTCCATTATTAGAAATACTGATAACAGAGTCAGGAAGGAAGGTAACAAAATATTTTAGGAAACAGAATATGCATCTGGAAGTGAAATAAGGGGAAAGACTGAAGTGATAAGTGTGAAGAGGTCAGGGCACTTTCTGACCAGCTGCAGGCTATCAAGGAAGATTTGCATTGATAACCTCAGGTGATGGTAGAGGTCATTGCTCTGTAGTGAATGGAACTTCTTCCACAGTCTAGAATGATTTTCAAAATGGGGAATCATTTTCCTTATACTTGTTTGATAAAAGAAATGGCTACTTCCTGTTCTTCAACACCTGAAGGAACTAAAAGTTGGGCTTTTCTCTTTTCACTGCTACATTTTATAATTCTCAAGGACCTGTATCATTTGTTGGGCTACTTTGTCGTTTGAAATTGCACTGTTAACGTGTTTCTGTGTGTCCCCCCACGGGGTCCTTCAGGCCGTGAGAAACACAGCCTCGTCCGAATCCCGGTCCTTGCCGCTGTCCTCACTCGGCACACACTCCCCGCCGCTGGGGGAGCGGCAGCTCAGATCCTCCACCCCAGACTCTTGGTCACTGTTGGCTGACAGATCTGGGTCTGAGCTTTTCAAATTGTCTTGGGTTAGAATCAAAGCAGAATCTTCATCGCCCTGTGAAGGGCTCCTGGATGGAAATGATTTCATATTCCCGCTGTAATCCTGGGGAGTGTTGGCTATGCTGTTGTCTGAGGTAGAAAACCCTGAGTGTCTGCTGGGTTCACTTTGCTTACTCTTCACTTGAGTGCGATTTAACTGGACTTTCTGAATCTTTTCCAGCCTCTAAAAAAGAAACAACAATTTCAGGGAACGATCATAAATCATGTATCTTTTTTGTATATGCATGCCTAAAGGTATTCATTACCTTCCAGCTGGGTATAATGTTAAGAACATGGGATTTAGACGGACTTGGGTTGAAAACTAGACTTCATGACTTTGGACAAAATAATTAGATTCTGTGAGGCTTGCTTTCTTCATCCCTAACGTAAGGATGGCACTGCCTTAGCAAAGGTTTTCTATAAAATGCAGAAAACGTAGCATAGGTAGAGCACCTGGCATCCTTCTTTCTGTATCTATCTGGTTTTACATAATGATTTTCATCCTGTGAACTCAAAATACATTTTTTTTAAATTAGGAGTGAGGTGTTCATTATCTAATTTTTAAAATTAAGATATAAGTAGCTCACCCTCTTAAAGTGTACAGTTCAATGGTTTTTTAGTATATTCACAAGGGTACACAACCATTCACTACCATCTAGTTCCCTGATATTTTCATCATCCCCGAAGCAAACCAAGGAAGCGAGCCAAGCCAGATGTCTGAAACGTATCAAGTGCCTATAGGTAAGTGCTCACCACCCACCAGCTAAAAATGTGAAATGGCTCTGTTGCTACATTTCACACATCCCAAGTCATGAGAGGCTTTCCCAGAGCAGTGATCATCACAAAATACGGTTAACAAGAGCAAGTGTGTCTTACTTCTTCTAGGGCCTCGAGTTCTTCCTCCAGCTGCTGGGTTTCCTCCTTCACAGCCATAAGGTAATCTGTGACCGACTGTCGGGGCTGCAGTCCCTTTTCAAAGCGGTTATACATTCCACTCCAAAATCTAGGGAGGACAGCAGCGCTTCATGAAACACCAGGTCGCAATCTGTATATCCACATCCTCGAGTCTTCTAAGGAATCTTTCAACCCACAGTCCCACCGTCCTAATAATAACCAAATGCAAAGCACAGGCTCAAAAAAGCCACTTTACTAAGGTGATAACTTCATGTTGATGTTTTCATTTTCTTGAATCAGTAGACTTCTTTCGGGGAGAATAAATTCATGAAGTCTACTTGTACAGATGGTACTGAATTAGTAGGCACATTACATATTTTTCTAAAACAGACTGAAGGTAGTACATGTTACCATTTTTCTTTTTTGGGCTTAAGAAAATGGCTCTTAGTTTGGAAGTCAACTTGAAAAATGAGTGTTTGTATTAACGTGCAGAATCTTTCAGCCACAAAGGGAGTCTTTTAAATTTGAGGGTTTTCGCTTGTTTTTATCACAACCACCAAAAATTTAGACTTACAATAAATCCTCCCTTTTTTATCCTACACAGTAAAGCATACTGGAATGCAAATGAGAATACACAGGTGCACTTTGCTTTACTGTGCTTTGTGGAGATGGCGTTTTTTTTACAAATTGGAGGTTTGTGGCAACCTTGTGCCAAGCAAGTCTATCAGCACAATTTCTCTAACAGCATTTGCTCATTTTGTGTCTCTGTGTCACATCTGGGTAATTCTCAGAATATTTCAAGACTTTTCAGTATTATTTTCTTTGCTATGGTGATCAGTGATCTTTGATGTTACTACTACTACTCACTGAAGGCTCAGAGATGATGGTTAGCATTTTTAGCAATAAAGTGTTTTTAAATTAAGGTATATAACATGGTTACATTGTTTTTTAGACGTAATGCTGTTGCACACTTAATAGACTACTGTATAGTGTAAACATAACTTTTATATGCACTGGGAAACTAAAAAATTGATGTGACTCGTTATTGTGGTATTCACTCTCTCGCAGTGGTCGGGAACCAAAGCCACAGTATTTCTGAAGGTAAGCTGTGTCATGATCACTACCTAAACCTGTGATTCCACATTTAACTTCTAAAGTCCTCTCTCCCTCCCTCCCTCCCTCCTTCACTTTTAAACAAACTGGAACTTACATTTTTAGGATATCATTACTACAAAACATGGAATTCTAAAGAGAATTCCACATTTAGGGGGGAAAAGAGAGAGAGAGGAGACATTGGCAAAAATGCCAGATGAGATATTTAAGCATCTTCCTGCAGTGTGTTTGCATCCAAAAAAGCCTTGAAGCTCATACACTTCAACTTCCAAATGGTAAAAAATGCCAGAATCCAAGTTCATAGCCATACTTGTTAAAGTCCTAGAGGTTTACATACTTGTACATGAAGTTGCATGGTGTCATGGGGAGATGGAGGGTTCCCTGGGTCTGACTGGGATCATCTCTAAATAGAGGGTTCAGGTAGTCACCCCGATTCTTCCACAGGTGAGCCCATAAAGAGTATGTTCTTTCTTGAATTCTGTTAAAAAGAAAATAAGCCTTGAATATAGCTTATCTTCATTCTTACAAATAGTAGACATGTAATATTAAAGCTGGAAAGGGATCAAAAACTGTTATCTGAACATCAGGTGTCCCTGTTCTCTAGCAGGGAAATTTGCAACCTGTGTCTTCATGGTACAGCAGGAGAGCTCTGTAACAGTCTCGACTGCTCTGCTGTCCGTACTGGCCTCAGCAAGATGCTTGATCCCTCTGAGTGTAAAATAAAACCACAAGAATTTTCCCCCAAATAGTCTTTGGATTTTTATTATTTGCCAGGTACTATTTAAATGCTTCACATATTTTCTCTCATTTAATCCTCACTGAATTCCTATGACATTTGTCCCTTTTGCTAATCTGGCCCAACAAATCACAAAACTACCCAGGAAAACAGGTGAGCTTAAAGGATGTACTCGGCTACTTTTAAATCATTACGATTTATTGGAATTAAAGTTCCTTGGAGAAAACATCAACTAGTACCTACTGGAAAAAGTCATTTTCTTTCCATTCAGGCTCTATAAACTAGTAGAGTCTTTTATTTGAACTGATCATTTCCAAAATTAAATCCGATATTATATATACCACACTTAAAGTCATTTTATTTTATAAAAATTTCAAAAACGTTCTTTGATTTGCAGCTCTTAAGTCACTTTGTGTTACGTTTTTGACTTTATAAAACGTCCACATTTCATCTACTTTTTCCCTCTCAATAAAAGCAATCCAGTTTTAATCTGAATAAGACAGTGACCTGAGTTTCTAATTTACTTTCCCAGTTATACAGTAGTCCACCTTTATCCATGGGATATATGTTCCAAGACCCCCAGTGGATGCCTGAAACTGTGGACAGTACTGAACCCTGTGTATACTGTGTTTTCCTATACATACACACCTATGATACAGTTTCATTTATAAATTAGGCATAATAAGAATATCCAAAATGCCAGCATCACTACTCTTGAACTTTGGGGCCATTAAGTAAAATAGGGGTTACTTGAACACAAGCACTGTGTTAACCTCGACAGTCAATCAGATAACCGAGACAGCTACTAAGTAACAGGCGGTCCCAGGCAGGATGGAGAGGGGCAGCACAAGATTTCGTTGTGCTACTCAGAATGGCTCACAATTTAAAACTTATGAATCGGTTTTTTTCTGGAATTTTCCATTTAATATTTTCGGACCACAGTTGACCTTGGATAACTGAAATTATGGAAATCGAAACCATGGATAAGGGGGACTACTGTACTTGCAATTCTTATGACAGTATATCGGCCAAAGATGTCTAACTCTTTCCTTTTAAATGCAAAAATTGCTTTCTCTGACTCCAAGAAGCTTCCTTTCCATTATCAGTACGTGAAGTCTACCTACCTGTCTGTGGACGCTAGGCAGGAACTGGGCAAAATGGACTTGTACCTATCTTTGTCAGCTGATGGCATTAAACTGTTAAAGTGACGTCAGGAAAAAGAAAATAACTTTACTCTGTCAGTATAGATGTGTGGGTAAAACAGTCTTCAAAACTGTGGAAGGCCATTGAAATTCTCAGTCACAAACTCTTTCGATAAAAATTAAACACTGAAACACTTACTTGAGTTCTTGTCTCTCCTTCTGGCTGTTACATAGGAAGTTTCCAAACTGGCAGGAATAGATGTGGTGTTGAATATGAATCAAAAACCTCTCATTAAACTCAAAGGCACAGGGAAATTGTTCCATTAACTGCCAGACGCACTCAATGAACTGGTCAATAACTGGAGAGATTTCTTTGGGATCACCATCTAGGTTGCCATATCTGTAAAACAAAGTATGAGAGACGTTACGGCAGGGTTTTTTGGGGTTTCTTTTTTTGTTTGTTTTTTTTAACTCGAAAGCTATAAATGCAAAAACAATCATAGAAGCAACCCTAGTTCCTAAACATCTTATCTTATAAACCTGGAATGCAGAAAGAAGTGGATTTAACTTCTTAAATTCTAATGTCAAAAGAAACTTTGTAGTGAAGGTCTGGGCAGAGAAGGGACATGTTGACGTTATAATTACAAAAGAAAAGTGTTAGTGCATTCAAGGAGTCTTTCCATGGAGAGAGCAACCTTTCATTCAAACGTGCGAAGTACATCAGAACTTCTGAAATAAATCTTCCACTTTAATTAGTGACGGGGGAAAATGGGAAGAAATGCCTAAGCAACTTCAGAGTTTTTCGTTTTTGCATGGTTTTGTTGGGAAGAAAAGAGGAAGAGAGACAGCTTTAAAAAAAACTGGTTCCCCAAGTTTCTAGGGATATTTCCATTTCTAGACCAGTGTTAAAGCTTGTCAATTTATTTCCACGTGACCAGATTCCCATATACCTTTATATCTCTCGTATCACTGTTCTCAAGAGTACATCAGGAATCTCCTCCCTCATGTTTGTACTGATTTTTAAACGAAGACTGCCTCGTCCTTTACACTACTGTGTGAATTTCAGAAAGAATCCAAAAGGACGATTTGGGTGCCATCAAATACAGAATAACAATATAGAACCTCATCTTCTCAGACATGGATAATCAGTTTGAGGAATAGGAATGAGCAAGGATCGGTTTAGTAGTTTTTTCCAGGGTGGAAACATTAGAAACTGCCTGGAAACGTCTCAAAAGGTTTAGTCCCACTCACCTTTGGTCGCTTTAAAAAGGGGTTGCCCAATATGTTCTTTCCTCACAAGACACATTAGCCATTTCTATATTCTTTCTGCCACAGATCCTCTACCTCAGAGATCCTAAGTGCCTATCAGACAGTCGGTGGAACCCCCAAAATTGAAAATAACAATTGATCGTAAGGTTACTTAATTGTTTGAGGGCTTTAATTTTCTCATTTGTAAAATCGAATCACTGTGCTTTCCGGGAAAGACAATTAATTATAAAAATAGAATTCCAGAAAACCACATAATAAATGCTCAACTAATGCTAAATGCAAAAACTTACAAAAATAAATATGGGCAGCTCCATAAATTGAGAATTTATTTTAGGAAAACATTCAAACAATCAAAAATGTATATCAAAATCTCTAAATTATTATCAGCATGCTGCCTAAATTTAAATTTTACCTCTAAAAGACGAGACCATACCAGCTACAACAAGTAACACTCAGGGATCAGAGACACCAGAACACCCGTCAGACATTACCATCCACACTAACCAAATGAGGCCAGTAGCTTCTGTTTACTGAAAGCCCAGTAGATGGGCTAGTAGGCAAGGAGCTGGGCTATTCACATATACGGTTTTAAAAGCCTTGCTATAACCCCGTGGATTAGGGAGGGTCTCCCCTTTAAACAGACGGGAGGCGAATGCTCAGAGCGGACAGATGCCCAAGGCCACACAGTAAATGCCACAGCCTGGATTTGAGGCTGGATCTGTTGGGCTCAAAGCCTGGGCCGCTGTCCTACATTAGCTCTCCAGAGACGCCTGGGACACAAATGCCGCAGGATGAGCCCAATTTAACTCCCCTTGTGGAAGATCAAAGAGAAACGGTTCCACAGGCATTTCACAACGTGCGGCTTAAAATGAATGTTTGCACTTCAAAAATGGAATAATTTAGTAAATCAAATGTGTGTGGAAGGAAGGGAGAGTCCATCCTTTCTAGGTCGATTAATGAACAAGCTTCTGTCTCTTCTGGAAGAACTTAATATTAGTTCTGCTCAGTAAATACCAACCGTTCTCGAGTTAGAACTTCTTTATCTGTGATACACATATTTAACAAAATTTTAACTTCCTGAATAAGGTACACAAGGAAACTCTGAAAACAAGGCTATTTTCCCCCACTCAATTGAGAACTTCAGAAACAGATTATCTTTTTTATCCTAAACATTCACTACAACAGATTTTAAAATATTTCTTACCTGTGATTAAACTTATGACCAAAGGAAATCCAGTCCTTTTCAATTAATACCTATACAAGATAGAATATAAATATCATGGAGAGAAGCAAATGAAGGAAAACAAGAGACCAGCACGAATAATTCTGAAGGATTCTGAATTCAGAGGTTCTTGGAGCAGAAGTCACTCTCCTCCATAACCTGCACATGAACAAACACTCACTGTCCACCCCTATAGAGATGCATGTCAGAGGGCAAAGTTGAAAGCCTTCCATAGGAAAAATAAACGAGAGCGGACATAGGAAGATGTAATGCCACCACCCACAGAGTGCTTTCAGTGAGCACTGTTCATATTGCTTCATGTATGATCTCATTTCATCGTGGGGTAGGTATTATCACTCTCATTTTAGAGAGGGGGAAACTGAAAGAGAGGTTAAATACTCACCGAAGATCACGCTACTGGCAAGTGGATGCCACCTCGTAACCGAGCTCCAGAAACCACCACAGCCCATCTAGCCCAACTCTCAACCAACAGGCAATGCTGCTTGTCAATATAATAGCCAATATTAACCGTTTTACAAGAAACAATTCGGGATGTTTTCCAGTGATCTTCAGTATACTTTAGAAGAATTCTAGAATGATGAGGGTCTGGAACATATTAGAAGTTTCAGCCCTGCTTTGGAGTTAGGAGTAACATGAGTTTATACTCTCAAATTGTCTGGATTAAAAAAACAAAAAACTTTTTAATCAAATACTGTAGGATAGTACCATCAATATCACCAATGCTCTAAAACAGCCAGAGCTTTTCCCTTAAAAAAAGTAAGGATTGGTTGAAGTTTGGCCTTGACAAGCTGCCCGGTGATGTGTGACTCAGCCTCCCCACTCTCCAGACATAAATGAAGGACTCCAGCCCCTAACCTCAGTCCAGGGGAGGGGTCTGAAGCAGGAATGTCACCCTGAAGTCTCAGTGCTGTCACAGGTGATAGGAAGTTGTCTGACGCATTCAAAACAAAAGGAAAGAAAAAGCCCAAGAGCGGAAACCTGCCACTTCTCTCTTGTCCCCAGAGTGTCAGCTGATAATACTCGATAAAGGATCCCAAGCATGGATTCAGGATCCTCTGAAGCACTTTCTACCAAATCATGGTTCAAGAGGCAGGAACCAGGTAACCTCCCAGCCGCTAGGAAGTCCCTGCAGTCACTTTAAGATTTTGGTTCTGGCTTAGCCAAAGCTTCACCCTTCCAGGCAACTAACACAGATATTCTGCAGTTGGAAGCAACATGTCAAGTTCTGATGCACATCTAAAAGGTGCAAAGTCTAGGAGAGGATGTACCCATAATTTCAGCAAAGAATGCAAAAACACTGTCAAGTTTTCAGTATTCTCTGGATATCCAGAGTTGTGAAGGACAATTTAAAATATAAAAGCAGTAAGTGAAAACACTTTTTCCTATAGAAAGGTTTTTCTCCAAATATTTTTTCTGCAAAGTGTTTTCTGTTTTATAGTCATGTTACCTCAAACTTGAAAATATATATCAAACTTGAAATATATATATCAATATATATATAAATCAAATATATAAACTAGAAATATATATATCAAACTTGAAATACAAATGAGGTATAAAACTATTTTACAAACTGCTAAGTAGATATTTTATATTTGCCCCCAAATTCACCTTTAATAGCATTGATTTGAATTGTTTCCAAAATCCCAGAAATTCACCTTCTTATTCCAAGCCTATTTCCCTTTCCCCCTTTAATTAATCATGCTGATCTACTAAGAGAAAAATAATGTTGAGGAGGAGGGGGGAAAAGTTGCCAATAGTTGTCAGAAGAGAGGTCCATTCTGTCCAGGCACTGCGTGCATGGCACAGTGGCCAAGCGGCCACACTCACCATGAAGCCCTTCAGAGTCCGGTAGTGAGGGTCCAGCAGGAGGCTGGCCACCGAGCACACCTGAGCAGTCCTGTCCCAGCCATCGGAACAATGAACAAGCACACTTGCCCCTTCCTCTGAAACTGCCTGAAAAACAGGATGGGCAAAGGATGGCTATCAACAGGAAACATCATCAGAATTAGCTTTGGCTTTGTACTCGCAGAAAGAATCAAAAAAAGATTTACAGGCAAAAACTCAATACCAAAACCTGTTCCTTCATTTATTGAGTGTTCACGCCCCCCTGTAGTTAGGGCGGAGCCAAGGAGAGGTTTGGTGCCGGTAACTGAAGCGTCACTTCCCTTCCCTTATATCCCGGAGCCATGAGCCCGGCTTCTGTACCATATACAAGCAGGCTTCCTGTGTGAACGTCTCCTAGCCCACCTTCAACCCGCTTCCTCCCTGCCGGGTTTCCACCTTAAGCCTTTCCAAATGAAATTCTGGAGCTGCTGCTGGCTGCAATCATTTTCAAAACGGAAAAGACAAAAATTATAAATTATAAAACTATGAAATTAGAGATAAAAGGAAAAGAGACAAGTGAAAGTGCCCAGCACTGAATAAATATTTGTTAAATAAATGAATTATCTAATAAAGGGGAGCATACCATGTCATCAGAAAAGATATGGTTGTCTTTAGGTATAAATCTGAGGGGAATTTACTTTTTTAAAAAAACGCACTGAACAACAAAATAGACAATGCATTCAAAAGCAACTTATGTGAAAGTTGCAGCAAAATCTTCCTCTGGCAGAACAGAATCTACCTGCCAGGTTCAGGAACGTGACTTGCTTCTGCCATCACTGAAAAGGGGGAGCTGTTTGCTAAGATGGAAGCTTCAGGCCTCGGTCACTCAGGTGACTCACATTTGGATGTACCCTCCTATAGAAAATTCTTTCCTCCACCCAGGACCAAGCCTAACTGAAGAGAGACCATTCTGAAAGTATTTTACCACTTGATCGCCTTGATGATACACTGGCAACTGAACACCATCCTCTCTTTCACAAAATCCCATCTTCAGAGGGCAAACTTCATGGAGGTCTGCAAAGCCAGCTCCCCATTTGGTATCACCCAGTTTAGTACAGAGGAGCTCACGCGAGGCAACAAGATCTCCATGCTGAAGTCAGAGTACACTGGCTGCTCTGCCCCATAATTTCCATTCTCTGCATTCGCATACCTTTGCAATGAAGATTCCTGCATCCATGATGGCCTTAATATGCCTCAACCAGCCAGAGTTCTCCAGTCCCCAAAGAAAATCACTCATGGAGGGAGATTTAAGTTCACACACTGCAAGATAAATCGTGTTACAGAAACAAAATACAGAAAATCTCTCATTTTACATGTGATCATATTTGCAGGCAGTTCGTTAATGATTCCTTCACTGTAGTATTTTCTGGAAGACTTGAGTCAAGATAGACACCCAAGCTTACTCATTCTACTGAACAGTTCCAAGTAAGGCTTTTCTACCTTCTTTGGTCACAGGGGACACTGCATCTGTTTAGGAGTATTATATTAGTAAAGTTTAAACCCCAATAAATGAAAATCATTGAATGTTACCATAGTAAAAATAAGATTTATTTATTCTTCCAGCAAAGACATTCAAAATGTGCCACCAAGAAGCACTTGAGTAAGAGTGCCCTGGAGGAAAAGACTCCTATAACGAACTCCAGCACTTTCCCAACTAGAACTCCATCATCCGAGCACTGCAGTTGCGGACTGCTGTAAAAATACAAAACAGAGCTGTCCTAGAAGTCTTAAATGGAAATGATCGAACTCCTGCTACCAACAATCCTACCCAAAGGGAGCAAAGCGTGTGAACTTAAACATGAGGCCCTGCACTTCCGAATGCTTCTAGAGCATCAGGTTAGGGGCTTTCCCTTTGGTTGAAAATGAAGATAATCCAGGATTTCAATGATACCTATATTTTACAAAACTAAGGCAGGTGTGTAAACACTTCTATAATATTATCACAAACAATTTCATCTCGAGAGCTTATCTTTTAGTTAAGCATGAAAAAACTTTAGGGCTCAGCGTTCTGACTACATATCACAAATATGACATTCCAAAGTTCATGGGGTTCGTCCCTTTTGAGGAATCTTATAAATTAATCAATGAAAATTAAATAATGTTCCATAGATTTTCTTTGTTTAAAGTGTTAGTTTGGGCCTTGATTTGTTCACGTTTAAAACAGGGAAGGTGTACTAAATTATATCTAAGTGCCCTTCCAACTCTAGACTCCCAGATTCAACTTTAAGTCTATGAAAGCATTGAGCATTTGCAATACATAAAAACAGTTGACAATGTTTAATTTATCAGATGCCCTCCCCTCAAATATGCCAGATAACAGAGGGTTCGGTCGTATTTCCCGCAACGTAAGAGCCACACAAAAAAAGCACAAGTAGTTAAATTCTGAGTCACAGACGGCAGCAGTGAGGAAGAAAATAACACCGAGATTCCCAGCTTTTAAGGCCCTTCTTAAGAAAAAGCCATATTGTGAATATGTTCAGGCAAGAGTCCAAACTCTTCCATCCAAAAGCTTGCCCTGAGCTGGAAGCCCAGCTGGAGAACTGAGTTCTCTCCAGCATTGCCCTGGTTCAGGACACTGTCCCTTTGAGGTCACAGTGCTGCTGGCTCCCCACCAGCAGCAATTTAGATTGTTCCAGGAAGATTAACCTGATTTGCAGTCTTGAAACGTTTTTGCACGTGTGCCCCTCCACTGATTTTTAAAACTATGTACCCATAGCACAGGGAGATCAGCTCGGTGCTGGATAGGGAGGGTGGGAGGGAGGGAGACGCAAGAGGGAAGAGATATGGGAAAATATGTATATGTATAACTGATTCACTTTGTTATAAAGCAGAAACTAACACACCATTGTAAAGCAATTATACTCCAATAAAGATGTAAAAAAAAAACAAAAAAACTTTATGAACACTGAAAAACAAAAAAAACTATGTACCCTTCTCAGGCACCCTGGAATAACGCACCATAATAAGGCTGAAGGTGGGTTCGCCGTCTGTAAGGTGGTAAAAGGACAGTTCGTTACGGGAGGTGGGAAAGGACGGCTGGTTCACACCTGGACGGAGGAGCATCTCTAAGGCAGGTGAGGCAGTTTTAGGAAGGAGCACTTGCAGAAGTCAGTGCCATAAAGCCATCCAGCCAGGGCGCCCCTGGGAAACTCTTCCCATGACCTCGGGGTGTATGTACTCTGTGAAGACAGACGCTGAATCTGCTGCAACTGAAAAATGCCAGCCGTGGTGAGAAACTGGGCCGGGCGTGGCTCTGTCCTCAGGGAGGCGGACGGGGATGGGCTGGCCGCAGTGCTGCCCAGGCCCTCCATGCAGCGCACATGATGCAATCCCCGCACCCTCTGTGCTGCGGCCTCTCCTGCGGGCACCTGCTGTTTGGTCTTTCTGTCCAACCCCGGCCGTGACCCAGACCGTTCAACTTAATCCTAAAATACACACATTCCACCACGTAGAGTCTCTGGACCCACTGAGTCCTTTCAATCTTCCGCTAATACTGACTTGCAAACAGTTTTTTGTGGGTTTTTTTTTTCCCCCACTGAACTAGCCCAAATTTCTGGTGGTCATGATCGGGCTCAGGGCTAGCTGGCATCCTCCTTCATTTCAAAAAGTCCAGGGAGCTACAGGGATATCTTGGCATCCAAGCTCAGAAGCTCAGTCCAAGGACAAATGATCCCTTTTGCCTTCTCTTCTCACCCGGTGTGGAAATGACAGCAAGTTTAAAAATACAGACGCCAGGCTCTCCAGCAAACTGGGAGGTAGCCTGTGCCAGTGGCAAGAGGGGACCGGCCAGCTCACAGGACAAGGCCCTAAAAGGTGCTGTGGAGAGGATGCCCAGGCCACCCTCTTCGCTGGCTCACAGCCCAGGGGACCAGCTGCCGCATCTCTCCCAGGTCAGCTCCCTTCCTTCCACATGGAGGATGGCTCCCTGTTTAACACATCTGCTTTCAGGAACATTAAAACTGGGTACATTCAATAAAATAGCCTCCCGAGGTTTCACGCAAGGTAACGGCTGAGTGTTTCCCCTCACGTGCTGAGTGGCCACTGTTAAGAGCAATCAGCCCACAGGTGATTAATACACATGGACAGATGGGGGTACACTTGAGACTCCAAGAATTAGCACCTGGATTTTTAAATATAAAACTGGTGGGTTTGTTTGGATAAACTCAGGATAAGGCAGAAATACTGATCGGTTCACCCTTGTTGCCAAAGCTGAACCAATATTTACAAACCATTTTGCTGAACAAAGTTCATTTCAGCTGACCTCAGAGGCGTCAGCCACAGATCACAGAGAACCAGACTTATTATACTAACCTGGAGTTTAATGCCTGGGTCTAGTGACATTTGTTTTACATAACAGGGCAACTATATCCCACAAACATATAAAAACAACACTTAAAAAAAGATCGATAATTACGGCACCTGAGGAAATAGGAAATTTATTTGGAAGAAAATTAACCTCCCATGATCCTCCTTAGCTATTTCCTATACCAAGCTCATTTCTTCCTACACAGTGACTGGATGGGGATCAGTGAGGGTGCAAAGTCTCCATCTGAACCCTGTGGGATTGGTCTTTCTTGTGTCTAAGATCTAAGGTTGGAAGGTACATGGCCCTCCCTTACTTGCCAGCCAGACACATACCTGAGCTCTCCTCATGTTTGATTTGTCTCCTTCCCATCTTGGAGTCAAAAACCCAAGCCCAGTGAAACGGCCTTCAAAGAACTAGCAAAATGATGGTAATCTCCCTCAACTGAACATCCCAGCAGGCGATACCATTCAAAAAGGACTTAATTATGGCCTGTACAACAGAAGTGTTTGGTAAAGCCTGCCCTGTAGTCTCCCTTTTTTACTTAGAGCCCACCCTGGTGACAGAATAAACTCTGCAGTGAAGTGTACTCAGTCTATTAATGTCAGTGCCGCTCTCCTCCCCCCTACCCCTGCCAACTGACATGGACCCTCTTTATAGAGGCCTTTACATTAATTGGAGAGATCTGTATATTAGCTTCTCTGTATATTACTGGACACCAATAAGATTCCAGCTTTGTTTGTGATGCTATTTTCTGGAATCTCCACACAATTAACAATGCCATGAAAGCCATTTTTGAATAGCCTTGTCGTCCTCTAAAGAATTCGATGCTAATATCAAATGGTAAGTTGCGATCCAGCCTAAATTCTGTACACCTGTGCTAGCACTGCTTGCATTAGCAGCATACGTAACTATATGCAAACACACATGGGCGTGAGTATGTGTCTGTGTCGAGCTACTAATAAACATGTATGTGTGTGTAAATGCATGTATACACACACACATTCCAGTAATACTGATTACCATTGACCTAAAGAAAATCAAGCAGCTGGTTCAGAAAAGAATGCCGTATTAGCATTTATTAGCTTTGCATATGAGTTTTGTGTCTAAAGACACAATTTGCCACAAATAAATTTTAAAATACACATGCCCATTTATGTTACATTTACCATATATAAGGCTTGGGAGTTGGTCATTTTCTCTCAGTGAACAGGAACTCAACCAAAGACAGGGCTTAAGGAATGAGCAAGTCTAAATAGGAAACGTAAGGCAGATGAAAATAGAAAAGTCTAGTCTGCGAGAAGGAAGGGGTGCTGAGAGCCTGTGACGTCGGGGTGGATGTAAGATATTAGTGGCAAATGCTGGAGAGAAGGCCGAGAATCATGTGCGATTAAGATGTTGGCAGCAAATAACAGAAGCGGTGAAATAAGCAGTACACGTGGCTGGGGACGTAACTGGTGGAAAAGCATTCCACGCTCATCACACCGGCTGAGCAAAGCTGCAGGACCAATGCACCCATCGAATCTGAGGCCACACTGTCACTGGCAAGCAGATACTGAATTGCCCCATCCCACCTGCAGCCTTATGGGAAAACTGCTCACCCTGTGGCTAATATGAGTCATGTGTATCTTTAGTTTTATGGGAGACACGTTCTTCTATAAGTGCTCCTTTTGTAAATGTCCTAGTTATGCAAAAACTAGCTGTCATGATTAATAAAATGAAAACAACAATTCTGAGGGTGAAATTTTTTGACCTTTGAATTGTCCCAAGGAACATCAAGATACAGCACAATTAGAATAAAAAACAGCCATTCTTCTCCCATTAAATCTTTCTTTTCTCTTGTCCTCTCCTTTGCTAAAATCACCCAGAGATGAGGTCTTTGGCTTTGACATCCAATTAAACCATTCAACCATCTGATCTACCCAAGGACAGCCCTCAGGAAGATCACTTATGAGAAAGCATCGTCTTCTCTTCCCACCAGGATTTTCTGCCCTACATCAAGATCAGTAACGTCACTTTGTATTAATAAATAAAGCCTTTTTCTATGCAATGCCCAGCGTATAGAAAACTCTCAAGAACTGTCTGATGTACAGATGACTGTCTAAAATAACTATGTAGCTCCCAGTGACCTCCTCTACATCCATTATCTACCATGCAGCATATTTTACTCCCAATTTTCAGATTAGCCAGTGTGGCTTAAAGAGTTTACTAAGGCGGGCTTCCCTGGTGGCGCAGTGGTTGGGAGTCCGCCTAATGATGCAGGGGACAGGGGTTCGTGCCCCGGTCCGGGAAGATCTCACATGCCGCGGGGCGGCTGGGCCCGTGAGCCATGGCCGCTGAGCCTTTGCGTCCGGAGCCTGTGCTCCGCAACGGGAGAGGCCACAACAGTGAGAGGCCCGCGAACCAAAAAAAAAAAAAAGAGTTTACTAAGTCATCCATGGTTACTCGGCCAGCAAATAACTGAGCTGGAGTCCTGGCCACAACACATACGCCCCAAAGCTCACGCTCTTTCCTCTCTGCCTCAGTGCTTAGAGCATTAGATCTCAGTCTAGATCGGGCGACACCAGCCAGCCACATTTTACATCCTCTTACAACAAAGAGAGAGCCAGGTACACACTCTTGATGCATTTCTTTCTTCCAAGTGACCATGAATTGATAACTAGTGGAGCCTGACAGAGACCTGTTGCTCTAGTAGAACACTTATTTAAAAATCTTACCGCTAGGTGGAGCTATCCAGTCCACTTTAATGGGAAAGTAGGTTTTCTGTGTGGAAACCCATGCCATGTGCTAAATTTTGAGGTACAGTGACCAGATTTTCAGCCAGGTCTTATTGGCTGTCTCGTCTAATAGGTTAGTAATCTCAGGAAATTAATAATGGGGAAAGTCAGAAGATCGAGAACTGAAAAAAGATCAACCTTTATAGCTTTTCATTAGCTCATAGCTGGTAGAACCTCATAGCATAAACTTGTAGGCCATGTTACAGGAAATACTCACTTTGAAATTAAAAACTTAAATGTGACTATAAAGGGTTGAACTCTTCCATTTCTTCCAGGCTTACTTAGCCATCGCCACATAAAGTAATGAGGTGAGGAAGAAAGAATCAAATAAAAAGGACACTGGGACTGAGAGTTACAACCTTACCTCTGAGCAGAGAAAAATACTTCGTGGGAACCTCGGAGCCAGGTGTGTTAGGGACTGTCCCCTTCTAGACCTTGGTGCACCCGAGAGCACCGGGCAGGGACGCCAGAGCAGGGAGTCGTCACATGAGCACAGCACCCATGGCCGTGGTGCCTCCCATGACACACTCGAAGTTCTCTGCTTTTACCTGTCCCTTCTACACCCAACAAAGGTTCTGAACAATCGGGCCTCACAACCTTCACACACGAGCACAGGTCACATATCTCTGGGGCCTCCTGACTTTACCACAGAACTTTCACCATCATCACTGTTCCCAATTCTAGGGGAAACGATAGAAGTGGTTGCCTCTTGGGGCCTGCCAAAAAGATTCCAATCTTTCCAGTTGAATCTTACAAACAGCCCTTCACTGTAGTATTGTCCAAACTGCTGAATGGGCACCGGGCCTTTGTTCCTGTGCTCTGGACCTGCTCCCATCTGATCGGCTGTCAGGCTGAGGTTTGTATCTCTGTCAGACGACTTGCTGAGAAAACACCCACCAGGCCTGGCGTGGGGTTTATTAAATTATTTTTGGTGAACTTGTGCTGAGTGGACACAGACCGTATCACAAGGCAAGCACTTCCATGCCTCTGAAATTGTGCTTACTCCATGTCTCTTGAATAAAAAAATTAAGGAAAGTCACCCATAAGAAAGCAGGGAACCTATCAAATACCCGCTTAGCTGCCTGAATTAATCTACAGTCCATTAGCTTATCCATTTTATGCAGTACTTATTTTAAACTACTGTACTGCTTCCCAAAAAAAAGCATAATGCACCTTATACTGGAAAGCACTTTACAGTTTGCAAGGAATCTTTGTGAACAAATCTGTGAGTTAGACAGCAATGATATATTGCTTACATTGTTTTACAAATACAGGAAATGAAGTTTGTTCATGTTTACTAAGAGACTAAGGCAAGAACCCAAACCCAGATCTTCAGACACTTAGGCCAGGGCACTTTCTACCCAAGCCACCACCTAGAGAGACTGTAAAGCAAAGTGGTTAAGAGTATGGTGTCTGGGACTTCCCTGGTGGCGCAGTGGTTAAGAATCCACCTGCCTATGCAGGGGACACGGATTCGAGCCCTGGCCCGGGAAGATCTCACATGCCACAGAGCAACTAAGCCCGTGTGCCACAACTACTGAGCCTGCGCTCTACAGCCCATGAGCCACAACTACTGAGCCCACATGCCACAACTACTGAAGCCCGTGCGCCTAGAGCCCGGGCTCCGCAACAAGAGAAGCCACTGCAATGAGAAGCCCGTGCACCGCAACAAAGAGTAGCCCCCGCTCGCCGCAACTAGAGAAAGCCCGCGCACAGCAACGAAGACCCAACGCAGCCAAAAAATAAATAAGTATATTAAAAAAATTAACAGTGTCCAGTACATAATAATCACCCGTAAATGTTACATCATCATTACCATGTGGGTGGTTTTCTGTGAGCCTGTCTAATAAAAGAACCACAAATCAACGAGGATCACGGTAAAATGATGGAAAGTACTAGGCTCAATTCTTCCTCTGTTATGTGATACCAAGAAGGGTATGTCTTTAAAAACTTTTTAATTAAAAATGTAATACACTGGACTTTGTAACTGGAGAGAGGCGCTCCTACTGGTCTTGAAGAATAACCTGTCGTGTTGTGAACAGCTTATGTGGAGGTCCAACATGGCAGAGAACTCTAGGACCTAAGGGTGACCGCCAGCTGACAGCGCTCAGGGCCCTCAGTTGAATGCAGCCAATAACCTGAATCAGCCTGGAAGCAGATTCTGCCCCATCCAGGTTTCCAGACAAGGACAGGGTCCGGCTAGCACCTTGACTGCAGCCTTGTAAGATCCTAGGCAGAGGGATCCTGGCTTCCCATTGACACATGAGAAATGCCCAGACTTGTGACCCTCAGAAACTGTGACCTGATAAGTGTGTATTGTTTGTGTTCCATGTAATGTACCAACCATAGATAATTTTGTAAATAAAGAAGGAAAAAGAAAAAATTCACCCATCGTCCTCTCATTCTAATCCAATTATCATCCTGGAAATTCTTCCTAAATATGGTTTACTGTATAGTGAATCAGAGTATGTATACAATTTTACAACCTGAATTTTTCACTTAGATTATACACGTTCTCCCATGTTAGTAATATATTTTTCACATTTATCATTTTTAATGGATGCAAAATTTTGTATCAAAAGGTAGAGTGTTTAGTCAGTCAACTATTGTTGAACATTCCTGAGGCTTCCAAAATTCTATTATTAATAAAACACTTCTATCAAAACAGGCATTATATGTCTTTTTTTTAAACCATATTTTGGATTAGTCCCTAAGGGGAATTAATCTGGTAAAAATATGTATCTCAGAACAAAATATATTAGGTACCTCTTGCCAATTTCAATGATACTAGAAATATTTAAAGTACTAGTTTTACCATATTCTTTTCAGTATTGAATATTTTAATGTATTTGAATTTAAATATTTAAATTTAATCTTATTTAAATTAAAAAAATTTTTAAGTGAAAAATGGTACTTTGAGGTTTTAACTACCTTTCTTTAATTATCAGAGCAAGTTTAAATGTTTTTCTGTTTGTTTCAACTTATTTTTCTTTAAAGAATTAGATTGAGTTGCCTAACTTCACTGAGACACTTTCTTCATCTATAAAGTGCAGATAATATTACGTACAGCTCACTATTGCTGTGAAATCAAATACAGGCAGACCTCATTTTACTGTACTTCACAGATATTGTGTGTTTTATAGGTTGAAGGTCTGTGGCAACCCTGCATCGAGCAAGTCTATCGGCACCATTTTCCCAACAATATTTGCTCAATTCATACCTCTGTACCACATTTTGGTAATTCTCGAAATATTTCAAACCCTCCACCAGTGAAAAGATTACAACTCTCTGAAAGCTCAGATGATGGTTACACCTTTTAAGCAATCAAATATTTTTAAATTAAGGTACGTACAGTGCTTTTTTAGACATAATGCTGTTGCACACTGAATAGACTACAGGATAGGGTAAACCTAACATTCACATGCACTGGGAAACCAAAAAGTCCGTGTGACTCACTTTATAGCGATATTCATTTTACTGAGGTGGTCTGGAACCGAACCTGCGATATCTTCAAGGTCTGCCCATTCGTGAATCATTTAAGTAAAAATACTGAGGAAGCCCGGCACATAGCAGATGCTCTGTTTTTAGTGAAATGCACAAATCAATGAATAAGGGGTCAGTTATACAGAACTACACTGTGGCCAACAATATTAATCTAAGATTCATGCAGAATCCAGACACGCCGAAACTAGTGGTGGGGAGAAAGGTCAATTTTCTGAGCAACAACAAAAGGTGGAGCAGGTTGACTGAAAAACAGGAAGGTGTCACTGCCATCATGTCTTTCCCATAAACACCCGCCTACCTTGAAAACAGGTATTTATTTACGAAGAGGCGCGACAGTGCGGCTCAATCTCAAAGCCCGGATGTCAGGTAATTCCATGTGCCCCTCTCTCCCTCCCTCTCACTGATTTCCTCCCCCTAAATCAAGGATGCCCTAGGAGGTTTTTATTTCCACATCTGATAACAATTTCCTCAGCCACGGAAAGAGCCTATTCCAGGTTCTTCTACTGCCTGTTTCAACAACAACAAAAGAAAGAAAACATAGAGCATCCTTTTATTATTTGAGGGAAAAACCATTATTTATATGATCAAGAGGAAAGGCTCTGTGGAAAGCACTTAATAAATCACACAATTGCTACATAACTGAAAGGCTTCATTATTATCTCACTGGGAGGTGTGAATGCCACAAAATAGTTTGGTTTAGAACTTAGAAACCAAAGTCATGCAATCAATCAGCTCCATAAAAGGACCTACACCGGATGTGAACTTGGTCCTAGATTTCAGTTTCTGATGAAATATCCTGCAGCTGTTGCTCACAGACAGGGCTATTTTGGGCCAGAATGCAAACAGTTTTTCATTTCTGTTATTCAGAATCTCTCCTGATAATACCAATATCCCTGATAAGAGAAATTTTGAAAAAAAAATAATAATCATGAAGGGAATGCATTATTCCACTTCCTACCAAGTGACCAGCAGTACAAACCTTCTGATCGCTTTGATGCCAAGACAGCTGTTTGAAGGATAAAAGCCTCAGAAGGTGGGTCTGATTGCATCAGTTCATCAGCTGAGCTTCCACGAGCAGTTTATAATTTACTTGGTAAAAACAGATAGTCAAACATTGGTCAAGTCCCCTGAAAGGCATCCAGAAAGTTGTCCTTGCTTATTGCACTGACACAGAGCTGAAAAAGTGATGCAGAAGAACCATGATCCCTTATGAAACACAGGCTGCCCTCCCCCTGGAACTCGGTCCATTTGCTGGTCCTTTAGAAATAGCGAGTCGGACCAAAGGTATGAGGGCAGCAGACATGGTTCCTAATAAGAAACCAAGTAAATGCTAATTTTAAAACAAAAGCCAAATCGCCATGTTCCAAGCACTCCTAGGAGCCGCCTTCTGCATAGAAGAAAATACATATTCTCAAAAGTCAGCTTATGAAATTACCAAATGAAAACTATAAAGCATGCAAATGTTTTAATGATTCTGATATTGAACACTCTTCACACTAAAACTAGACTACCCGTTCAGTTACAGTACCAAGCTAGTCCAGTTTTTCAATGTCTAAAAAGCACAGCTTATAGCAGGGAGAGCCACACCGCCCATGATAATCTCCCAAAGTTTACGAAGTTTAATGCCCAAGGCATCCTCCTGTCCCCTGAGACATGGCAAATTTCACGTGGAGGTAAGATGGAGATAGACAGCTCTGGGGCCGTTATTTTTTTTTTTTTTAATGCAGGAAGAGGTTTCGTCTAACCATTCAAACCCTCAATTTTAAACTTTGCAATCGGGCATCAAAGTGTGGACTCACAGACTGTCAGGGCTGGATGGGCCCACAGAAATTATTAGTCCAATCCTCTCCATTTACAGCAGGTAACAGAGCCCCAAAGAAGGTACTTGACGTGTTCAAAGTCTCATAATGACTGAGATGACCCCAGGAATCCAGGAAGAAGAATGGCAATCAGGCTTGTCTGTGACACTCAAGTTCCTCCAGCCCCACCGCTAGCTTCTCACTACATCCTGCTCTGATTAAGCACTGAACTGCACGGGTTACTGAGAGCAAATGTGTATCCCGAGAAAAAGGGAATTTGGCACTTTGTCCCTCTTCACTACAGACCCCGCATTTCCGGTTCAGACCGGACTGCCCACTTCCCTGGCACACAGCGCCGCCTCCCCAGGGCTCCCCCCCAGAAGTGCGAGCCCAGCATTTACAGCCTCCCCTGGTCCAGAGGCACAAAGCCCTGGGTTATGCATCCTCTTTCTCTTCAGTTCCCACAAGAGGGAGAAGTGGTGGAGATAACAACAGACTCCTCCTTGGGCCTTGACAATCGCGAGAGCATAAGCAGTAAACGAGGCTGGTTTTGCTTGGAATATGTGATTCCTGGCAATTAGTTTACGGCTGGTGTGGCCACATGAATAATTCCTCTACGTTGCATAACCCAGCTTTGCGACCTGCTCTCCCTGTGAGTACAGAAGCCTGGGCGTACGCGTCTCGTGGTGCTCGCTGGCTGGGGTGGGTGGAGGGAGCGCACTGCAGCAGTAGCTGCTGATGGAGGGGAGAACCAGGACCCCCCAACATCCTTCTCATGGCCATTCAGCCACTCGGGTTCAGTTTATGAGCCTCACGTCCACACGTGCACAGCTGGCGGTTTCGACGTCGGACTGCTTTATCTCCCAATGGTCTTGAATATGGGTCGAACTACAATTATGAGAGAGAAAGAAAAAATATCCCCGTGCACTTTTATCTTAGGTGTTAGGTACCACCGGAGAGAGCCCGGCAGCTAATACCACGTGACAAAACCACTCCACGATGACACCAGAAAAGAAGAGAAAAGCTGTTACATGTTTAAAGAGTCCCTGCATTTTGATACTCTTCCCAACTGATTCCACCCTTGCAAACAACATCGAAGTAAAGCACAGTTTTCACATCAACAGACCATCTTATTCCGTCTTGGCATTAAAACATTTAACTGCATTTTTTAAATGCTGTGCATAAGGAAATGGTTTACCTTCCAGCATTTTTTGCAGACTGTTCCTCATGACATGGATGTTCTCTATCCCGATAAACTGAAACTTGATATTGGAATAATTGTCTTCGCTCTCATAGCCTTTCCCTGCAGCACGATTTGCCATCGCATTAAGCTGCAGTGGGCAGCAAAACAGAACAGTCACCAGTGATATTCATGAAACAATCACAACACTTCACGGCTAATATCCATAAGAACATTCAACATGATGTGCAGAAACATGCTTTAAACCCCGGGAACACCGCGCTGGGCTAGGTAGCTACAGACACTCGTGCTGAGCTTACGTTCAACAACATCAGTTTGTCGATGTGGCAACATTTTCTGAGCTGGAAGCATCCTAGAGATAAGCCCTTTTGGAGACGTTCCCTGTCAGAGATGCCAAATCCAATGTGGGATTCTGTACAGAGCCAAGTCGCCCCAATTTAATACCAAACATGACAGCCTTAGGTTGGCAGAAGAATATCTGCAGATACAGTTGGCAACATAAAGCTCTGTAAGTTAAAGTATTATATCTTCCAGTATTAGAATGCCAACAAATACATCAACATATAGGAATAGTTACGTCATTCTAATTTGCCTACAAGAATCCCTCAGGTACCCAGCTCAACTTTGAGCAGGAAATGCTGAACAAAACAGAGAGAGGGCAAGACATGTCCTCTGGCCACCCTATTTAAATCTCCAGAGAGGATTTTTTTCTATCACATTCATTATCATAATTTCATCTATAAAAAGTCACGGTTCCTAATGCAAACTGGGTTAAATGGTGATGGACTTTGAAGAAGAAATTTATGATATGCAAACTTCTGCCTTATTCCTGTGTAACTAAAATCAAGAAGCGGACAAGTCCTGCCTTAGCTGAGAAATACACAGATTTCTAGAATGAATGTATTATTGTGAATACTCCATTCTTGCTGTTCAGCTAAGTGGGCCATCACATCCTAGACACCAATATGCACTGACCATTCTCTTCCTCTGCCCACAAAGGGCAGAAGGGCTAGCCCAGGCAGAGAACTCATTACCAAAAACATATCCGTTTTTAGGACCACAATGCAGCACTCGGGGGGATATTCATACTTTTTAAAAATCTAAGCTTAAGAAGCCAAGTTAAGTTAAAAGCATACGTATTTTTTGACCCAGATTTCCTATGTGTGAGAATCTGACACTATAAAAATACCAGCACATAAAGACAGATGTCCAAGGATGTTTACTGCAATCTTTTTTTTTTTTAATAGTTGAGAGTGAAAAAACAGAAAACCTATGAATATCTCCATAGGGCCATGATTGGATGAATTATGGTATATTCATACCCTGGACTTCTAATAGGCTCAAGTAGAGACACAGAGATAGAGATAGACAGATATATAGATGTCTAGATATTGCAGGGAGAGGGAGGGAGGAGGGAAAGAAAAAAAAGAGGGGTGGGTAGGGAGGGGAGAAGAGAGGAGATACTGGGCCATGACATGTGAAGTGAAAAGAGTAAGCTCCAGAATAATACTCATACAATTAACCCATTTTTTGTAAAACAAGCCGACCTACAGACATGCATGCTGGGGTAAGCAGAACAGAAATGAATGGAAGGCTATACCAATTTCACAGCTGTTGCAGCAGACAGACAGAGGCGGCACGTGCGGGGAGCGGCTGCCAATACTACTCCAGATGCTCCTCCAGGCTTTGTTACAAACCAGATATAGTGGGTTTGTAATTTAAATAACAGAAAAAAACATATGGCAGGCCCCTCACTTTCCTGCTCCGTGATTCAGCTCACATGACATCAGCTGGGGCACGCCCCACTACCCTGTTTCCCACTTACGAAAAGATCATCCCCTTTCTCCCAGGCATGCTATGAGAAGGATAAAGGGTTTGGTCTCAATAAAGAAAAAAATATAAAAATAGTGTTATTTTTAAGACAACTGATGTTCATGCTTTAAATTTTAAAAATATTTTAAGAGGAAAATTTTTCTAAAATTACCTATAGACATTGTTCTTTTGAAACATACTATTATAAAAGTATCACTGGTTTGTATAATTATTTTCCAAAGTTGCTGGCTTATTCTTTACAAGCTTCATAAATAAAATGGTTAATAGGATATGTGCAAGTATCTTTATGTTACATGAACCTTATGTTTATTCTGTATCTTGAATAATTCAAGTTAAGCCTTCTCACCACATACCATACTCTTTTTAAACAGTGCAGTGAATAAAAACCAAAACACTATTACTTTATAATTAGGACCCTATGTTCACATTTTTTAGTAGTTGATTACCTATGACCTAGGAGAATTTATCGATGGTCTTCTTTAAAAGCAAAGGAGCCACACAAGATGGCCTCTTAAAAGTCAACGGTACTTCTCATGATGAACAGAAGGTGGCAATATTTAATCTACCATCCAAAGTGTACTTTCTCAAGGTTTCCACATATTTTACAGGCCCTGTCAGGATAATGGGGCACTAGCTGACCCTTCAAAGCAGAAAATACAGTTTCATAATTAATAAAAAATTCAGAAGCTATCTTGGACCTATAGGTATATTCATTCAGTTAAAGCATCTCTTATATAAATAAAACACTAAGTCTAGTTTGGTGCCCTGTCCCTTAGGCTGAGAACTCCATTTCACAGGCAAAGAAAAAGCTGTTCATTTCGGCCCCTAAAAGTTCTCAAATAGTGTAAAAAAAACAACCTCAAAAGGTCACATACTATATGTTTTCAATTACAGAATGTGCTTGAAATGACAAGCTTATAGAGGTGGAGAACAGATTAGTGGTTATTTGTGGTGATGTAATTGTTCTTTATCTTGACTGTGGTACTGAATATACAAACATACATATGTGATAAGACTTTATAGACTAAACACACACACACACACACATACACACACACACACGACTACAGTAAAACTGGGAAAAACGGAACAAGATTGGTGGATTTTATCAATGTCAATATCCTGGTTGCAATGCTGTACACAGCTTTGCAAGATGTTACCACTGGGGGAAAGTGGGTAAAATGTACAAGGCATCCTTCTGTATTATTCCTACAACTGCATGTGAATCTACAATTATCTCAACATAGAAAGTCTAATTTAAAAAAAAATTCTCAAACAGATAAAACAATGGAGGTAACAGCATTCCAGTTTCAACCTATGCTTAAAGAACACAACGGACAACTGAAAAGTGGTACCGGAAAAAGTGCCCTGTTTCCTAATCCAAGGTCACTCTGCTATTTATTTGATCATCTCAGCATCTTTGGGTGCAAAAAAACTCATAAGTGAAACAAAAAAATTCACTCATTCTCAACAAACACTTAACGAACGCCTACTGTGTGCCAGGCACTGAATGGAATAAAAACGTGAATAAGAAGTAGTCTCAGCCACCACAAGCTTATCATCAAGTATGGAAGTGCGAGCACACAACACCAAATAACGACAGATAATACCCACCAGGACTGGGCAGGAGCTGAGAGCCTGGTGGAGGCGGTGGCAGTAGTTAGAATCTGGAACAGCCCCACGTGGCCTAGGGCCTCAGGGGTAACATTTCATGATGGACTTTAATAACCAGGAAGCATGGAGAGAATGGGGGAGGGCATCCCAGACGAAGCGATGAGAAAGGGAAGAGGTAGGGTATCAGTGGCCACCAAAGAAGCAGGTGGGTATCAGTTGAGTCAACCAGCGCGAGCACAGCAGGAGGTTCAAGTCTGGCGGCAGCAGCAAGAAAGGAGGCTAGAAATTATTAGGGTCCTCTACACACAAGCTCGATTAAGAAGTTCAAACTTTATCCGTAGCAGTAGAGAGCCACTGAAGGCTTCTGAGCAGGATTAATTGAAACATTTGAGATTTAGTATCCATGACAGAGAAGATCCACTGGAGTGGGGCAGAGGACGTGAGCTGCACAGAAAGGTGGCTGGTCTCATTTATGGCCAGGACCCTATGCATCAAGCTGGCACAGAGCAGGCACCCGGTGAAGATTTACTGACGGGCTGACCGACCAAATGAATGTGTTAACAGAGTGAGGCTGAGAGGTGAACAGGCCAAGAATGTTAAAAAAAGAACAGAATCAGATTCTTTCCCCCGCAATCTTAAATCATCAATCAGACACATCAAAATCATGGAAACGCAGTCGACCCCAATCTGCATATCAAGTTCAAGGTCAGCCGGTCAGCATCTCAGTCCCGGAGTCTAGCATTTCAGCAGAGCACATTCTGTACCTGAATGCCAGGACCTGATCTGACGTGGCTGAAAAATGAGAATTGAAGTTGGTCTTGGCAGAAGGAGGCCTGGGCCACGTTCTAGCCTGTGGTGTCAATTAATGGTCCTTTTCTCTCCCTGCATCTGTATCTGGTGACATGAAGAATCTTATCTTGTGATATAAACATGAAAATAAGAGATGATTTTATTTCTTGCAACTACTGTCTACAACTGTGCTAACCAAAATCCTCCTTTCCTACCCCCGAAGGAAGAATTAATAACTTTTAAATCACCGTCCAGCTCAACTTAAAATCCCAACCCCCTATATGATGCAAAATTTTCTCCTCTTATTATAGGCTGTTTGGACTGGTGAGGGGTCTGCTCTGGTACTTTCCTTTTCCTCCTTCTTCTAGGCTCTATCTTTATATTGGGGAGGGGGATAAAAGAGGAGGTAAATATCTCTTTGTAAAGCTGGACGAGGCTGCTGTTCTCTCTCCATTGGTCATCACTGCTTTTCCGGTTAACACTTGCTGACCAGCACTGCCCTCTCTGGCATTAAGTGTCCAAATCCTAGGGCAAGTCCATGGGCTCCCGGGAGGAGGAGGTACACAGCTCGCTGACATGAGACCCACCTTGGCTTGAGCCTCTTCCGAGGCCCCCGGCTTCCCTCCCCAGCACGTACCCCACAGTCGGCCGCAGCTGGGAACCTCCAGTTGGGGGTGGAAGCCGGGCCTCAGCAAGATGGCTCACGTACAAGTTTCTTTCTCAGTGTCCACTGGACCCACAGGTCCCCCCTCCATCCCTGTCCTGCCAAAGAGGGAGAACAGATGCCCCACTGCCACTAAACGCCCACGGCTCCCCTTCCCCTGCTCACTGCCGCAGTGGTCGGCCACACATCCCACGCCGAAGTGACCTCCTAGCTGCCCCTCTGTCACGCACCCCGATCTCTACAACAGATCCTCCCAGATCCCCCCCTCACAGGATTCAGTGAGTGGAAACCACCTAATTACTGATTTCAGAGACACAGGAAAACTTCCAACATGACCTCCTGTCTCACAGCTAAAGAATCGCTCACAAGGTGAAATCAGAGGCCGTTTAACCACTAAGCTGTCTTTGGAGGAAGAGCCAGGACAAGGGGCCGGGCATGAGCTGAGCCCCCGGCCGGCCTGCTCACCCCTTCCCTCCACTGCCCGGCACCCCTCCCAGGCCGCCAGCGTCAGAGCCTGGCTCACAGGCCTGCTCACACCTCTTGCCCCGGCCTGAGCGTGTACGAGCCTGTGGTTGGTCCTTCAGCTCTGAGTTTCCAGCCTCCCTGCAAATGTGCTCAGAAGGGGAACCCTGTGGAACCTGACAGTGGACCCAAGGCTCCCCTGGATATCGCTGTCAACAGACCGTGATCAAACAGAAGTAGCATGGGCTCGGGCGTCAGATAAGCCTAGATTTGAATGGCTTGACCTTGGACACATGACTGAACCTCTCTCAATCTGAGACCTTACCCATAAACAGAAAAGAACAGCTCCTAATTTGCAGGATTATAATAAGAACTGAATGGGAAAGTGCCTGGCATTTTTACAAGCTCAGCAAAGTCCTAGAACAAAGTAATGTTAAAGTCATGAGTGAGGCTGAGATAGAAGGAGTTCGATATCATTTTAAAATCCAACAACTATGGCATCAACATGATCTCCTATCTTCTTAATGCACCAAATTCTAGCAGTAACATATGACCTCGAGGGTATGATTTTTCTTAACAGATACTCAGTTCATGCTGAGGCCCTCACTGCCTTTGCCTCCTGAGATTTTAACATCAACAAGTAATGCAGAGGCTTTCATCTGAACAGGCAGCATCCGGGGCGAGCCTTGCTCCAAGGACAAGAATGACTTCTAGCCTTTCTCCTTTTCAGTAAACCTGTGAGCAAACCTGGCCAGGGCCCATCTGTCTGTCCACCACCCACAGCAAACATGGACCGGGTCTCCCGGCTACCGAGGAATAAAAATCAACGGACGTGATCTTTAAAAGAATGAGAGCTCTAAGCAAACAGGTGAAGACTCCTGCGAAGGTGTGTGTGCCTGGGAAATAGGCAGAGGGCATGACTTGTATGAGACACCAATTTTCTTTAAGGGATTAGCATCCAACTTCTTATCGCCAAGAGCAAACGCACTCAGTGCTAAATATAGCCTTCAAATCAAATCCTCTGGATTAATTTATGTTACGTCTGGACTATGCCTGGCCCAACAGCTGCCACATTTCCCGGAAGGTCTGCATAGCGTAGTACACGCTTGGGTCGTTGGCCCTTAAAGCAGCAGGCGAACCTGTCTGCCTTTATTTAAACCTAGGAAAATGGGATCGGAGAAGGGCACCCCAATTCACTTTAAAGGCCCTGTCTTCCCGTCCTTTTCTTATCTTGTCTTCAGTACGTGTGTCTAGGACAGGCATGCATTCAGTTGTCTCTGACTGTTAGGCAATTCAGAGCAGCTCCACTGTCCCGACGCAAAAGGCACAATGACAGGAGGGAAACAGTCAATGCGAGAAGGATGAAGCAGAGAGAAAGCACAAATCGAAAGAGAGAGTAAGAGTCAGAGCCTGGCATCTTTCGAGTGAAAACCTTCAAGGAGAGAAGCTATTTCTTCCCCAGTCTGAAGCTCTTCCCTGCTGTGCTTTGAAAATCTGTCCAAAAGGAAGGGACTCCTTTACGTGTCATCTACTAGAATGTGATCCAGCTGCAACATGTTTTGTCCTTGAGCTGCACGGTTGGTCTGCTGATCTGGCATCTGAGAGTAACTCATCCTCACTGCCCACCCCTCCACGGCCATCCCACAGCTACCCTCCCGTTAGAGAGGAAGGGACTGTTCTGAGGGCAGTGATGTGAGTGATCTTACACTGGGCAGACATCAAACTTAGTGATCGAGACCGTGAATCACAATATTTAATGAAATAGGGCTCAGAGAAGCAGTGAGATTGCCAGTCTGAGTGGCTACACAATGGATGGCATCCAGTTTCCATGATTTCTCTTATGGGCCACAAGTATAGACCCTATCTGTAATTACCCACTCCTAACATCAGTGTAGACTTTGAAGTGACTTGGGCCGTTGGTCATATTTCCTCCTTCCTGTTCTAATGTTTCTATGTCCTTATGTGTTTTTTTTTGATAGCTTCTTTGACATAGAATTCACATGCCATACAATCTATCCATGTAAAGTATACAGTTCAATGGTGTTTGGTATATTCACAGAACTGTGAATATACCATGTCACCACAATCTATTTTTAGAACATTTTAATCACCCCAAAAAGAAACCCTCTACCCATCAGGTGTCGCCTCCCATTCCCCTAGCACTAGGCAACCACCACCCTGCCTGATGTCTCTACGGATTTGCCATAGAGACATTTCATATAAATGGAATCATACAACATGTGATCCTCTGTGACTGACTCCTTTCACTTAGCCTAACACTTTCAAGGTCCATCCATGTTGTAGCACCTATCAGTACTTCATTCCTTTAGTAATAATAGCCAAAAAATATTCCAGGGAATGGATATACCATATTTTATTAATCCATTCTCAGTTGATGGAACTTGGTTGTTTCTACTTTGGGGCTACTATTAACAATGAATATTCACTTAGAAGTTTCTGTGTGGACATATGTTTTCATTTTTCTTAAATTAGGAGTGGAATTACTGGGTCACATGGTAACTTTTATGTGTAACATTTTGAAGTCCTTATGTTCTTTCAACCTTTTTATGATTAAAAATTCTTTCACACTGTAATTTACAAAATAAAGGTTTCTTAAAATCCTCCTCTCACCTCACAAGAAAAGCCACTGTTAACAGTTCACTATACATACCTTCAAACTTTTTTCAATGAAAAAACTATAGAACGTATAATTTTTATAATTTAATTATTATTACATACATGGCATTACAGATTTTCTGTAGCTCACTCTTGTTGCTTCACGGTCTATCTTGGACACTGTTCCACCCACGTGGAAAAAGAACACGCAGCTCTCTCTCACAGTCATAGGCCCACGTCTATTTTCATAACTGGCAAGAAATTCCTATGCCAAATATGTTGAATAAAGGCCATTTCTCTCTGTCACCTCATTTTGTCCCATATATTCTATGGCCCTGTAGGTGATTTTGTTTCCATGTATTCAATGGCACATACCTTTGAGGACTGCATGTGTTGGCTGGTTTACAAAGAAATGGGTCTAAGGAGTGAAATTACAAATTATACTTGACCTGACCCTGACTAGTGTCAAGAACATATAAAGCTGAGTGGGTGGTAAGCATTAAGATGGACTTGGTCTACCCGTTGATAACTAGATTATTTCCTGTTGGTTGTTCTATTCAATTATAAAATTAATATATGAATACCTGCATAATTATAAAATAATATTTTCAAACAAGGTAAGTAGAAAGTTCTCTACCTCCCTCAAGCCTCCCCCCTTCTCCATGCAATTTTAATAGGTTAGTGTTTATCCTTCCAGATCTTTTTCTATTTTAATTTAAATTTTTACCTACCTATAGTTTGGTTTTTTCCACAGACACAGTAGTATACACTTTAATTTGTGACTTTTCTTTTTTTACTTAACATTACATTTTGTAAATCTTTCCAAGTCATAGCTACAGAGCACTACAAGTGGAATTTGCAATAGAAGAGGTGAATATCTCACAAAAACTGAACTGTAGGAATTCCACAGTAAATTTCATACTGTCAGAGAAGAAACGGTCCTTTTATAAACAAACCAAAAAAAATAATGTGGTATATTTAGGAGAGTAATCTCCAACACGAAACCACACTTTCATTGTATGCACTATGTACCAAGCACAATGCTCAGAGCAGGGGAAATATCAAAGGTACCTGCCGACCTCAGGGGCCCCAGAGGCAGCTGAGCAGGGCAGCCACGCACAACTGTGCAAAGGGAAACAGCGCCTCTGCAGATGGGGCTCCCTGAGCGGGTGAGGGTGGTCAGGGAGCATGGCCCCATCTCCCATTCCATGATTCAGAGCGGCAAAGACACACACCAGCATGGTGACACCTACTTTAGGCCGAGTGTCCACGACGTAAATGAAGTCGCTTCCTGGACTGGCCTTCCTGATGGCCTGGAGCATCTGCTCGTCCTCCAGGCACCGGGCACTGAAGCCAGACAGGGGCTGGCTGCTCCGGCAGATGGAGACCTGGGGGGAAGCAACGCGGCAGCATCAGGCAGCAGTGCGACGGCACCTCCCCGGAACCCTCAAGACCACCCTCACAAGGCCCCCCAGTTCACTGACGCCCACCACTAGCTCGTAAAAGTATCAATGCCTTCTAGAAACCGAGGTTGCTTTCTTTCTAACTCAAGTCAAGAAACCACTATATGGGCAAGCAGTGCAAAAAGTTTCTCTGTGTAAGAAATTAGGAATGTGTAAGGATGTTTAGGTGGGACCCAAATTATGAAACGTAAAGCCAGTTAAATATCCTACTTTCCTCTTCACCACTACTGTTTCATCTTCTTGCCAAAGTAGAAATATAAAGTAAGTAACTATTCTAGTAAAACTTATAAAAATTATAAAAGTGACTTCTTTAGTGTTTCCATCATTTACTAGCCCACTTAGAAACAACACAAATACCAAAAACCAATTCTAGGGCTTCCCTGGTGGCGCAGTGGTTGAGAGTCCACCTGCCGGTGCAGGGGATGCGGGTTCGTGCCCCGGTCCGGGAGAATCCCACATGCCACGGAGCGGCTGGGCCCGTGAGCCATGGCCGCTGAGCCTGCGCGTCCGGAACCTGTGCTCCGCAACGGGAGAGGCCACAACAGTGAGAGGCCCGCGTACCGCAAAAAAAAAAAAAAAAAAAACCAATTCTAATCCTAAATGGGGGAGTTTTCACAGTGATGAAGCCCAGGCTGCTGCTAGCTTCTAAGGACAGCAGGCATGGACCTGGGCTGACCAGGTAAGTTAGAAGCAAGGTCTTTCTGGGGAATTGATCTACATTCTATTCTTCGATTTCTCTACTTTGCGATTCTAAGAGTACACTACACCACTGCCCTGGTGACGCAGTAGTTGAGAATCGCCTGCCAATGCAGGGGACACAGGTTCAAGCCCTGGTCCAGCAAGGTCCCACATGCCACAGAGCAGCTGGGCCCATGTGCCACAGCTACTGGGCCTGTGCTCTAGAGCTTGCGAGCCACAACTACTGAGCCCACATGCTACAACTACTGAAGCCTGCGCGCCTAGAGCCCATGCTCCGCAACGAGAGAAGCCACCGCGATAAGAAGCCCGCGCACCACAACGAAGAGTAGCCTGTGCTCGCTGCAACTAGAGAAAGCCCACGCGCAGCAACAAAGAGCCAACGCAGCCAAAACTAAATAAATAAATGAATAAATAATATATACACAACAGCATAAACAATATACATAACAGCATAAACATTTCCCTGAGTTATTAATAGGTGAGTATAGCCACAACCTCACAGCTGTAAAACTTACACTTTTGTGGCAAAGTACTTTTTATGGATTTAGATTTATAACATTTAAATTGAACTCAAATCACCAAATACAATCTAGGAATGACTCTTCTGAAGAACTGAGCCCAGGCACCCCCTGTGTAAGAGGATGCAGGCAGCCCCCCAGCTCGGGGCAGGCTGAGCAGGGAAACCTCCCCTGAAAACAGCCATGGCCCAGCCCGTTCAGGGCGCCTGCATGCAGGGCTTCATCCTGGAAGCCACTCCAGCTCTAGCTCTGAGTCCAAGCACAGCCTAACTGTCCTTAAAGCCCATGCCAGCACTCCTTAGCCAGGGTTTGGTGAGCTTTGGCACTCCTCGCTGGGGAAGGCAGGGATGGTTCTTACTAACCATATGATCCTCCAGCAGAGAAGCTCCCGGCAGGACCGAGAACTGCAGACAAGTAACCGGGCAACCGCCCGAGGGTTCCAGTACCTTCTGTGACAGAGAGGGGCAATTGCTGAGGCGCTCCAGGAACTCTGTGCCTGCAGCCAGAATTCAGGGGGCCAGTGCCTGTGGAGTGGGAAGCAAAGCAAAGGGGCAAGAGAGGGGCTCCAGGGCTGCTGAATTCTCGAGCTGTTGGCAGCAGAAGTCCAACCACAGAGTGGAGGAGAAAGGGCCCCGGGGGTCTGACCGTGGACGGGAGGCCGGCCAGCAGCAAGGCAAAGTGACGGCAGGGACCAGAGGGGGCTTGGGGACAACAGGCAAGCTGCAGTGGATGGATAGAGAGTAAAGCGCCGCAGATGCTCTCACTGCGCTCATCCAGGCTCCCGTCTCCTATGATGTGCAGAGGGGTCACGTCAGCCGCTCTGACTGGAGCAGAAAACAATTCTGAGCTGGCTTTGTCTGGGCTAAAGAAATACTAATTAAGGACAGCTACCATCAGGCAATTTCTTAGATCCTATCAGAAGAGCTAGACGGGGAAGAGACCATATCTCAACGGGGAGAATTTGTCCAAGGAAGCATATGGCGCATCTAAACTCACTCAACTAGTGCAGGTCCAATCATGAAATGAAGCCAACTAGTGACAACTATTACTACTTACCTTCAGGCTGAGAGCAGTTTTCAGTGAAGGGTTAAGTCAGAACAGAGTTACACTATGAAATGTAGTCGATAAATTAAACCAGATATATTAAATGTTAATATTTTGTAGCTACATTTTCTTAATAATCTATAGATAGGCTCCAAACAGAATTCATCACTGACTCAGTGACTGCTGGCATAGAGCTGTCCGCTTTGTAAAGAGCGGTGAGTAGTCTCTAAGTGCCCTGTCCACCCTATACACACCTCAGAGAGTCAAGACTGTTGAGAGAATTGCACCATTACCTGGCAGCATTTCTTACTGATGTCAGCCACCTGAGAGCAGAGATAAGACTCCTCAATGGTAAACTGTCATGAGAGCCTCATTTATGAAGGCTACTGATAATGTATAAAACAGCCAATATTTTTTGAATGCTTATTATGTGGTAGGCAGTATTAGAAGAACTCTGCGTATTTTTATTTAGTCTTCCCAACTACCATATACGGTAAGATCTATTTGCTCCATTTTATAGATGAGATAACCACAGCACAGAGAGGTAAAGGAACTTGCCCAGTGTCACAGAGCTAGGAGTTGAATCCAGGCAAAATATTTTCTGAACCAACATAATATAGCGCCCATGTGTGTAAATAAGTCAAGAAGCATGAGAGAGAATTAAGAGGCAGGATTCAAAAAGATCTGGCTTTTAATCCAAGGTGTGTTCTCACTTCCTATATAATCTTAGGTAATTTACCTATCATCTCTGAACCTTGGTTTTTCTCATCTTTAATACAGGGATAATAATAATACCAAAACTAGAGTGTGATGAGGTATATAACACTCCTAGAACTATGCCTAACACATAGTAAGTTTCAATAAACATTATTTATAAAAGAAGGGCAAGAAGGTCTATATTTTTCTTAAGGAAAACTGCCTCTTTGGAAATCTTTCAGACTTGGGCTTCCCAAAGATTTGTACTGTGATTTGGGGATACCATGCTATTAATGATTTAAAGCAGAACTGCTTTCTTAAAAGTAATTAAAATATTTAGTAAGAAAGAACAAAGGATACCGCGGCTTCCAAACACAAGTGACACTGATACATCTCTAACTGTGATCTACAAAGCTGTTGAACCGTTTGATATCCAAAAGGATTCTGGAGGCTCTATGTAACTCATGTGTGGTTTAAGGCCTGAAATTAACGTTAAGTGCTGCCCTTAACAGCTGGTAAAATCAGCAGGGCCTCAAATGGTCAGCAGCAAGCTCCCCTCCATACTCTGCTTCCGTGGATTAAGTCCCCAGCTAAGCAACCCTTCTCGCAAAGGACCAGATGCAGCCCCTTCTCATCCCAGAGTAGTGCGTTTTGTTCCCTGCCAGCCCATGGAATTACTCAAACCAGCCAATCACATGCCCCCCTGGGAACCAGGGGTCCACTCATCCTCCTGAGACTACAAAGCCTGCCTCACACCATCTCTGCTGGTTCACTCTATTCCTGAGTGCAACCTTCCTACAGCCCTGCCTGCCATGCAGTGCCTTCCTCCCCTGGGCAGTGGGCATATGTAACTAATAAACCTCATTTGTCCAGTGTCAGATGTCATGTGTTCAGTCAGCCCAGTAAACCCTAGGGCAGGAATCCTGACCTCACCAACGGGTGAACAGGAAGTGATTACAACACCATGTATGATAAAAGCCGGTCCAAAGGTAATTATGTACCATCAGCGGGGGGATTTATATCAAAGGAGTCTCAACGGGGCTTCCTGTTCACGACACGAGGTACATGTCAAGCTTTTTCTTAATCTAATCACCAATTCCCACTACCCAACACTGGCCAACTCATCTCACCACCCAAATCTTCAGTGCTCCTTGGGAACAAGGGGCTATGTGAGGGACAGAATTTAACTAGAAAATGTGATACTCTTATTCCCAAGCCTGAGTTCTACTGGGGTAGGAATACATACTCAAGTCTAAAAAGTCTAAAATCACAAAAAGGAAGAAAGAAAGGTCCGCAAACTTAGGTACTTTATAGCTGTTTACTTTTCACGGAAGATGCCTGGTTTATGTGTGGGTTTTTCTGAGCAACAGCATGAAGTACTGCACTGATATTTCCTGTGTCTCCCACCGAACCACAGAAATCCACCTTCGCTAATGATATCTCCCGCTATAAAAACCCCTGGTCACCTTGGAAGCATTTACATAATTAACCTGGATATTAAAACCTGAGCATTGTTATAAAACCACAAATTTGGTCGTATTCTACCTGCAGCAGAGATTTTAGGTCGTGGGTGTGGGAGAGTGGGCATGCATGTACATGAAGTATTTCCCTGGGCAACCAGAAATGGTTTCTTAGCAATGCTTAGAAACCTTCTCTATCTTGTAAGAAGAGCTAAAACTTAAAGTACTGTTTGCTTTAAAATTTGAAGTACAGGAAATCAATTATTTTTAACCATAACTGATGGCTGTGTGAGTTCATTTCCGGGCTTGGAGATCAAGTAAAGAACAGAGCACGAGAGCGGGAATGGGGTGATGAGGGTCTGACGTCAAGAGGCAAAGAAGCTGGTCTCTGTGGCCTAACTGCTAAAAATTCTATCCTATCCTCAGACATTACATGTTTGCCCTTTATAATACATTGACAAAAAAATTCCTTTTCTCAAGAAAATCAAAACAGAAGGAAAAGAAGTAGGATCAGGCCTAAGCTCACTTTCTAGGTACCCGGTCCATCCCTACCTCTGACATAACAATCAAAGATTCTCCCTCCCTCTCCTCTCTTACTTCTTTATCAGCGGATGCTACAAAACAGGAGTAAATGTTCCTGGCATCCTAAGTTCAAGCACAACATCATGAAATTCCACATCCCTTTTCATCCCATCATTTTTTTTAAAAAAGAGATTCACATCTTCCTTTGCCTCTCACCATCAGGCCAGCTCTGTGTAGGCTGAGATATATTTGGAGTCAAATAATACAGGATATTAATGAAATACCTGCCTTCTTTAGGCCATTTCAGAGCAGTAACTGAAAATAAGACCATTTATATCCTTTCAATTAACGGACCTTACACGGCTGAGTGAATATCTCCCTTCAAAGTAGGGCACCACAGAAGGCTATAAGCTTTACTCTGGCCAAGCTGGCACTGCTCAGTGTATTTCTGGAAGCCTCCTTTTAAGAGCGGACACAGATCCTGTCCCACGCCCTGCCTATAGGTGCATGCACGGCACACACTCACACACATCTGTTGCGATTGTTTATAGTTTGGGATTAAAGTCAAATGAGGCTATGTTATCTCACTTGAAAACCAAACGTTTTCGCCCGGCTGAAGTCACATGACCTCTAAAGCAGGTAACGAAGATCATTCTTGTCTCCCCAAATTTGTCTTCTCATCCTCCACAGAAATGGAATCACAGCTTTTAGCTGTGATTTCCACAGTTACCCACAGGACTGTCTTTTCCCACAGGCCCTGTGCAGTTCTGATCAACAGGATAGGAGCAGCACTGTCACATGGCAGTTTTGGGAGCCTCCCTCTGAAAGCAGCGAGGGCACCACTGCACCCCCTTCCATCTGCTGCCGCGCGGAGGTCACGGCTGGAACTAAAGTCACCTCTCATGCCACGTGATGGGGGTGACACCCCAGGGCTGGCAGAGCAGAAAGGTGAGAGGAGCTCGGGTCCCTGAGGGCTGAGTGGGGCAGAACCAGGACACCAGGCCCTGACTGCCTACCTGGGGAGTTTTATGTGAGAGAAAATAAAATTCTATCCTATTTAAGCCATGGTTACTTATGGTCTCTCTTAGTTGCAGACAAACCTAATTCTAGCTTTCACCAATATTATTTTAAAAAATGAAACTTGCTCTCCATAAAGAAAGATTTCTTATACTGAAGATACTGAAAAAACATATTTATGTTGCATTTAAAAAAAGAAGAAAAAGAACGTGCCATGGCTTTTAGGAGCTTTTCTAAAATAGGCATTCCAAAGGCTCTTCAGTAGAGCCTCCCAAGGTGACCAGTTAGAAGAGAGGACGGCGCTCACTCAAATGATTAAGGTTAGGTGTGTTGTGACTCTCTCCCATTCCTTTATTGTCAAATAAACACGGAAGGTCAACTTCTACAGGAGATAAGGGTTTAAGCACAGTTGTGTTGTGTCATGTCGTACCACACACACAGCAATATCCACACACTTTAAAAAGAATTCAAACCCACACACACAGCAGAATTCCCTGGAAAAGGCCTGTTTATGATAAAAGAAGAAAAGCAAAGCATGAAACAAAAGCATGCCTCGAGACTTACGTGGTTATCTTTATGGTAGTAAGAAAGGACAGGAAATCGCCGTCTGCTCCGGAATTTGGAACTCCCCACGATGATGTGTGCCGTGGCCGTTCTGGGAACGTACAGCTCCGTAGGGTAAGAGTCACAAACCTGTTGTGGAAAGCACAAGGGCATGTTTTAGGCAATCTAGCCATACTTTACAAACTGCCACCAGAAATTCCATTTCACTGGGCTTACAGGTTGCATATTTAAGTGTTCTTAACCAAGTTACAGAGCCACTTCAGAGAAGTGGAGTGCTGGTTCTAAGAAATCACAGTGAAGCAAAGCAAGACACTCTTCATCATCCTGCCCTCAGGCATTGCCCCTTCTCTCCAAGGGCTCTTGGTGGGAGGTAAGACAGTGACAAGCGAGCATTTCTTTCATCGAAAAGGGACAAACTGCAATTCTGCATCCTGGCAACTGGGAAAACTTCAGCTGCCTGTTTAAGACAGCCTGACACTGGGAGACAATGTCCTAAAATGTCAGCACCAGTGGTGACCTCCTCAGGGCACCTTCCTGTCCCTGGCACACCCTCTGTGCGCTCCTATCTGAGGTGACGGTCAAGCCAACACCCTCCCCAGACATCTTCCCAAGGCCCACCCACTCTTCAGGGGCCGACCCAATTCCTCTCCCCTGCGCTCCCACCCTTCACCACACACTACGACAACTTTTTGTTTCTTATGTGACGATTTTAGAAGTGGTAAGAAATGATTTACCCTTTCTGCGCATCCCTGGCACTGATTTCCCCCAGTGGAAGCTCTAGCGCCTCGGAATGGTCCAGCAATTCTGTCAGAAATCAGGGGTTTAAAACCTAGCTCCAACTTGCCAACTTCACGACCTTCAAAAAGTCAAACTACTGAGCACTTGCTATTCTCTAAAACTGACGCGGAACAGAAATGACATCCCCCGGGGCTGATACAAGGACACCCATGACGAGGCTCTTCATCAACCATTAATCCTGACAGAAATGGGAATGGTGGCCACAGTAATAGTAGTCGACTTCTTGCTCAACATATTTTGCTTTGATGGCAGCCAATCCATCCTTTTGCAACACGAGGACCGTTTAGATGGCAGTTCCTGAACTTTGTTTATTTCCTAGAAGTCAAGCACCTCCTTGGGCGCTTCAAGAAGAGTCCTCAAGCAGGTATAGCAGCAGGGGAAATGTGTGTCTGCACGTCCTCTAACCATCCCACCCGTCCTTACCACTCAAGGGACCGAAGGGAACGAGAACCCGTCACAAAGCTCACATCAGTTGTTCTGTGACAACGCCTCCCTCGCCTGCCCTCCTGCCTACCTTGTCTGCTTCCAGCCTGGGCACCGCATTGAGAAGGAGACAGATGGGCCACAGAAGTGAAGTTCCCAGGCCCAGAGCATTTCCCCAACGGCATTTTAGGCAAGATTACCAAAGACGTCAACGTGGGCTCTGGCACTGAGACAAAAATCCCAGACCAAGAACAGATGGTCCAACCTACTTGGAACCTGAGATTTTACTGGAATTACTGCCCACAGACATTACACTTGCTTCCCTGCAAATCTGCTGTCAGGACCTCTCTGGAGTCAGGCAGCCAGAACATTACTACACAGACCACACCTGCGCGTCTGAGTTCAAGAGACGTAGTCATTGCACCAGACTTAACAACGTTTTCTTAAAATAGCAGTTTTAAAAAGGAAATTGGTAGGTTTTCAGTAAGTTCACTAAGTTTCAGTAAGTTCAGTAAGTTAAAACAAGTCCTGCGTAATTTTTTTTTAATTAATAAGGGAACGATTTTCTTTGTCCTCCGCTAAATAAGCCTGCCTGGAGTGCCTGCATGTCTTGGTTCCTGGCCAAGAGGAACCTTTTTTGGTAATTCTTTCACTCATTCAACAAGTTTTTTTTTTTAACTGAAATATATTTAACATATAACATATAACGCTGTATAATTTAAAGTATAAAACATATTAATTTGATACATTTGTACATTGTAATACAATTGCCGTTGTAGTGACAATTAGCACCTCTATCATGTTACATAATCATCCATTCTTTTTAGTGGCTGGAATCATTAAGTTCTAGTTTCTTAGAAGTGTGATGATTATCATAGAATACTGGTGTCTATCAACAAATTTTTACTGAATACTTATTACGTGTCAGGCATTAGGTTAGGTGCTAGAGCAGTGATGAATAACAAAAGATTTACTGGTCTCAAGGAGTTCACATTCCCAGGAATCTTTGATCTCTGTTGCCCTGGTTACAACCTCCCAATACATGTATTTACCACTGCAGCATAGTATCCATCTGAGGGCCAGCCAAGGTTCTGTATTTATTGAGGACCCGTCACTCAGTTGAGCACTTTAGGGCAAGGGTTAGTTGTCAGGAACTGAGATATATCTATAAAGACAACGGTCTTCTTCAACATTTAGGACCTAAAATTTATTTCAAGGAATTTATGATGTAATGGGGAGAAGAAAAGGGGTATAAACAGCATGAAATGATTTGTATATACATAAAATAAAATAATACATAAACTATAGCTGTAGAGAACTGAAATAAACAAGATTTTTTAAAATTACTGGTTTGGGTTATACTTTCAATTTTATTCCAAGAGAAATAGATTAAAAATTTAACCTAGTAATGAATGCCAATTATTTTATTTAAAGAAAGACAATTTTAAGAGTTAGGTACAGAAAGGAAATCTTAGCTTAGAGAGTTAGATTACCAGAAGCAAGTGTCTTATAAACAGGGATAATAGCAATGCTGATAGAGGTGATTATGATAATAATAATTAGCCTGCCCAAGACCACATGGAGAGAAAAGGGCAGCGCCGGTTCTGGAACCTAAGTCTCTGTGCGCTATGTATGGTGTTATTTCCACCATGGACAAAAGCTTCTTCTCCATCCGATGACATCACTAGCCCCACTTACATCAAATAACTTGTGAAAAGAAAGAAATAACTCTTATAAAAGAAGGGAGGAAAAAGTAGAGGTTTTTCTCAACCATGAGGTTAAAAGCAAAAGTAACGGATGATGACGTAATCTTCCCGATGGACTAACAGTCAGAAATAGTTTGATAGAACCAACTTTTCTTATATTTTTAACTGGTAATAAATGAGGGTTCATCACCTTTCTCGCTATTTCAATGATATTTGTAAAATCAGAAAATCCCCTAGGTTTTCACCTTTTCTGTTTCAACACAGTTTGTTGATTGTTAGTTTGGGTTTGCTGTGTATTACTTTTGGGAAAAAAATGCTGAGTCACTCACGTTTTGCAGTCTCTATACTGTAGGACTTAAGTGACTAAACGTGAGTCATGTTTGTGGTGCTAAGTCTAGAAGGAAACCTCATGAAAAATAACAAGAACCTGTGTTTTCAAGAAAATATTATTCCACAAGACGTGCCTTAGCCTCATTTTCTTCCCCACCCAAGGGTGTGTCATATTTTTTTTAAATTGTAAAAGGATATCCTATTTTCTTTACTAAACTTGGATTTTCCTGCCTTTCATTTCAAGGCTAGAAATTCACTGCAAAGGTTGGCTTTAGCATGGGAACAAACTATTACATTAGCCAGACACTTTATAATGATTGAGACAAAAAGGAACCAAATGTCCACTCACAGTGTAAGATTATGATCGTTAGATTTAAGGGTAATTACAAAGAAAATTCAGTATCATGAAAGTGGCCATTCTATCCCAAATAATCTGTACATTCAATATATCCAGAAGAAGGATGTGGAAGGACCTGACTTGCAGAATATCAAGATTTACTATAAAGCTATAATAATCATAATTAGTGAAAATGTAACTATGGAAATTACACAGTGTAAACTGGGACAAAGGTTAGCGAATAGACCAGGATTTTTTCTTAAACAATATGCTAAAACCATGAAACAAACTAGGAAACACTGACAACTCAAAACTTCTGAGGATTAAAAGATACTCTAGGCACAGTACATAAATATCTCCCAAGAGGAGATATTTGCAACAGCTATAAATGACAACAGGGCAATGTAAAGAAAACCACACTGAGATCTATTTCACACCAATTCAATTGGCATTTTCTCAAATTTAATGTTTTGATTAGTTAATAAATTCACATGGTTATAAAAAAAATAAAACAATACAAAAAGGTGCACAGCCTCACCCTTGTGTTCCATTCATCCCATTCCCACCTACTTTCTATGTTATCACTTTGGGGCAATTACACATCCATATGAACAAGTCTTATTTTTCTCCCTCTTTTATAAAATAAAAGGTATCACACTATATTCACGATACTGTGCATTGCTTTTTTGAACCTAACAATATACTTCAGCGATCTTTCCTTATCAGTACATGGAAATATTCTATATGTTTTTAATGGCTACACACTAATTTAATTATACGAATCGACCCAAAATTATTTAACTGGTCCTCTATTAAAGAAATTTGGGTTTCTTCTAATACGTGCTTTGATAAACAATGCTTCAATAAATAACTGTGTACGTCACTGTGCGTTTATGCTAACTCTTCAGAAGAAATTCCCAGAAGACTGTTGGGTCAATAAGTAGGGATACCACCAAACACTGTAAATACCAACTGTTGGTAAGTCTGTGGGGTAATGAGAAATCATATCTTAGACGTGTAAGTCCATGCAAACACTTTGGAAAAGAATCTGGCAACAATGGGACTTCCCTGGCGGTCCCGTGCTTAAGACTTCGCCTTCCAATGTGGGGAGTCCAGGTTCAATCCCTGGTCAGGGAGCTAGGATCCCACATGCTTCGCGGCCAAAGGACCAAAACATACAACGGAAGCAGTACTGTAACATATTCAATAAAGACTTTAAAAATGGTCCACATCAAAAAAAAAAAATCTTAAAAAAAAAAAAAGAATCTGGCAATATCTAGTAAGGCTAAAATCCACATACCCTCTAACTCAGAAATTCTACTCCTAGGTAGAAACTCAAAATGTACTATGAGTCATATATAAGCCAGATAACGGCTTTATTTGAGATGGTAAAACAAAAGAGAGAAATAAAAGAAAAAGAATAAATAAAAGTTTAAACTATGGTATATTTGTAAAATGGAGTATAAGACAACAGTGAAGAATGAGTAAACAAGAGCTATAAGTTTCAACAGTTACTAACTTCTTTACATCTTGGACAGTTACTTAATCTGTCTCTGCCTGAGTTTCTCCATTTGAAAGCAGGGATAATAACAACACCTACCACACAGGACTGCTAACATTTTTTAAGCTTCTAGAACATAGCCTGGCATGTGGTAACTATTATACATGTGTTTGTTAAATGAAATGAATCTCACAAATACAACTTGAGTGAAAAGTCAAGTTTCAGTAAGCAACATTCAGCACGATACCGCATACAGAAAGTGTAAAAAAACGCACGAAAAAATACTACATGCTGCTACTTACAAACGTAGAAACGTTATAAATAGAAAGGAATGACAACACCAAATTGCAGTCAGTGACCCTGGAGCAGGAAGTGATTTGGAGGGAATATTAAGGAGGTTTAACAGCATTGGCCATGTTTGTTCTTACATAGTATGCAGCTCCCTGCCGTTCAATTCATTATTTTTCAAAGTTTTGTGTATGTTGGAAGAGTGGCATAATAAATAAACAGCTGTTTTAAAATGAAGAATAATCAATGGAAGAAAGCAGTAAGATGTATATTTCCAAAATGATTACAGGCAAATACAAGAAAAAAACTATCTAGCTATAGATATGAAAAGGGGAAAAACATGACTAGTAAAACCACAAAGCATAGTATCTAGAACAATGTCATAGATATCAGTTACTGCAAAATCAAAATCTAACCATACCTAATTTGAGAAAAAACAACACATTCCACCCTCACAACCCAAAGATAACTACTGTTAGATTATTATTATTATTATTTTCCTGCGGCATGCGGGATCTTAGTTCCCTGACCAGGGATTGAACCTGGGCCTCAGCAGTTAAAGTGCCAAGTCCTAACCACCGGACCGCCAGGGAATTCCCACTGTTAGATATTTTTTAAAAGGACAAAACATTCATATAGGATCACTGAAAGTAACGGGATAAGTAGAGCTCTACCAGGAAATTCTGACAAGAAGAAGAAAACAGTAGAAACATAATAATGCAAAATAGAATTCAAAGCATTCACAGGAAAAAAGGATATTTTAAGTTGATAAAAAGCACACCAAACAGATGTCCTAAACCATTATGTGCTGGACAACATAACTTCAAAAATATATACTGCAAACACTTTAGAAATGTAAGGAGAAAACGTCCAATCAACAATCATAATGGGAAATTTTTACATACTTCTGTCAGAAATCAAGTGAGCAAAGGGACCAAAATAACATAAGAAACTTAATTTAGATGGAGACAGAATTTTATACCCAAATAACAGAGAATATACATTTTTTCCAGACTCAAAACATTGATAAAATCAAATATTGATAATTAATCAAATATTGGGTGTTTTATGAAGACATAAATCTTCAAAAAATCCCAAGTTCAAATCTTACAGGTCACATATACTGCTTGCTATACAAGGGAACAGAAATTAACAACCAAATACTGATCAAAAGCAAAACCATCAATGGCCTGCCTGCTTGAAATCTAAAAAAAAAGATTTAAGCCTCTTATGCCTTGTAATTGGTCCTGGGAATTTATCCTTAGAAAATAATTTAAAATATGGGGAAAATCACACAAACAAAGATATTACTCCCAGAACTATTCATATGGCAAAAATTATGAGTAATCTAAATGTCTAATAATAGGGAAATATTTAAGTATATTATGGTACATTCACTTGATGGAATGTTACACAGTCATTTAATTACTGATATGAATACTGTCACAATATAGAAAATCCATATGGCAAGGTGAAGAAAGTAATCAGGATTCAAAATATGCGGCCAGAAATGGTCAGTTAAGAGTGGACAAGATATAAATGGTCTGCATGTACAAAACTACAATTCAAGAGATGAAGGCGTGAAGATTAAATTGAGAAATCACTTATCCCACTATCAAGCTGTCAAAAGATTTTTAAGAAATAAACTCTTTAATGGTGAAGGTACAAAGACTCAAGCATTCTCCTACACAACTGTTGAGAATTTATATAAATTGGTACAATCTTTCTTTTTTTTTTTTTTTTTTTTTGCGGTACGCGGGCCTCTCACTGTTGCGGCCTCTCCCGTGGCGGAGCACAGGCTCCAGACGCGCAGGCTCAGCGGCCATGGCTCACGGGCCCAGCCACTCGCGGCATGTGGGATCTTCCCGGACCGGGGCACGAACCCGCGACCCCTGCATCGGCAGGCAGACTCTCAACCACCGCGTCACCAGGGAAGCCCTGCAGTTCTTTTTGATAATATGTACAAAAATTTGAGTAAACCTTTTGACATACAAATTCCACCTTTAGGAATCTGTCTTTAAAGAAAAGACTTTTAACATGGGCAAAGGTACAGTTACCAGAATGTTCTCACTGTGTTATTTAAAATAGTGAAAAATAATAATAACCTAAATGTCTAAAAATTAGAGATTAGACAGATAGAATATGATATAGCCATACTATGTCATATTATATAATGTTTTAAAATGATATAAAATATATTTATTGACAGGATAACACTCACAATATGCTATGTGAAGAAAAGCAAAACACAAGGCATATGTAGTATGATTCCATTTTTGTTGTATATATTTGAACGGTTCCTTTGCCCTGACATTTTCCATGTTCCTTTGCCCTGACAATGAAATGCATTACTCATGTAAGAAAAAAGTTATTGGACTATGCAGATGAGAAAAAAATTAAGAAAAAATTTAAAACCTTCTAGAAGAATGTTAGGGCAATGGGATGCCGGCTCTCTTCTCTTTTGTAAATTCTCTGCATTGTTCTTATGTACTTTTATTACTGAAAACACTTTAAAAATTCACAGGGAAACCAACACTGATTTGTAAGTCCACCCTCAGGGAGAATATGGAATTGGCCCTGCCCCTCCTGCTTCGCTGCATCGCCCATTCCCTTCTGTAAGTGCAGACATATTTCTCCTCATTTCTCTAGGGAAGGCTCTTGGTGACCTTGTGTACCAATCAAGAGTTCAGTGAGCACAGAGAGCTCATGCCAAGCTGCCAGCAGAGCCTCTGTGATTCCCCAGCCATCACTCACTGAGCTATAAAAAGACTGGCTGGGAGAAGGGAGGTGCTGGCCCTGAGGCCCACCACTGGGCCTCTCCGGGTTTCCACTCCCTCATCCATTAGAGGAGATGTTCTCTGGGGTGACCCTGTTCACACCTTCTGATTCTAGGTGCAAGTAGGAAACAGAGCTGGCAATAACCAAGGGAGACTTGGGAATCCACACATCTGTACCCACAAAGAGCTATCAAAGTTGAAGGGGATCAAACAGAAGTCATGCTAAACTATGTGAAATGATGGCTTCATCTGGATTAAGTATCTGCAGTTCACCAAATGCCTCCACTCACTCTGTAATCTCTGTTCACATCGCTGAGCTGCCAGTAATTATCAGGGAGGCCCATTCGCTTGTACTCTTCACTGAGATCGATCAGCATCCAGCCTTGTTCCCTTTCTTCTCTATCCAGCTTGGGGTTGAATGAAAAGCAGTACAACTCCTCATATTTCACTGCAAAAAAAGAAAAGGGGAGAATAAAGCCAAATCAAGCCAAGTTAAAGCCAAAATCAAATTTCCCCAAATGCATTCTGTCTGGGCTGGAGAGGCCAGCCCAGCTTCTCACCCCTCGGGGCTCTCCCAGGGTACCCTGTCTCTGAGGTGGGTTCACCCACCTCTTCCCAACAACGACACGACCTCAGGACAACTGAACTCAACTTCACAAGAACTTCTTTTCTTTCAGGAGCATGGCCTTCCCCATCTTGTTTTTTTTTGTTGTTTGTTTTTTTTGAGTTGCTTCTGAAAGCGAATATATTTTCAGACCACATAAAATATGGAGATTAAAAAGTAATTAAGAATATATGTGTACTTACAATAGCTAAGACACAGAAGTAACCTAAGTGTCCATCAACAGATGAATGGATAAAGAAGATGTGAGATATATGTGTGTGTGTGTGTGTGTGTGTGTGTGCGTGTGTGTGTGTGTGTGTGTATATATATACATAAAATAGAGTATTAGCCATAAGAAAGAATGAAATATTGCCATTTGCAGCAACATGAATGGACCTAGAGATTACCATACTAAGTGAAGTCAGACAAAGACAAATATATGATATCACTTTTATGTGGATTCTAAAAAATAATACAAATTAACTTATTTATGAAACAGAAACAGACTCACAGACATAGAAAACAAACTTATGGTTACCAAAGGCGAAGGGGGGGTGCAGAAATTAGGAGTATGGGATTAACAGATACACACCACTATATATAAAATAAACAATAAGGATTTCCTGTATAGCACAGGGAACCATATTCAATATCCTGTAATAAGCTATAATGGAAAAGAATCTGAAAAAGAATAATATGCATAACTTTGCTGAACTCCTGAAACTAACACAATATTGTAAATCGACTATAGTTCAATTTTTAAAAAAAGAAAAAAAAAAAAGAACATATATATTCCTTAGAAAACCAGAACTCAAATTTGTTTATGTACGGCTAGGAGCTACCTACTGGACAGTGCAAATCAAAGCATTTCTGGTGATAATAAATCGTGGTTGATACTCAGTGAACCCTTGTTTCATTCCAGATTCTGTTCTGGTTAAATGTACTGACCCATCTAGTAAGCATCATGACAGGTCTCCTTGCACAGATGAGAAATCTGAGGCAAAGGGATATTTTGCAGCGATCCCAGGGTCACACAGCTAGGAGGTAGGGAGTCTGGCTTTCACCACCACGCACTCTGCCCCCGCTCCAAGGCAGACCCTTCTCTCTTCTCCCCAGACAGGCCGCTTTTGTATATTTTCTTTCCAACCATCCCCCTAATCTTCTTTTTTTTTTTCAACAGAATTTTTCCTCCTTACAGCTTTCTTAGATCATCCCATTTGTTCCTTCATCTGTCAATGGCGTTCAGCATGGACACTTCAGTGCTCCTAAATGTGTGTCTGGAGGACCAACAAAGCATCTCACCACCAGCAAAAGGCTGCAATAATACACAGGCAGCCTAAGGTCAAAACTCAAGTTTCCAGCTTCCTTTGATTACTACTGAAATGACTCATCTACTAGAATGATAAGATAAGGGTCATATTTTAAGTACCAGACTTTTGAGTTAGACATGCACTCTTTCTTGTAAAAAAGAAGCGAGAAGACTGGGGTTTATCAGTGAGATAAGCTATGTCTATTTCATTCTCTCTCGATGTTGTCGTATTTCTAAATTTGAAAATTGAGCATACTGAGATTTCAACGAAGAAAATGCACACATACAGGTACATGTACACGCACACACACACTCACACACACAGCATAGACACTTCCAGTAAAAACGGTTTCTTGTCATCTTAGCAAATTGAACAGACAGCATATTAAATTGACATCCTGTTCTGGGAACGGTCGGCTCAACACTGACATATGTTTTCCATCTCTAAGTACCATTTTCATGACTCAGGCTTCTGATATCATAATGTTAACCACAAATGCAATTTGTTTAAGATGCCAAGAGAATCTCTTGAGAAAGCCTCAGTTCCTTCAGTGAAAGAAGAGCTAAGGAAGATGGGGTGATAATGGAAGTTAAATTCCATTTGCTAAATGCCTACAAATAGGTTTAAAGGTAGAAGAAAACCATTCTATGACTGCAGGGAGTTTTCTATGTATGGGCTCATTCTTGCTGTCATTGGGAAGAGGTGAGGAAACTGCACATAAATTAATGCAAGAATAACTTGTCACCGACATTAAGAAGATCACTCTTGAATTGGGAGACATCAGAATGGGTTGCCACTGAAATAATGAAATTTTCTCTTTCAGTTAATTTTTTTTGGGGGGGGGGGTTCGCGGGTCTCTCACCGTTGTGGCCTCTCCCGTTGCGGAGCAAAGGCTCCAGACGCACAGGCTCAGCGGCCATGGCTCATGGGCCCAGCCGCTCCGCGGCATGTGGGATCCTTCCGAACCGGGGCACGAACCCATGTCCCCGGCATCGGCAGGCGGACTCTCAACCACTGCACCACCAGGGAAGCCCTCTCTTTCAGTTATTTTTAAGGAAAAGGGTGATCAACCATACCTTTGGCCCAATTTACCTAAAATTCTACATGCGGGCAGAGAAACACATTTTTGTCAGTCAAAGCTCAGTCTTGTTAATGTGGGCAAGCTTCTTACCCAGAGGCCAGCTCAGGAGAAGCCCTCAGCTAAGAACTGTCTACTCTGAGAAATTAAAAAATACCATTAACAAAGTTGTAAATTTTACTGAATATTTCCCATTCATAAGGTTTTGTTCCCCTCATCTCCATCTCTTGCAAAATACACAGCAGAATGTTTAGTAATCAACATTATTAAGATAAGTTAAGTAAGGTAGGTAAATTAAAACCAACCACAACCAAAGTAGGGCTTTGAGAAATCTCCGGTACTTACAGAATCTGAACTGGGAGAAAATACTTATGTGCTTTGGGAAGGCCAAATCCCTGATTTTCCACCCACTCTTAAAACAAACACGTTAAATACTCCACTGGCTTTTCACGTCGCAAAGTCTAGGCCATCACATCCAACATAAAACGCCTTTTGCTGATCGTGGCCTGGCACCTTCAACAGGGGATGCATTGAAGGCTTTGCCCCTTGGGGCCTCATGACTAGGAGGGCAAAAGAGCTCCCCCAACAAGAAGCAAACCCTCAGCATGCCTTTGGATGGTGGGGGGGGGGGAGTAAACTGAATGTGCACCTCTAATTTAAAAAATTTTCAGAAAAGCTTATGTGGAAATCATTCTAGCACTTCCTTTATTTACCTACCTAAATCATATAACTGCTAAACAAGGGCAGACTTCTATTTAGAAAGAAAAATGGCAATTTCTCAAATTCTACATTAAACTAAGAATGAGTAGCATTTTGTCTGTGGTTCTAAGAAGGCCAAGTCAGTGTTTCAGGACTAAGCAGAGGCGCATGAGCTCCACCCAAGCACAGAGACACACAGATGGGATTGACCTTATCTCATTTTAGCATCATTGTTCAGCGCACGCCTTAACACAGGGCAGCATGCATGTGTGGCTGCAATCGATTCGACACCTACTGCTCTCATCAACTCCTTCCCGCTCAGATAATCCCCCTTTCTACTCCTGGAGAAGATACGGGCCATCAAGTGGAAACTCTTTCAACCTGGAAGCACCAAGCCTACAAATGGCCTTGTCTCGGCATCTAACCTCTGCTCCTTCCTCCCGTAAGAAAGGAAAGCGTGTTCATTCCACCAAATAAGAGAGCCTTCGGGCAGAACAAAGCAGTTAGGAAAACAGAAAAGAAAACATGGGGGCATTCTCTCTTATTATTGACTAACTGGGAAAAACCGAAGGTAATTTATACTAAAATCAAAAGTACTTTAAAAAGCGAGGGCTTCCCTGGTGGCGCAGTGGTTGAGAGTCCGCCTGCCGATGCAGGGGACACAGGTTCGTGCCCCGGTCCGGGAAGATCCCACATGCTGCGGAGCGGCTGGGCCCCTAAGCCATGGCCGCTGAGCCTGCGCGTCTGGAGCCTGTGCTCCGCAACGGGAGAGGCCACAACGGTGAGAGGCCTGCGAACCACAAAAAAAAAAACTAAAGGAAACTTGTAACAACCAATGTAAAACCTGAATAATCCAATTACATTTGTTATGCAAATTTTTTAAAAAATCGAAAGGAAACACAAACATGAATTAGCATCAGCAGAATGTGAAGGATGAGGAAGGAAAGGGAAAAGTCACCAGCAGTCACTGGAAGAACACAGAGGTTTTAGAACCCAAAGTAAACCCTAACCCTTAACTTTAGAAAGTTAAATTGCTCTACACGCCCTAATGAACTCAGGCAACTGAAAATAAACGTAGTTGAAAAACCATTTAAAGAGGGGTGAGAAGATAACACAGCTATTAATTGGACTTTGCATATTAAAAAAAAATGAGAACTTTCTTGTCTATTTTGAACAAACAAGTGCTCAAATTAAACATCAGGATTGTGGAAGCTAACACACAGTAAAAAAGGGCTATGGGACCCGGAGATTAGTATCATCAATAAAAAGGAAATTGTTACTGTAAAAATTGCTTGAGTGGCACTGACTGAGATAAGAACAGTAAAAAGTTAAATTAGGCAAATTAGACTATATCAATCCTGAGATTTTTAAAAATCAAAATAAACATGCTGAAGAATTAGGGACTAGGATGGGCTGAAAAAATACTGCAATTTAATAAAAAGTGGGAAAATAAACAAAAGAGATGGCTTAAATATTAAAGGACCCAAGAATGCTACAGAGGGAAAGATAATTGATACAAAAAAATAAACAGCAGGAGGCTAATTAGAGGGAGGAGAAAAGAAAGAACATGGGGAAAATGGAAACCCTCTGAGAAACAGGGGTCTTCAAATCAGAAAAATGTATAACCTTATTAGTACATCAGATCTACAGCATTAATTTCTTTTCTCATTTGGGCCACAGCCCTATTTTAACTTATCTCTTTACGAAGAATTAAGGAGCTTACTGGATTTGGCTACGTTATTTTTTGGCTGGGACCTTTTAGAGTCCATGACCAAATTCTGACCAATCTGAATTCATATGAAAGACAAACCAATAAAATCTAGACAAATTTTTTAGTCATTTGATTTACCCTTATCCCAGAAATCGTAATTCGGTGAAGACAGACTCGCAAGAGCTTTGAAGCGATCTCCTTCACAGGCCTTGACTGAAATGGACTCCCAAACATTTCTTCTTTTGTTAAAAAAAAAAAGTGTCCTCTACAGGACCTTAGCTGTGCCCATAAGGGGAGCTGAAAACACATGATTTGTGCTGGTGACCAACCACAATAACCCCAGAGATGGATATTGTGCTGCTGGAATTCAAAGTCATTTCCCCACCAAACACACACACACACACACACACACACACACACACACACACACACACACCTCTTCTGAAATACCTTGAGGAGTGCAAAGGTGTAATTTGTAAAAGGTCCTGGGATGGTCTGAGAAGCCACCACACTCCTGGTGGAAACTCCCTCCACCTTGCCTCACCTCCACCCAGATTCAACACCCTGCTTCCAAGGTGACAGGCTGTAATATGTCCTAATTTTAGCACTTTAGCATTAAACTGTGAAGCTGCTTGGATTCTATTTCCTCTTCCTATACTCATGAAAGTACTAGGTTTTACATAAACTGGCATTTCTAATTCCAATCTTCCACAATGCTGGTGGCTTTTTAAAAAATCTTCTAAGGTAATGGCTTTAATTCAATTAATGACTATAATTTCTTTCTTTGGTCTCTGGCTACAGCTAATACTGAACTCCCAAAACTTCATCTTTAAGAAAAAGTGTATATTTTTAAAAGCAGGGGAACACAGTGATTTTCCTCCCTGGGGACCCTCGCAATGTGAATCTGGGCACTCACTGTCATCTGGGGCCAGAGCCCTCACCGCCACTGTGATCTACTCTTCCAGTGCCTCAGCCCTTTCCCAGTTCTCTGGGCTATTCCTAAATCCCATTAATCCGGTCAGAGCACATTTATCATCCAGTACATCCATTAATCAGTGACACAGAAACTGCTGGCGCGCAATTCCCCTTGCATTCTCTGCTACATGCAACCTCACGTACATCTTCCCAGAACTTCTGTTCCAATTATAGTGCGCCCTCCAAAAAGTTCAACTGCTTTTCTGGCTAACTCGGCAGTTCTTTTCAACACACTGAGATGAAAAAGCCTCAACGGGCTGACTTGAAAGGGGAGCAAAGTCAAGTTCATAATGATCAGATTCTGATGTTCCCATCACGTAACTTTAGCTCTCAGCTCTCAACAGACAATACAGTTGTATCATAAGAACCTGAGGACCCAACCAAATGCTTTGAAGAGTTTACAATCAAACTTCTTGTCCTGAATCAAAAAGCATTTAGTAAAGTAACTATAAGCACATGTCCTATCTCCCTTATTAATGACTTCTGGGTAAACACTACCATGGATGTTACTCTTATACAAATGATCTCCTTTCACTGTATACTTCCAAGACACTGAACGAAGGAACCCTACAGTTCACACAAGCCACGTACACAAGAAACACCTGTGTAGATTTTCATACATTTACAGCATAGTAAGCTATAAATTTCTTAAGACTTAAAGCATAATAAGCTATAATTCTAAAGACCTACGTTGAGGGATATATAACCAGAGAGTAACTGATAGCATATATTTTTCAAATCAGCCATTCTTCCCACAACACTTAAGGAGGTTTTGTTTAGGAGAATCAACATATACATACCCCGAACATTCACTGATGCTAACAAAGGTCTAGTTATGCCAACCTTGGGAAATACATATCACTATCAAAAAGCAACAGAAACCAAACCTTAAAAGCCCCCAAATAGGGAAAACTGCCCTAGACCTGTTTGATATCAATGTTTTCCACACAAAACCATTTGTGGGTTTTGTCTTAGGGCTCAGTCAAGGTGGCTTGACTACCACAGTATCAGAAGGGCATACTTTGGGATGATTTCACCCCGAAAGTGAAGCACAACTAAAACCCCCTCCAAGATAAAAACTATGACTAATGAAAGAAGCTCATACAGTAAGTAACTCAGACAGAGGCGCCCCCCCCCAAAAGACAAGGAACTCTATCAGTCAGATTTCTTGGCCTCATCTGAAGGCTGGGATAATTCCTAAAGTAATTATGAAGGATTATCCATATTTCTTCAACACAATCTGTGAATGTCTTAAGAGTGGGTCCAAGCTGAATGCCGAGCCGCTCTGCCCTACCTGGCCTTGCAAGGCGGATGAGAGAGATGTAAACGTCATGGCAGTCCCTTTCCTGAGGGATGATGAGCTGTAAGAGCTGAAAGTTCTTGCAGCGAATGAGCAGAGGGCACCCGGTAGCCGTTGTCGCCTGTTTCTCGATGGTGGAAATCTGACTGTGAAGAATCTACCACCAAAAGTTAATGTGGGTAAACTAAGCACAAATAACAGATACATAGGACAAAAAGTAACACAGATCTCTGAGCCACACACATAGACAAGAAACACTCCCTGACCTTCAGCTGGCTTGCACTCAGATGACAAGAATCTACGTGTTTGGGGTAAGAGCCCACTGTCTGAATTTAACATTTTATTCTTCAGTGCCAAGCTTTCTGATATCCAAGCTAATTATATGAAGCAAACTATTCGGCATACAATTCTGCACAGGTCCAGGTAAGGGAACATTTGGGCCGTCAAATGTTGAAATGCACTGAGTAGCTAAAATTAAACAAGGTCATGAGAAGTTAGTAAAGTAAACCTTGCAATCAACAAAAGTTAGAGACAGCTCCACTGGGAGGTGCCACCATGCTCCTCAATTCCACATGGAATGCTCTCAAGTTCAACAGCAACGTGAGATTGTTGTTTTCGAAGCTCTTGGTGGTCAGGCAGGCTACAGAAGAGATCTACTTGAAAGGAAATCATGCTGAAGTGCTCAGGCGTTTCAGGAGGGTCTCTCTCTGCTCAGCCCTCAGTGGCAACACTTCATTCTTTAAATTCCTCTCCACTAAGTAGTGCCTGCCACCTTCTGCTGAAAAGATAAAGTCTACAGACTACAGAAAAGGCAAAATCTACAACTCAGGGACTCTGGTTCTGGTCATAATGTCATGGTTGGGTGGCTATATAAAATAAGAACATCTAATGGTCTCATTATTATGTAGCAGAAATACCTGATGATGGGACTGTTCCCTAGACTTTTTTTTCTTTTTTAAGTTATGAGAAAACCACAGACAACATAATAAGATGACTAAACGGCCTGCATTACAGGATGCTACAAATGAAGTGGATTGCAAATAAAGCACTGTGGAAATGCTGTATCTGGTACACTAACATTATTGAATCTCTACTTGACAGCTGTGACACGAAGCACTTACAGCTCTGGCTATTTCTATGTCTCTGATGATGTTCAAATAATTGGTGCTTAAAATGAGTAAACAGATCAAGTGGATGTGCCCCTTTACAGAAAAAAGGCAAGACCCACGTTCCAAGAAGAGTTCTCTGAACACCCAGACGCCAAATCCCACCCTCCTCACCCTAAGGACAAACAAAAAAAGAGGGGGTCAAAACTTGTTACTTAAAACAATGGAAAACACATAAAGCCAACAATAAGGAATGCATACCCATGTTTCTTTCCTTGTGTCAGGTGCATTTTCCACAAATATGACATGAGTAGCCGTCAAATACAAAGTACCAAGGGCCGCCTTTTTAGAAGATATTCGATCTACCAAGCGGACATTTTCAACCTAGAGAAATCAATGTGACACGGTTAGAGGAGAGCAAAAAAGCTATTCACAAAAAGCAATCAGTAAGTAATCTCCAGCTTAATCCAAATATGATTTTGAAAATTCTCCCAATAATAAAAACCAAAACTTTCCCTCTTAATTAGATCTCACAATGATTCTGTATATCAAAGGATAAAAATTCACCAATTCCTTAAATGTACCACAAAAGAGTTATAGACCCTATTTTTTTTTTAAGATCTTTACTGGAGTATAATTGCTTTACAATGTTGTGTTAGTTTCTGCTGTTTAACAAAGTGAATCAGCCATATGCATATACATGTCCCCATATCCCCTCCCTCTTGCATCTCCCTCCCACCCTCCCTATCCCACCCCTCTAGGTGGTCACAAAGCACCGAGCTGATCTCCCAGTGCTATGCGGCTGCTTCCCACTAGTTATCTATTCTACATTTGGTAGTGTATGTATGTCCATGCCACTCTCTCACTTTGTCCCAGCTTACCCTTCCCCCTCCCCTTGTATAGATCCTATTCTTTAAGAATACCCTTTCTGTGTTTTAAATAGGTCAACATTTTTACTTCACTGTAATTATGTAATTTTAAGGCAGGAAGCATACACATGAAAGTTGAGTTTACACATTAACTATATATGAATAGCATTCTATTAAAAAAATAATGTATTTTCCTATGTGTTTCTCAGTTGTAGAAATGGCCCCAAGGTTATCTGCTTCCCTATAAACTAGTAGGAAATACAAATATACATACAGGAGCAAAAAGTATCAGAAGAATGTTCTGCAATGCTTAGCAAGAAAATCTACCAAATTAAGATGCTAATATTTATAATAAAATCTTTCTAATAAATAGAATTCTCACCCCTGAGCTAAAATTCAAACTGCTACAGGAGACTTCTGGAAACAACTTTTATCAAGCATACATCTCTGAAATGTAGAGTAATTTCAAGAATATGTGCATCGGGGTCATTTCAATATGAAATGTAAAGGAAATGACAAGACAGTTTCTACAAACGAAAAAAGCAGCAATGACGACTCCAATAAGGCAGAGCCACCCCAAACACTCGATGAACATTCTAGTAAGGATGGCAGTGCTTAGCAATGCTACTTACTACTGCCAAGGATTAACCATCTACAAACAGATATACTACCAAATGTAAGGTAGACAGCTAGCGGGAAGCAGCCGCAAAGCACAGGGAGATCAGCTCGGTGCTTTGTGACCACCTAGAGGGGTGGGATAGGGAGGGTGGGAGGGAGACGCAAGAGGGAGGGGATATGGGGATATATGTATACGTATAACTGATTCACTTTGTTATAAAGCAGCAACTAACACACCATTGTAAAGCAATTATACTCCAATAAAGATGTAAAAAAATAAAAGAAAAAGACACTGGCTCAACCCTCATCCCTCAAATCAGGATGGTGACTTGCTTCCATGAGGCAGCTGAGAGACTAGTGAATCATATGTGCTCCATTCTTTCGTCTGATATAGAAGCTGTTGTGCTGATGCAGTTGGAGAGCCCAAGGCTTCTCAACTGCTCCAGGAAGCCCTGCGGGGACAGCGGACTAAATGGACACCCCTCAGGACCGTCAGGACAACTCCAAGGGCAAACATCACTCCACACATTCCACTGCCTCAGTTTCCTCTGAGCCCTTAGAACCAAACTAGCCTTCTGGGAATAGTACTTGAGGATGTTGTCCCACTTCTTCCCAATTTCCAGGGGTCTAATGAGGCAAATAAAGAATCAGGTATTTACTATATTTGGGGGGCATACAATTTATGCGGGGGGTGGTTGCATCATTCCTGAGGCCTTGTGAATGTCTATGTGTATCAAGAATGGTCATTCAACAGCAGTGTTCTTAACCTACCAGCTTATGGTTTCAAAAAATACTTCTTTTGAGGGCTTCCCTGGTGGCGCAGTGGTTGAGAGTCCGCCTGCCAATGCAGGGGACATGGGTTCGTGCCCCGGTCCGGGAGGATCCCACATGCCGCGGAGCGGCTGGGCCCGTGAGCCATGGCCGCTAGGCCTGCGCGTCTGGAACCTGTGCTCCGCAACGGGAGAGGCCGCAACAGTGAGAGGCCCGCGTACCGCAAAAAAAAAAAAACTTCTTTTGTTACTACAGTGCTCCACATTCTTTCACATGGTTATTCATCAACCTGTCTCTTTCGTAAATGGTCCTCACATCATTGGTTTACTTTCATACCAGGTGGTCATCATTTCTTATACATTCATGAAAACTGTTTATATAGTAAGGATAGTAGCCTATGGCTTAATTGTTATTTGTATGTTTTATAACTGCCTCTTTACCAAACTCTTTTACTAGTTCTAATAATTCTTTCACCAAAGTCTCTTGGATGTTCCGAATAGACAGGAATATTTTCCGTAATAATTTCTCTCTTCCTTTCCAATATTTATAACTTCATTCCCCTTGTTTAATGGTATTAACTAGAACCTTCAGAATAACAGTAAATAACAGTGGTAACAACACTCTTGTGTTGCTTTTCATTGGTTTAATAACAGTTTTATTGAGACAGAATTCAGATACCATACAATTCACCCATTAAGAGTATACGACTCAACGCTTTTTAGTATATTCACAGCACTGTGTAGATCATCACTGTGCAACCACTACTACCGTCAATGTTAAAGCATTTTCATCACCCGAGGAGGAAACCCTGTTCCCAGTAGCAGTCAGCCCTCTTTCCCCACTAACCACCTCAGCACTAGGCAACCATCAATCGACTTTCTGTCTCTATGGATTTGCCTATTCCAGACACTTCATATGAACTGAATCGTACAGTCTGTTGTACTCTGTGACTGGTTTATTTCACTTAGCATCATGTTTTCAATCCGTGTTTCAATCAAAGTTCATCCATTTGTAGAATGTGTCAGTACTTCATTTATTTTTACTGTCAAAAATATTCCATTATATGGATATACCACATTTTAATTTATCTATTTGTCAGCTGATGGACATTAGGGTTGTTTCTACCTTTGGTTATTATTACTATTATTTTTTTAATTATTTATTTATTTTTGGCTGTGTTGGGTCTTCGTTTCTGTGCGAGGGCTTTCTCTAGTTGCGGCGAGCAAGGGCTACTCTTCGTTGTGGTGTGCGGGTCTCTCACTATCGCGGCCTCTCTTGTTGCGGAGCACAGGCTCCGGACGCGTAGGCTCAGTATTTGTGGCTCACGGGCCTAGCTGCTCCGCAGCATGTGGGATCTTCCCAGACCAGGGCTCGAACCCGTGTCCCCTGCATTGGCAGGAAGATTCTCAACCACTGCGCCACCAGGGAAGCCCTGGTTATTATTAATAATGCTGCTATGAACATTCTTATACAAGTTTTTTCTCATACAAGTTTTTATGAGGACATATGTTAGGTGTATATATACCTAGGAATGGAATTGTGCCGGTTCATATGTAACTCTCTGTTTAACCTTTTGAGGAACTCCCAGACTATTTTCCAAATCCAAAGTGGTTGTATCATTTTACATTCCCACCACCAATCTAAAAGGGTTCTAATTTCTCCATGTCTTTGCCAACCCTTGTTAAATAATTTTTTTTGATCATAGCCATCCTAGTAGGTATGAGATAGTATCTTGTGACTTTTAGTTGCATTTCCCTAATGGTTAATGATGCTAACATCTTTTCATGTGCACATCTGTTTTTAATGGGAACACTTCCTATATTTTACCCTTGAGTTTGATGTTGATTTTTTTAAAAATCACATAGTGGAAGTGACCTACTCCTATAAGAGTTTTGATTTTTGAAAATGAGGAATGAACATCATGCCTTTTAAATATATATTTGGATGAATATTTACTTTTTTATTTTAGTCCTGTGCTATTAATAATAGTAATAGATTTCCTAATCCTTAAAGAAGTCTTGGATCTTGGTATATGATCAACTTGGAATCGGTGTGTTAGTGTTTCAATACTCCTTATATTTTATCTGCTATAATTGTTTTATTCTTGTTTTCCCTTTTGGTTTTTTTGCATCTATGCTTTTAAGAAATCATTACAGTTAAAATTACATAAATTAATTAGGAAGCTTTCAACATACAAATTACTATTTGAAAGAAATATGGGTACTTCTTTATTCAGAAACAAGACTTTAATAATTCATTCAATTTTTTGTGCAATTATAGATCTGTTCAATGTTTCTACTTTTTACTAAATCTCATTTTGATAGCTATTTTCTTTTCAAATTATCTTATTGCCGATTTTCAAATTCTTTACAATCTTTTAATTCTTGTCTGTGCGTAAATCCCTCTCTCCTTACCCCTTCTCTCATTCCTAATATTGTGAACTATGTTCTTATTTCTTTGTGATTAGGTATGCATATGTTTTTCTTCTAAGTAACAGGTCTTGGATTTATCAAGTTAATTTTTCTCTTTTCCAATCATTTCCAAACATTATTTGTTAATAAATGTTTTAACATGCTTTCCTTGAGTATATCATGTGGTTTTTGTTTCTTTGTTCACTTTAATTTTTTTTATAATTTTTTTTTTCTTTTTGGCTGTGCCATGAGGCATGTAAGATCTTAGTTCCCCGACCAGGGATCGAATCTGCATCCCCTGCCATGGAAGCATGGAGTCTTAAGCACTGGACCACCAGGGAAGTCCCTCTTTGCTCAGTTTTAAATTCTTGGGTTTAATAGCTCATCAATTTTCATTCTTTTTGATTAATAACAAACTTTAAGTCCAATCATTTTCCTCCAGCTAAATCTTTGGCTGCATCTTATGAGTTTCGTTTGCAATATTATCATTCTTATTACTTTCTAGGTAGTTTATAACTGCAGTTTTTATTTCTTCTTTTTTTTTTTTTTTTTTTGCGGTATGCGGGCCTCTCACTGTTGTGGCCTCTCCCGCTGCAGAGCACAGGCTCCGGAGGCGCAGGCTCAGCGGCCATGGCTCATGGGCCCAGCCGCTCTGCGGCATGTGGGATCTTCGCGGACCGGAGCACGAACCCGTGTCCCCTGCATCGGCAGGCGGACTCTCAACCACTGCGCCACCGGGGAAGCCCTTTATTTCTTCTTTGACCCAAGAGTTCTTAAAGAGAATATTTTTCAATTCCCACGGGATTGGATTATGGTATTTAAATTTTTGTCATTAAACATTCTATTCTGAAGTGACTATGAGAAAGATATCATGGAAGAGACTGTGGGAGGAGAAAAGCAAGGGGATATATTATTTTTAGGACATTTCTATGGGGAAAAACTCATTTGCATGCTGAAATGTGCCTAGCTAAATTAACCAGAGGTCCAGGATTGATATACCAATTAAAAATATCTAAAAACAGAATGTAAATAATTCTCTCTGCACTTAGAACCAATGAAACAAAACTTTATTAGGGTAACCACATTGAACATAAGATAATATTTTGAAGCCAAAGTATTTAGTATGAATTATTCTCCCTATAGAAGTGAAGAAAGCTATACCACTTAGATTATTTTTAGAAAACCTCAGTGGAACAGAAGAAGGTTTGCAGATGGTGGTAGGTTAAAAAACTTAATGAGATTTTTCCATGTCTTTTTGTTAACTTTGGATGCTGCCGCAGGAAAATTACATTTCAAGATTTGGCAATCGTTCTCACAGGTCTCACAGCTGTCAAAAGTAAGGCTGAAGGGGAGGGAGGGGAAAAAAAATGAGGGAAACACCAACAGCATGATTTCCCAGTGATGTAATAAAAGAAATGAGTAATAAAAATTAAAATCCCATAATCTGAGAATTTCTGTGAAGATGAGAGCACTAAAATTGGGACCACCAGGTGGTTTACACTAAGGCAGCCAGAACATTCTTGACTGTGATGCCAGAGTCAGTCAATTCTAGAAAAAATGAAATAAATCTCAAGAGTTTGGGCGCCATCATGAAGACCCATTGGTCTTCTGCCTCACTGTCGAGCTGATTTAATTCTACCTCACCTACACATGTAATAAACTATATGGTAATAAGGCTTCTTTCATACTTGGAGAGATAATGACTCTTAGGAAACCACCAGCTTCTCTTTTTTTAGATATAAATTAATTTTATTTATTTATTTTTGGCTGCGTTGGGTCTTCGTTGCTACGCACAGGCTTTCTCTAGCTGTGGTGAGTGGGGCTACTCTTCATTGCAGTGTGTGGGCTTCTCATTGCGGTGGCTTCTCTTGTTGTGGAGCACGGGCTCTAGGCTCACGGGCTTCTGTAGTTGTGGCACATGGGTTCAGTAGTTGTGGTGCACGGGCTTAGTTGCTCCACAGCATGTGGGATCTTCCTGGACCAGGGCTTGAACCCGTGTCCCCTGCAGTGGCAGGTGGATTCTTAACCAGTGCGCCACCAGGGAAGCCCAGGAAACCACCAGCTTCTTAAGACAAAGTTATTGCAATTCATTTGCATGTTCCTGGGAACACCACGCTTAAGACACACTTGGCATTCGTGCTCTGCAAATGGCAATTCATCTATGCAAAAGATATTACACGATTATTATTAACTCTTGAGTGTACATTTTTCACTTTCTGACATTTCCAAAAATGGGATGTATCTTATGATTAATGTGGTAAGAAGCCACTGTGGCATTTAACTGGCAGCACTTTTTCTTTCTCTGTGGTAAATAAAATCTCAGTGCATTTTACAGTCACTGATGTCTTAGGTTTGCTGAAATGCAGTTAAGTTATTAGTCACTGGCATATAAATTATATTTGAAATCATGGGACTGAAAGAGGTTACCTCGGGAGAGCATGCAAAGTGACAAGAGGAAAGACCTGAGGGCATCCAACACTTAAAGCTCTGAAGGAAGAGGAGGAATCAGAAAAGCAAACTTGGAGGCATGGCCAGTTAGGAGGAAAATCAGGAGAGCGTGCTGTCGGGAGAGGGTGCAAAGGGAGTGGTTTAAAAGGAGAATGTTTATGCCGATTGCTGCTGAGAAATCAAGTAAGGCAAGAACCGTAAAATGCCCATTGGACTCAGCATCACGGAAGATGCAGAAGGGGTCGTGGGAGCCCTGGGATCAGAAGCCGTAACACAACGGCTGGAGGAGTGAACTCATTAGAGCCGAGAAAGTGGAGATTCTACTCTTTGGGGAAGTGAGGGCAGAAGCCAGAGCTGGGAACCTGACCACTCAAACTCCATCCCGGAGCAGCAAAAGACCAAAGCATGCAAAGAGCTTTCCAGAAGCAACAGGCAGGTCAAGACAAAGCAGCCTATGAGGGTTGCCAACCAGGGGGCATCTCACACTGTGATGCACACAGGAAATAAAGTAACTCCCATTCGGAGGAAACTGTGAGAAATACGTTTTAAAGGATTAGAAAAAGGAGATGAGGATCACTGGGCAAGGATTTGTTTATCCTGCTTGTACTGAAGTCTCCCCAGTCCTACAAAGCTTCTCCTCCAGCTTTTAAAACTGGTCTTTTTAAAAATTAAGAAACATGCTTATGTATGCAATGTTTAAAAATTCAGAAATACAGAAGAGGGAAAGAAACTCACCCTAGGCCCATAATTGAAACACAAGCACTGGGACTTCCCTGGGCGCAGTGGTTAAGAATCCACTTGCCAATGCAGGGGACACGGGTTCAATCCCTAGTCCAGGAAGATCCCACATGCTGCAGAACAACTAAGCCCGTGGGCCACAACTACTGAGTCCGCACTCTAGAGCCCGCGAGCCGCAACTACTGAGCCCACGTGCCACAGCACCTGAAGCCCACGTGCCTAGAGCCCATGCTCTGCAACAAGAGAAGCCACCGCAATGAGAAGCCCACTCACCACAACGAAGACCCAACTCAGCCAAAAACAAATAAATATTTTTAAAAACCACAAGCACTGTGAATCTTTCGGTGTATTTTAGAAAATATTTATACCTTAATTTAAGCATTTTTTGATTACGTGGCAAAGTGCCAGGGGAAAGAAACCCAGGGATGGGGAGGAAAAATCTAATCTCTGCCGTTGCTTTACTGAACCTTTCCTTTGCCCCAAATCTTCAGGAGAGTAGGTTGTATACTGTACTGCCTTGATGGGTTGGACAAGGGCTGTGTAATTAAGTAAGGGGCGGGTTCTAATACAACACAGCTGAGTCATGGACCAGAGGTGCCTAAATGGATGGTGAAACAATCTATAACCTGAACTAATTCAGTCGGAGCAGAAGATTATGCTAGAGGAGACTGTGAAAGTGCAAACATCCAAGGGAACCGGCAGAAATTCTGGGAAGAGCTTTGGAATTCTGAAGGGAATAGAATGGAGGTGTTCAAAATAACTACCAACATGGCATGGGTCAGGCCAATCCCAGCCGTCAGTTGGCTCATGTAAATGTTACCAAAATAATAATAATAAAAACAACAATTAAACATTTTTGGAGAACTTACTCTCTGCCATGCACTGTGCTGTCACTGCATATCTGACCTCAGTTAATCCCCACAATAACCCCATGAGTTAGGTCCTCACATAATCTTCATTTCACTGTTACGTTTAGAGACCCGACAAATCTTCCCAGGTCACACAAGCAGTACATGGGAAGGCTCAGCTTGGAGCTAAGGTCTATCCAGCTCCAAAGGCCAAGCTCACAGGTCACCGAGGCTGTGGATCCCTGGTGAATGCCTATGAGGTCATTCTAGTTCTGTTACCCAAAATTAATATGTTTAGGATAACCAGTTAACAATTATTTTAAGCAACTTTATACATGAAATTAGTACTTGAAAACAGAATGCTGGGACTTCCCTGGTGGCGCAGTGGTTAAGAATCTGCCTGCCAATGCAGGGGACACGGGTTCGAGCCCTGGTCCGGGAAGATCCCACATGCCACGGAGCAACTAAGCCCGTGTGCCACAACTACTGAGCCTGCGCTCTAGAGCTCGTGACCCACAACTACTGCACCCGCACACCTAGAGCCCGTGCTCCACAACAAGAGAAGCCGCCGCAATGAGAAGCCCGCGCTCCGCAAGGAAGAGTAGCCCCTGCTAGGCGCAACTAGAGAAAGCCCGCGCACAGCAACGATAGACCCAACGCAGCCAAAAATTAATTAATTAATTAATTTTAAAAAAACAGAATGATTTAAGAGAAAATTATATTGTAAAACTATATTCACAAACCGCTATGAGAACATTCTTCTTTGAGATAAACCCAAAGACAAAAGGCCTGGGAATGGGCTACGGGAACCCAAATGTTGGCACGAGGACATGTTCGGGATTCTCAGAACCAAAAGAAAGAACAGTAAACATCCAATTCCACTCAACAAAATGCCTTTGTGTAGCACGGTGTTAGGTTCTGGGAAGAAGAACAAAAGGCTGAATAGGATGGAGTCTTTGTCTCATCCTGAAGAATCTTACAGACTCAATGGAGAAGGCTGTGCCCCAGTTTAATAGCCTTTTCATTCCCATCCCTGCTCTGCTGAGGTTAGATTGAGAGGAAAAAAAGCTTTCATCAGCTTTTCTAGGCCGAGGCTGAAAAGCCTCAGTGAAAACATGGGGCCCCTCCACGGCACTGCCAGGCCTGAAACAGGACACAAGTATGGCTGCATCTTTCCCCCATCCATCACAGGGAGACACAGCCTCTCCTCAGCCATTCTCCATTGCACCACCTTCTAATTTCAATCTAAATAGAACAGAAGGCTTTACTTTCTACCCTGCAGGTTGAATACTGGACTACTGAACATTTTGGGGTTCTAGAATCATCTCTGACCATCTGGAAAAGAAAAGCTGCTCTGTAGGACAGGGAGTCCAAAGTGCAGTGTAGGGTTACCTTGTAATGAAAGAAAGGAAAATGAATGGCACTGGCCACCGGTTTTGCTTGGGCTGAAGATGAGTCCTCTAACCCGTGTAAAGCAGGCTGAGGGTCACGGCCAGTCAGCTGGGGGAAGAGATCCAGAGGCTGCCGAACAGGGAGAAATCAAAATGTCTGCAGCGGCCAAAACCGAAGACAAGTTTATGTTCTAATCTAAGAAAAGCAACTAGATAAATAGTTTGTCGTGCTAAATTTGGTATCAAGACATTTTCTAAGTCCAGCAACATGAAAAGTAAAATATTTGTCTGCAAGGCAGGAGGCCTCGACTCTGGTTCTGGTTCCGGTTCCGGTTTTGAAAGGGAACCGTTGGGTGCAGGCAGCTGAGTGACTCCGTCTGGGTTCTGACTCCTGTAAAGGACCTACAGGTATTTAATGCCTTCCCACACTTGCACAGGTTAACTCAGAGGTGCTTCAGAGAGACGTTAGAAAACCCAGAAAACAGCAGTTGTGAAAATACACACGATAATGACTCAATATTAAATCTCAAGAAATTTAGCCCCTCGGTAACGTGGTTGGCCAACAAAGCTCTCGCGATTTCCCAAGGAAAGGAAGCACCAGCCTCGGCCACGGCAGATGCCACAACACTCTCTGAAAGTGGCCCAGGGGCTGCACTGCAGCCCAGCGTTCGGGGCCCAACGGAGAGAAGCCCCCGAGGGCAGAGCCCGGCCTCAGGTATCCACCGTCTTGGGTGCAGAGGCTGTGCTGGCTTCAAGCAGTGCCCACTACCTGCTCACTCACTCACTCACGAACTGCTGAGAATCACAATCAGGCCAATCCAGGACTCTTCTAGAAAAGCTGAAGGTAAAGAAGGAAGCACCATTGAGGAAGATTCCTCTCAACTTCTCCCTTAAGCAGAAGGGACGAAAGAAGGGTAATAATAACAACAACACTACTCACATTAACTGAGCAACTGCTGAGTGTCAGGTATCGTACGAAGTGTTGTCCGCACACTATTTCTAACCCTGGCTGAAAACTAGACATAGTGGTCCCACTGAACAAATGATAAAATACACATGCAGCCTGTAGACCTACTGCCCAAGGCCCCGCAGCTAGAAAGCGGCAGAGCCAGATTTCAGACCAGAAGTGTCTGACGCCCACACCTGTTCCCTAGATGTGCCCCCATACTTTACCCCCTCGGTCCAAGCCTAACACTGTAAATCCTCCATTTTCCCTAAAATTTCAATGACAGAGTTACACGGTTAACACGTAAAAAGTTCTGACTAGGGCTTCCCTGGTGACACAGTGGTTGGGAGTCCGCCTGCCAGTGCGGGGGACGCGGGTTCGTGCCCCGGTCCGGGAGGATCCCGCGTGCCGTGGAACGGCTGGGCCCGTGAGCCATGGCCGCTGAGCCTGCGCATCCGGAGCCTGTGCTCCACAGCGGGAGACGCCACAGCAGTGAGAGGCCCGTGTACCGCAAAAAAAAAAAAAAAAAAAAGTTCTGACTAAAGCTAAAGCACTGATAACTCGGTGTAGAGCATTAAGTTAAAATGGCCACGTTAACGCCCTCTAGTCACTTCACTGGTCTGGAGGGGTGCATGCCCGCCATGGTACTGAGGAGGCCTGGGGAGCCTGGCTCCCACGTGGTCCCAGGACCAGCTGGCCAGAGTCATGACAGGTGCTCTGGCCTGTTTCACGTCATAAGGTGCCATGACCTTCTGGCAGCAGGAGAACCACGTCAGGAATCAAGGTGCACTTCTCACCAGCCACGCATCAATTTTAGAAATGTTTCATTTATGGTAGATGTCCCTGTGACACTAAGTAGGATTATTTTTTTAATAAATTTATTTATTTTATTTATTTATTTTTGGCTGCATCGGGTCTTCGTTGCTGCAAGCAGGCTTTCTCTTGTTGCAGCGAGCAGGGGCTACTCTTCATTGCGGTACATGGGCTTCTCATTGCAGTGGTTTCTCTTGTTGTGAAGCACAGGCTCTAGGCGCACGGGCTTTAGTAGTTGTGGCACGAGAGCTCAGTAGCTGTGGCTTGTGGGCTTAGTTGCTCCATGGCATGTGGGATCTTCCCAGACCAGGGATCGAACCCGTGTCCCCTGCATTAGCAGGTGGATTCTTAACCACTGCGCCACCAGGGAAGGCCAAGTAGGATGTTTTAAGTTTGAACCCAGAGCTCCTGGACAATGAATGATTCCACCTGCGAGTAACTACATGTGTGAGAGAGAAAGAGGAAAGGCGTCCATCTCTGTAGTTATGAATAAACTGTAATTACTGACAAACAAGTTCATAACAGAGACTTCGGAGATTTCATTCTTGCTCTCACTGAATGCTCACCTCGTGTCTGTGATTCCGTTTCCCCTGTTACAGTAGTGGTAATGACAGAGTTTGCAAAACAGATGGGCTACTCAATGATAGTTGCAGAATATTTTGACATAGATGAAGAAAAAGTGAAGCAATAAAACATTCTTCAGACCACTTGGAATTGTCATAATCTCTTATAATAGGGAAAACAAGCATCTGATTTTTCCAATTGAAAAAGAAGTACTTTCAGGCTTCCCTGGTGGCGCAGTGGTTGGGAGTCCGCCTGCTGATGCAGGGGGACACGGGTTCGTGCCCCGGGCCAGGAGGGTCCCACATGCCGCGGAGCCTGCGCGTCCAGAGCCTGTGCTCCGCAACGGGAGAGGCCACAACAGTGAGAGGCCCGTGTACCGCAAAAAAGAAAAAAAGTACTTTCAATACTGTACTGTATATTTGAAAGTTGCTAAGCGAGTATATCTTAAAAATTCTCATCACAAGAAAAAAATTTTTAACTATATGAAGTGATGAGTGCTAATAACACTGTGGTAATCATTTTGCAATATACACATATATCAAATCATTATACTGCATACCTTAAACCAATACAATGTTCTATGTCAATTATATCTCAATAAAACTGGAAAAATAAAATCACATGGTAGGGACTTCCCTGGCGATCTAGCGATAAAGACTTCGCCTTCCAATGCAGGGGGTGTGGTTGGATCCCTGGTCAGGGAGCCAAGATCCCACGTGCCTCGCGGCCAAAAAACCAAAACATAAAACAGACGCAATACTGTAACAAATTCAATACTTTAAAAATGATCCACATCAAAAAAATAAAATAAAATCGCATGGTAAAATGTCATATAATAAACTTGTTTGCAAAAAAAAATTTAAAGAAATTAAGAGATACACATTTTTCCTAGTTGCATAAAGTTGCTTGAACTCATAAAAGGGGGTAGTCAGGGACTTCCCTGGTGACGCAGTGGTTAAGAATCCACCTGCCAATGCAGGGGACACGGGTTCGAGCCCTGGTCCGGGAAGATCCCACATGCCGCGGAGCAGCTAAGCCCGTGAGCCACAACTACTGAGCCCTCGCGCCAACTACTGAAGCCCGCGAGCCTAGAGCCCATGCTCCGCAATGAAGAAGCCACCGCAATGAGAAGCCCGCGCACCACAATGAAGAGTAGACCCCCTCACTGCAACTAGGGAAAGCCCGCGTGCAGCAACGAAGACCCAACGCAGCCAAAAATAAGTAAATAAATAAATTTATTTTTTTAAAAAAAACGGGGGTGGTCAGGAAGCTTCAGGAGTTTTCTAATCCAGCCGTTTGGTAGAAAAATCAGAAACACCAATCCTTCTCCCAAAAGGCAGATTTAATCTGTTTAAAACTATAAAACTAATGAAAGTCTTTTCCCAGGACCATTTTATTCAGAGGTCAGATATTGGAGAAGAAATGAGAGGAAGGCAAAAATCACAAAACACAATCCAAGAAAATATATGGCATGTAACCAGAAGAAATACTTAAGACATCCTGCCCTTCATAAAATTTATAAAATATCTTTGACATAACAGAGAGAGAGATGCGGGTAGGATACACACATTCAGACTGCATGAAAATAATCCTATTTTCAAGCTGCCTGAAAAATTAAGTCTTTTAAAAATGTATCCCGCTATGAAGCTAAATTATTCTCTAAAACTTAGTCAATACAGTCAGATATACTACAAAGCAAGGCACCTATTAAAAATCCCTGAGATGGCTGCCACCCATCAGTTTAACCTTTGTTAATGTAATTAATTTATTAATTCATGTTATTAATTTGTTGAGTGTCTATTCCGTGCCAGAGACCCAGACCGGTTACCCAGAGACTCCTAATTAGTAACACTGCCCGCAGATTATGTGACTCCACCTCTGTCAGGACTCTTCCAGGAGCAAGAGACACAAGTCTCAATTTCATACGGCTGCAGCCAAAAGGGATTTTAATGAAGCATTTAACCATAACGATCAGACTGGCCAGGGGTTCAAAGCCCCCAGCCCCACCCCCACCCCCGCCATCTCTCAGCAGGGGCCCCTCCATCTCTGCTGGCTCTCGGCTCTCTGCTCACGATGGCTCCAGAAACCCAGCCTCACCGGATGCGTTCCCCGCAGCCCATGCAGCCTCGCTGCATTTCACTGGGTCCTACGCCTACACTTAAGCCAGTCACAGTGGTCACAGGAATGACCTGATGAGTGGCCCGGTTTGAGCCACACAAAAGCACACAAACTGTGGGCAGAGCAGGCGTGGGCCCTCAATGAGCCCGGGAGAATGCACAGTGAGCAGCCAGAGCCCGGCCCACGGCTACCACGCCCTCTGTCCCCAGCTTGTCATCCTACTTCACGACTTTGTCACATCACTCGCTGTTCAAAGCCTCAGTGCTCCCAGTACTACTGATCAGGGCCTCCCACAGCCTGGCAGCACCTTACCTTTTCAGCAGGTTCCTTTCTTAATGCCTAAAACCATCGCCAACATCATATAATAGAGGCCACTGATTATTCTCCAAAGACAGACTGAGCTACCATAATCTGCACATGCGCAGATAACCCCCATGCTGCTGCTTCCTCCGACAGCATCTACTAGCCTACAGAGCCCGCCTCCTCAATCTTACCCCCTCAAGCACCAACTTCTGTCCGGACAGAGCCAGTATCAGGCAGGTTAACTGAAGTGGGAGGGTTCAGATCTGGAAAGACTAAAACCCAGTTTGAAACAGACTCATAATCCAAGGAGTGTGGACACACCCATGGGTAGCTATTGGTAGAAAAGTTCATTCCGATAACCTTGATCTAATTTTCAAAAGTAAGAGGTAAAAGAATGAATGGATTTATCCAGAATATTCTGTTATGCTAGTTGCACAAAAGGACAATGAAAATAAAGATTCTGAATTGTATGCATGTTATAAGGATGTTTTTAGTGTGTCAGCTTTCAAAGTGAAGAATCTACGTATTTCCCCAATTGGCTGGAAAATTTAAGACCTTTCTCCACACAAGAAATAGGTACTTGACACACTTATTTCTACAGATCTACAAATCTCCAAATAATTCCAATAAATAAGGTTATACTCTGAAAAATATAAGTTGTGGGAAATTTGCTTTTAAAAGAAGAAAAAAGTCAGTCAACTTTCCTATATATAAAAGGATGTTTTTGGGAATCCCCTGGTGGTCCAGTGGTTAGGACTCGGCGCTTTCACTGCCATGGCCAGGTTCGATCCCTGGTTGGGGAACTAAGATCCCACAAGCCACGCGACACGGCCAAAATTAAAAAAATTTTTTGATTAAAAAAAATAAAAACAAAAGGATATTTTTATCCAGCTTAAGCCAAGGTAAAGGAAATCTCTTGATGATTTCAGATAGCCCTGAATGCCTATAAATGGGCACAATGTTGAGTTCCATCTGCCTATACAATTGTTCAAACAGTTGATTTGGGACTTCCCTGGTGGTGCAGTGGTTAAGAATCTGCCTGCCAGTGCAGAGGGACATGGGTTTGAGCCCTGGTCCGGGAAGATCACACATGCTGCGAAACAACTAAGCCCGTGCACCACAACTACTGAGCCTGCGCTCCACAGCCTGCAAGCCACAACTACTGAGCCCATGTGCCACAACTACTGAAGCCCACACGCCTAGAGCCCACGCACCGCAATGAAGAGCAGCCCCCGCTCGCCACAACTAGAGAAAGCCCATGCACAGCAACGAAGACCCAATGCAGCCAAAGATAAATAAACAAATAAATAAACAGTTGATTTGACTGACATTCAACTAAATTTTAAAAATTCCCTGAGGGGGACAATAAAGCTAAAATAGTAAGTGACACAGACCTATACAGCTACTTAAGAAATAAGATTGCTAGCAATTCTTGGAAAAGACAGAGAAAAGAAAAGGGAGCCCATTTTTGCTCAGGGGAAACTATAAACGTTATGCCAGCAGCCAAGCTCATAAATAAAGTCAGGCAGTTGAGAGATCTGCACAGGGCCCATATAATTTATTTTGGTAGGATGACCCTGGATGTGTAGGCTTAAAAGAACATGCACTGTTGAACAAGAGGACAGTCTCAGGATTTATTTCAACACCACCTTAAAATAACCTCAACCAAAAATACCATTTTCAACAAGCATAAATAAGAGAAAAAGAGGAAGAAAGAGATTAAGAGGAAAATAAATGAAGAACAGATGCTGGGCCCATTGTGACTCAAAGAATAAACCTATGGAACAACCTATTAAAGATAGCTGGCTTCAAAACAATAGTATTTTGAAAACTAGAATAATATTGGGAGAATAAGACCCAGCTAGGAGGCAATACAGAAGGCAAAGCTTATCTTATGATGATGATTTTCTTCTTTCTAAAATTCTAAAACGCTTCTGAAGTTGACATATTTTTGACAAAGGCACCACGAGCAAAGGATTAAACCGTCTACTTACATAGCTCTTTGGAAACTATGGGAAACCAGTTTTCCAAGGGCAAATTGTGCCAAATGGTACTCATTGCTGGTCCAAAGAGAGGAGACAGCCTGGGCACAGAGAGAACCGAGTGGTATACACACCTGCCCCTCCCACCGTGTCCTGGCAAGTATCGGTGCCAGAGGGCAAAGGGGTACAGCCTGTCCACGCGGGCAAGGCCAGTTTCCAGCCCATTTACACATTCCCATGCCTCACCCTGGGCTCCGAGCCCCCAAGGACAAACTCTATAATCGGCACCACATTTTCCCCTTTCTCATCTTACAGGACACCCCTTGGGAACCCATCATTCCCATTCTGGGAAATGAGTTTACAGCAGAATGCCGTGCAGACACAAAGATGTGGAAGCCTCTTCTGAGGCCCAATTAGAAAGACTGCACAACTGTCCTGTCACAAAGAGCTCTGAGGTCCCCAGGAGCGTGAGGACACCACTCACCCAGCACAGCATATCCCCTCTAGCCTAATATCCAAGACCCGCCTCCTCAATACTGCCTCCCTTTGACCATCCCAGTCCACAGAGATCATCCTCTCTGTGGACTGGGAATTGCTGTGGCACTTCTGGTCATTACTATTTATTTCCCATTTATTCTGCACTGCCTTATTACATGGTTTTTTTTTTTTTTTTTCGGTACACGGGCCTCTCGCTGTTGTGGCCTCTCCCGTTGCGGAACACAGGCTCTGGACACGCAGGCCCAGCGGCCAGGGCTCACGGGCCCAGCCGCTCCGCGGCATGTGGGATCTTCCCGGACTGGGGCACGAACCCGCGACCCCTGCATTGGCAGGCAGACTCCCAACCACTGCGCCACCAGGGAAGCCCCATTACATGCTATTTTTACTGAACCGTTCTAATTGTTTCCCAGAATGCATATTCTCAAGGAAGGTTCTTTTATTTCCAATATTCCCTGCAACACCATGAACAATGCAGGCCCACACTTACATTAGAACTGTGGGAAGAAGGAAAAAGGAGATGCAGTCCTTGGCTTACTGGCATCCTGAAATGATGGACCATTACAATGATATCATAGCAACATGGCAACCCCTCGACGAGAGGCTCCTTGAGGACGGGCACTATGTGTTTTTCATCTTTGTGCCCTAATGCTTAGCACACACATGTGCTAAAATATTCGTCCAGTGACTGAAAGTTAACAGCACTATGGTAAAAAGAAAGTATGTGAGGGCTTATAGGTAGATTCAGGTATGATTAACCAGGAATGCTCTATTTTTGAATTTGAATTTTCAGACAAGGTAAGTAATACTCAGTGATGGAAGATGTTGCAAGGACAAGAAACAAGGAATAAAGACAAACAAAAAAACAAAACAAAACACCAAACTTCATCTGCAAAGGTGAAAACTAAAACTAAGTGCCGTGGGGCTAAGAGGTTTTACCTTCTTCTGCATAGCTGGGGTACAGGATGCAGCTGTGGTTGAACAAGCAGTCTTCAAAAGCTGCTGTGAACACAAGCCAGCAGGTAAAAACAAAAGCTGCACCATTAAACTAGATTAGAGATTTTTAAAAAAACAAAATAAAACTCGTCTTCACACTGGGAAGACGTTACCCAGGTGGTATAGAGGCTGACAAGTTTCAAGAAACTTTAGGTCATAAACTCTTCATGTGATTGCTGTGATTATACAGATCTTTTTTTTTTTTTTTTTTTTTTTTTCTGGTACGCAGGCCTCTCACTGCTGTGGCCCCTCCCGTTGCGGAGCACAGGCTCCGGACGCGCAGGCTCAGCGGCCATGGCTCACGGGACCAGCCGCTCCGCGGCATGTGGGATCTTCCCGGACCGGGGCACGAACCCGTGTCCCCTGCATCGGCAGGCGGACTCTCAACCACTGCGCCACCAGGGAAGCCCTATATAGCTCTTTGTAACATTCTTTATTTGAAAAGTTGAGACTGTGCAAGACACCATGTCTTGCCAGTTTCTGGGTACACTGTAGAACTAAATTTGGAGTTACCAGGCAAGATTTTTTTTCGTGCTGTCATTTGTAATGTTTTGCAAGAATCCTTGGGGTTAAAGTTTTGGTTACAATGTTGCTTCACTTTTTAGAGCCTGACGAAAATCTGTGAACTTGGTACTAAATCCAGGTATAACATTTTTTTTGGAAGCCATATTTATATTTTCTTGTAAAGTACTTTTGAATTAATAAAATATTAGCATACATGTGAGAGCACTGAACCCGAACCACTAGAGTACCAGGAAACACTAGCTTAATTGTGTTAAAAAATAAGACAGATGTTAACTAGACTTATTGTGATCATTTTACAATGTATACAAATACTGAATCGCTATGTTGTATACCTGAAACTAATAATACTGCTATATGTCTCTTACTCCTCAATTAAAAATTTTTTCACAAAAAAAAAAAGAAGAAGAAAGAAGGCTGTTGAAAGATAGTGAAGCTTGGACCCAGTCACATTAAACCATTTCCTTGATTCATTCCTTCAAGGAATCTTCACTGTGCACCTTTCCTCTGTGCCAGGCAGAGTGCTCTGGATGCTGCGGCTACAGCAGTGGACAAGACAACGTCACTGCCCACGGGGAGCTGGCATTGTCTGGGGGGGGCAAGGGAACAGGCAATGACAAATAAACAAGCAAAGCAAACAAACAAGCATATATGCATGCATGCCAGAAGGTGCTAGGGAGGAAACGGAAGCAAGATAAGCAGTTGGGTGGGGAGGGGCATCAGCATGTCCAGGGACTTCCTCTCCTATAAAATGACTGGACATTTCAGTAGAGACCAAAGGAAGTGAGAGGGCCGGCCACAAGGCAATCTGGGAAAACAGCATTCCGGCCCAAAGGAACCATTGCAAGACCTTGCACAGGAAGATCTTTGAATAATTCAAGGGGCTACAAGGAGGTGGGACGTCTGGACCAGAGTTGGTGTAGAGTGGGGACGAGTTGCCACAGGCAGCTGGGGCCATCTGTCAGGCCTTCCAAGAGGATGCTAGGACACTCACTGCCTTTCACTCTGAGTGGGCTGAGAAGCCCACGCTGGAAGGTGTACAGGGGAAGAAAGGTAGCAGGATTTGGCAGATAAACCTTCTAAAAGTGGACAATTTTCCAAGGTCTTGACTTCCAGTGATTATATCTATATTGCAATATTGGAATATTTTTTTGTTTGCTTGATTCTTCCCTACAACGTAAGTTCCATTAGAGGTTCCACTAGAGAGCCTGTCTTGTTCACCACTGGATGGATCTCCAAGGCCTAAAACAGCACCTGGCCTACAGAAAGCACTCAAGGAAGAGCTGTTGAAGGTCCAAGTGAAAGAATACATGCATGAATAGGGTCTTTGAATCGATCCGCTTAGCTCAAGAAGGCAGAACCCCTTTGGTACACCACCACTACTCATGAAGGCTGAGCCGCTCACTTGCATGTGGAAGTCAACTCCACCTTGACCATTCGAAATAATCTGTGCTTTGCTACATGCCCCGAGGAATGAAATTCTTTCAGAGCTTGGCAGTAAATTTCTTTCTCCGGGAATCTGTGATAAAGTGTTTTAATACATGAAAAAGAGGAGAAAAGTAAACACACAATTTTTATAAAGTTGTCACAGCCTGCCACAAAACGTTAAGTGAGGTTATTTTTAAACTATTTTAAATGGCTGAGGGAGGAAGGGTTGGGCCTATGTCCTGGGAAGTACTTTAACTCCCAAAGGCTTCAACTAGCTGTCCACTAGCTGTCCACCAGGGGAAAGGGCACCAGAAAATAGTTTACACTGTTCCTGGTCTAAGAAATATGGTAAAAATGAGCTTCTCGGCCTCCCTCTGAGTGTAACAGAAGAATACAAACGGAACCATCACACGGGACAGAGTCACGGAACCCTGGGTGTGTGGTCAAGAGGTTTAATTTCATGCATACTTCACAGCTTGTCCCATTCAGAATGGAAAAACCAATAAAAATAAACTTTAAATAAGGATAAGAAAATACATGCACATCTGTTCTGTGAAAACAAGCATTCCAGACACTGTGTGCCTGTGGAGATATGACAGAAGTGATAGCTAAACCAAATCAGTCAATAATGTGAGTTCAAGTGAGAAATGTTGAAATTCACGAATAAATAAATAAATGTCCAGAGTGGACATATGCAGGAGGTTACACATTCATGTCTTGATCATTCCTCACAAGCATTCAAATATTTCAAGGTATGAAATGTCTTAATGGTATCCCTTTTGAAAGTTTTAATGCAGACACCAATGTTACCATGTTACTTTCATCCACTAAAAGAAAAAAAAAAAAAAAAAAATCAGACCGTTTTCTCAGTTTCTTCCCCACACATCCACTCCAAAAAGATTCTCCCTCTGGAATCCTGGATGATGTCACGGAGGCTTCTTCTCCAGGGAACGGAGGCCACGACAGAGGCTTCCTGAGCAAAACTTGACACCTTACCTAAAATTCATGCGGTGGATGAAATTAACATTTTTATAAAAGAAAAACATGCTCTCAAGTATGGGTGTGAAATAGAGTTGGGTGACAGGAAGGGACTCTTTGTAGAGTGCCCTCAGGGGAAAAACTAGTCAACCCCACTGTAAAGTGAGGAAATGGATGAGTAAATCAAATGAAATGTTTGGATAAAGAGAAAAATTTTTATTCTCAGATTTCATAGAAGTTCTTCCAGCATACAAACCGGTGACCACCTCCTTTTGCAATGATGATGGTAATAAAATTAAGAAAAACAGCTAAAGTTTACTAAATGCCACATTATTAAGTATTTTAAATGTATTCTCTCATTTAGTCTCCTAATGAGTTACAGATGAGAAAATCAAGGCTTTGGGAGACCTCAAGTGACTCATTCAAGACCATATACGTAGCTACAGTAATCAAGATTGTGTGGTACTAATTAAGGATAAATACGGAGATCAAAGGAATAGAACTGAGAGGCCAGTAAGAAACCCAGGCATCTATGGTCCGTGCAACTATAGTGAATTAATTTTCCACAAGGTTGTGGAGATAATTAAAGGGTATAGGTCTTTCAATAAAGGATGCTGGGACAACTGGAATCCCACATGCAAAAGAATGAATGTAGACCGCTCTCTCCCACCCTACACAAAAATTAATTCAAAATGGATCAAAGACCTACACAGTGAAAATCTTTGTGATCTTGGATTAGGCGATGGTTTCTTAGATATAGCACCTGATGTACAAGCAACCAAAGAAAAAACAGATAAATTGGACTTCATCACAGTTAAAAACTTTTGTGCTTCTAAGAACAACAAGAAAATGAAAAAAAGACCCACAGAATGGAAGCAAATATCTGCAAGTCATATATCTGAGAAAGATCTGGTATTCAGAACATACAAAGACTACAACTCAACAATAAAAATACAGATGGCACGTATGCTTTTTTTTTTTGGCCACACGGCACCAGGCATGCAGGATCTTAGCTCCCCAGCCAGGGATCGAACCCATGCCCCCTGCAGTGGAAGTGCGGAGTCTTAACCACTGGACCACGAAGGAGGTCCCTTATAGATGGCACAATTAAAAATGAACAAAGACCTATAATATAACACAGAAGAAAATCTTGATGATCATGGGTTTGGCGATGACTTTTTAAATACAACAGCAAAGGCGTGATCTACAAAAGAAAGAACTGATTAGCCAGACTTAATTAAAATTAAAAACTTCTGCTTTGCAAAACACAGCCAAAAAAATGAAAAGACAAGCCACGGATTGGGAGAAAACATTTGTAAATACAACTTCGATACAAATACAAATTTGATAAAAACAACTCGATTAAAAAATGAGCCAAAGATGTTAACAGAGACACCTCACCAAAAACATACAGATGGCAAAATAAGCATATGCTCTACATCATGTGTCATCAGGGAAATGCAAATTAAAACAACGATGAGTTACCACTACACACTGACAAGGACAGCCAAAATCCAAACACTGACAACACCAAATGCTGACAAGGATGTGAAGCAACTGGAACTCTCATTCATTGCTGGTGGGAATACAAAATGGTACAGTCACTTTGGAAGTCAGTGTGGCAGCTTCTTGCAAAACTAAATACACTTTTAGTATGTAATCCAGCAATTACTTTCTTTGGGATTTATTCAAAGGAGCTGAAAACCTGTACACAAGTGTCTATAACAGCTTTATTCCTAATTGCCAAAACTTGGAAGCAACTAAGATGTCCTTCAGTAAGTGAGTGAATAAACTCTGATACAGCCACACAATGGCATATTATTCAGGCACTAAAGAGAAATGAGCTAGCAAGCCATGAAAAGATACGGAGGAAACTTAAATGCATATTATAAGTGAAAGAAGCCAATCTCAAAAGGCTACATAATGTATGATTTCAACCATATGACATTCTGAAAGAGATAAAATTATGGAGACACAAAAATAACAGAGGTTGCCAAGGGTTGGGAAGGGAGGGACGGATACATGGAACACAGAGGATTTTTAGGGCAGTGAAGCTACTCTGGGTGATACTACATTGAGGGATACATGTCATTATAAATCTGTGCAAACCCATAGAATGTACAACACCAAGACTGAACCCTAATAACCTATGGGCTTTGGATGATAATGATGTGTCAATGTAGGTTTATCAATTATAACAAATGGACCACTCTGGTGAGGGATACTGATTACGGGGAAGGCTATGCATGTTGTGGGGAGGGGTATATGAAAAATCTCTGTACTTTCTGCTCAATATAGCTGTGAACCTAAAACTGCACCAAAAAAAAAAAAAGTATTTAAAAAAAGGAAAGAATTTGAATAGATATTGCTCCAAGGAAGATACACAAATAGCCAATAAGCACATAAAAAGATGTTCAACATCATTAGCCATCAAGGAAATGCAAATCAAACAACAATATGAGACCATTTCACACCCACTAGGATAGCTATAATCAAAAAGACAGACAATAACAAGTGCTGGTGAGGATGCAAAGAAACTGGAACCCTCACACAACGCTGCTGGGAGTATAAAATGGTGCAGGCTCTCCGGAAAACAGTCTCAAAAGATTAAACATATAGTTACCATGTGACCCAATAATTCTAGTCCTAGGTATATACCAAAGAGAACTGAAAACATACACAAAAAACTTGTATATAGGGCTTCCCTGGTGGCGCAGTGGTTGAGAGTCCGCCTGCCGATGCAGGGGACACGGGTTCGTGCCCCGGTCCGGGAAGATCCCACATGCCGCGGAACGGCTGGGCCTGTGAGCCATGGCCGCTGAGCTTGCGCGTCCGGAGCCTGTGCTCCGCAATGGGAGAGGCCACAACAGTGAGAGGCCCGCATACCACAAAAACAAAAAAAAACAAAAAAAAACCTGTATATAAGTGTTCATAGCAGCATTATTCATAATAAACAAAAAGTGGAAACAACCCAAATATTTATCAACTGATGAATGGATAAATAAATGTGGGTGAATATACACAATGGAATATTATTCAGCAATAAAAAGGAATGACATACTGATACAGGCTACAATATGGATGAATCTTGAAAATGTTATGCTAAGTGAAAGAAGCCAGTCATAATGGACTATATACTATAACATTCCATTTATATACAATGTCCAGAAGAGGCAAATCTGTAGAAAGAAAAAGTACATTTGTGTTTGCAGGAGTGTGGGGAGACAGAAACTGGAATTGATGGGTATGAAGCTGGGTATTCATAATGGGTATGAAGTTTCTCTTGGGGGTGATGAAAATGTTCTGAAATTAGATAGACAGTAATGATGGTTACACAACACTGTGAATATAACAAAAACCACTGAACTGTATGCTTTAAAAGTGTGACTTTTATGGTTATGTGAATTACTTCTCATTTTTAAAAATTATGCCAAAAGTTAAAAAAGTCATAGGAAGTGGCAGAGTAAGAATTTAAACTGTGGTCACTTGACTTCAGAGCCACACTGTCACCCCCCCACACTACCACACTAACAGCTGATGTTCATTTGTCAAATTAAGCATAGGTGGAATTCATTCATTCATTCAACAAATTCACTCACTATTTATTCCGCACTGGTTATGTGTTAGGGAATGTTTTTGCTTGTTTTTTTTTTTTTTATTGTGGCAAAATACACATAACATAAAATTTACCATTTTAAGTACATTCAAAGTGCTGTGTAACCACCACCGTTATCCCCAAACTTTTTCATCACTTGAAATGGAAACTTTACATCTATTAAGTAATAATTTTCATTTTCCCTTACCCTAGCCCCTGTTAACCTTTATTCTACCTCTGTCTCTAAGAAGTTGCCCATTCTAGACATCTCATAGAAGTGGAATCACCCAATATTTGAAGCTTTTTGTCTGGCTTATTTCAGTCAGCAAAATGTCTCAAGGGTTCACGCATGCTGTGGTATATATCAGAACTTTGTTCCTTTTAACGGCTACATCATATTCCATTATATGTATATACCACATTTTGTTTATCCATTCTTCTATGGCTGGACACTTGGGTTGTTTCCATTCTTTGTCTATTGTGAGTAATGCAGTTATGAACACAGGAATACAAGTATCTGTTTGTGTCCCCGTTTTTAATACTTTTGGGCATGTATCTAGGAGCAGAATTGCTAGATCATACAGTAATTCTATGTTTAAGTTGTTGAGGGACTGCCAAACTGTTTTCCATAGCAGCTGCACCATTTAACATTCCCACCAGCCACGTCTGAGAGTTCCAATTTCTCTACATCCTTGCCAACACTTGTTATTTTTATTTATTTATTTATTTATTTATTTAACAAGAGCCATCCTAATGGGTATGAAGTGGTAGTCCAGAGTGGTTTTGATTTGCATTTCCCTAATAGTTAGTGATGTTGGACATCTTTTCATATGCTTTCATTTGTATATCTTCTTTGGAGAAATGTCTACTCAAGTCCTTTGCCCACTTTTTAATTGAGCTCCTTGATTTTTTTGTTATTGTTGAGTTATAAGTGTATTAGTTTGCTTTGTGAAAACAGATGAAACCAGAGAAAGCAAAGCAGAATCTTTCATATTACAAAGGAACAATCTAGCATACCTTTAAATATTATATTCCTCTCATGCTGAGAAATGTATTTGTTTACTGTCCATCTTGATACATGATAAGCCAAGGTGGAAAAGAACAAAAATTAAACTATTGGGAGTAAATATATTATTTATGTACAAGATAGAAAATTCAATATTCAACTGAAAATAATTCAGTGTTAATTATTCCTTAAAAACAACGAGATCCATAGGAAACTCTGACCTAACTACAAACATATGGCTTATGAGAAAATTTTCCAGAATATG
>NW_021703773.1:17647499-17658885 GCF_005190385.1 Monodon monoceros
GACCTAACTACAAACATATGGCTTATGAGAAAATTTTCCAGAATATGTATTTATTGACTGAATTTATTTACATCAGACTATTTTCAAAAGGATTTGAGACCTTTATAAAGTGATAAAAAAGAAACAGTCCTATTAAAAAAGTATACCACTCTTGTATTGCCATTCTGTAGTTCCTTAAGGAGGTTCCCTGATCCTATTAAGGAAATCGCTTGTATGTCTTAACAGGCATCTCAAACTCAGTGTGTCCAAAACTGAGGCCTGGGTTCCCTCTCACCTCACTTCCCATCTTCCCCTCCTGTAGCTGTTCCTGTCTCAGCAATCCACCCTTCCAGGGTGGGGGGCAAACAACCTTGGCGCTGTTCTTAACTCCTCTTTTTCTATCCTCTCATCTCTACTCTGTCAGTAAATCCTTAGCACTCTACTTGTAAATACATTGTTTATTTCCACTTCCACTGCTACCCACCACCCCCTCTTTCCAGCTTTGCCTACCCTCCTACCTCCACCCAGTTTATTTTTGCCCAAGAGCCTGCTAAATGTTAACTCCGAGCTCGGATTCCTCCTGGGAATCTCCTCACAGCCAGGTGGAAGTCCGCACGTTCTCTGTCCCTGGTCCCCCTCAAAGCTCATTGCCCATGACTGCCCCATCGTGCCCCTCACCCACCCTGTCTTCCTGTTCCTCCTTGAAGACTCCAAGCACATTCCTACTTCCAGACCCTCTGCTGTCCTTAGGTGAGTGGATGCCTTGCTCCCTCACTTCTAGGTCTCTGCTCAAGTGTCATTTTATCAGGAAGGCTGTATTATCAGCATATATCAATAACCACCCTAACTCACTCCCACCAACATCCCTCTCCTTGAATTTTGCTATTTTTCTTCATAGAATTTTCTCCATCTCACACACACACACACACACACACACACACACACAGTGTATATCCCCTAATTAGAAAGCTACCTGGCAGCTACCTGCATTTACACAGTATAGAATGAATAGGGATTCTTAAGGTCTGTGACACACCATGTGTTCTGTACCCACACCCAACTCGCACCCGAACAACCAGACTTCAACTAAACTTTTGCTAAACCTACTAGAAGTGAGGATTTCAAGAAATGCAGGTGGTTTTGAGGAATGCTTAAAAAACTCCTGCTTAACCACAACTTAGAAAACTAAAGAAAAGGTAACTGCCGCTGTTACACGCTAGTGGCGTGTTTCACTGTAACGAACTTATCAGCCTTGCTTTTGAAGTGAGATAGTGTATTTGATTACACAGACTACCTCCCCAATATTGTCAAATATTGGGCAACGGAAGAAACTTTAACAATTGGGCAATAATCTGTCTTAAATCAAAACAAAATGCTGACCTTGGTTCTTTCGATAAAACCAAACTGCAATAATAAGAAAAAACAAGGGGCATGTTTAATAATCCAGAGGCAGCCTCAAGGCAAGAATGTGAGCAGGGCTGCAGAAGGCCTCGCCCTGGGAGTGTAAAGCCGGACCGGAGTGAGAACCCAGACCACATTCTCTCCCACTCTCAACATCCAAACACAAGATAGCGTAGCTGCTGAGAAAACAAACTTTGCAGCTACACTGTCTGGTTCTGCATCCTCACTCTGCCCCTTTTAAGTTATTTCACCTCCATTTCCTCATTTGCAAAATGGGGATAATAATAATACTTACACCTAATAGAGTTATTTCAAGGACTAATGAAATGAGTGCCTACCACACAGCAAGTGCTACTGAAGGATTTTCTTTCACCAGTACTATTATTATATTGCTACTGTTACAAACAGGCACCAAAAGTATATTCAATCTCACCAATAAGCAAAGCTATAGTATATAAATTAATGAGAAACCACACTTCACATATCATTCTCATAAGAATGAAGGAAAAAAGTTCCTCTGCTACACTGGCAAAGCAGACACAACTCTAGAGGAAAATCTAGCAGAAGATATCAAAAATCTTTAAGATATATATAGAAACGGAACCCAAAATCACACTTTAGAAATTTAATCTGGGCAACAGAGAGATCTGCCCAACAATTTAAATTCACTGATGTTTATCACAGTTATTTGTTCTAGTGACGAAATGGAAGCAAATTAACTATCAAATAGTAAGTCATAATAAACTTGGTTAAAAGCTGTGAAATGCCTGAAATTTTAGTCTGCTTGCAACCTAACAAGTTAGCCTGCCGCAGCTTCATGGTTGCTGAGGGAAGACACAAGACTCCTGGGTCAGAAACAAAGGACTTCATTACTCTCTGCACACCAGGAAGCAGGAGCTCCATGTCTGCATCAGGTGCCTACACCCCCCCCTCCCCACCTCCCCAGTCTGAGGGGAAACAGCAGCCCAGTGGATGCTCCACTCAGAGCAGCTCTGTGTCCCAGATGAGGAAACTCAAGAGCTCCGAGCATCATACACGCCAATCTTATAAGAGGGCCGCTAGCAACCCTGACCAACCTTTGGCCCCGAGGAAAATGTTCTTTATTACCCGGACAGCAAACAAATCTGCCCTTTGCCCAAGGGAGAAACTATTTCTCTCTTCCAAGGCTGTTTACTATAAAATCACCCTTGAAAAGATAATTTCAGAACAAAAGAACAGAAATGTTTACGACCCACGGAGAATTAACTGCCTCCCAACACTAAATAACTTATAATGCATCCACGCAATGTGAGACCATGTAGTTACAACAAATCACTTTTCAGAAGAATGTTTAATAAGGTGAGAAAAATGTTTATGGTATACTATGACATACAAAACACAGACTCTCACTCCCCAAATTACACACACACACAGGCACAGAGAGACAGAAAGAGAGAGGGAAAACAAATGTAATTTTGTTTTATAACACTTTTCCATTTTTATACAAAGAAAAGGGCTCACAATATACAAAGTTAACAGCAGTTCTTCTTGGGTATTGAGATTGTGTATGGCTTTTATTTTCTTTCTGCTTTTTTGAACTAAATTTTCTGTAATGCATTACCTTTTTAATCAGAAAAAAAGGGCTTTTAAAAAAATATACATGGATATGACATCAAAAACACAAGTGACAAAAGAAAAACTGGGTAAGGTGGACTTCATCAAAATTCAAAACTTTTGTGTTTCAAAGGACACCATGAAGACAGTGAAAAAAAACCTGACAGAACGGGAGAAGACATTTGTAAGTCATATATCTGATTAGGGACTTATATCCATAATATATGAAGAACTTTTGCAACTTGATAATTAAAAAAGACAAATAATCCAATTAAAAAATGAACAAAGGATCTGAATAGAGAGCTCTCCAAAGAAAATATACAAATGGTCATTAAGCATATGAAAAGATGCTCAAAATAATCAGTCATTAAGGAAATGCAAACCAAAAGCATGATCAATACCACTTCACACCCGCTAGGATGAATAAAAGAGACAGACAATAACAAGTGTTGGCAGGGATACTAAAAAACTGGAACCTTCACACATTGTTGGTGGGATCTTAAAATGGTATAGTCACTTCCAGAAAACAGTCTGGCAGTTAAATATATATACAAATATATATACATACTATACACACACACAAAAACAACAATTATTGAAATGGAGAAAGATATAAATAGATAATTGAGGAAAGTAATAAAATAGTCAATAAACATATTTTTGAAAATGCTTCAACCTCACTAGAAATAAAAAAAAATGTACCATGAAATAACGCAGTGCTATCCCCCCTTCAACAAATATTTTTCAAATAATTAAGCAATGGTACAGTGAGAAAGACACTATGCCCTATTTCTGAAAATTGATGTAATATTTTTGGAAAGTCATTAGGCAACATATATCAACCATAAAATTGTTCATCTTCCATGACACAGTAATTCCATCTAGGGCTCTAGCCTATATGCAAATAATAATTAATAAATAAGATATTCTTCATTATATTATTGGAACAGCCTTATGGGGAAATGGTTAATGTGATAATGACATTTCCATAGGATAAAAAAATCACATAGTCTTCTAAAAGCATGTTTTCAAAGACCACAATAAGGTAAATGAAAAGAAGCACACTACAAAATTGAATTGGGTGATCCTAAATTTCTAAACAAGCAAATAAAAAGTGTGAGTATTCATGCAAAGAAAAAAAAATATCAGAAGGAAATATACTCACATATTAACAGTGGTTAATTTCCATATTTTTCCTATTAAGGAATTAAAAGTAAATATACTTTTATAACCTGAAAATGTATACTTTTTAAAATAAAGATGAAAGAGATAACACTTAGTGCCGATGGTATAATGACAGTGAATGACACAGAGAAAGCCAATCTTCTCATGACTCTATTGATCTCTATCACAAAGAGATCTTGCAAATGACATCACTATTTTCAAATGGGGGTATGGAATTTTGAATTATAAGCTGGTGAGTTTGACATTAAATCTAGGCAAGATTCTAAAATGGCTTCTTTAATGGAATTTTGTATGAACCTAGAAAAGGAAACTATCAGTCAGCAGGAGGATTCACTCAATCATTCGCAGGCTACTTCAGTTTTTTCTTTGACGAGCTATTTGGAGAGGTGATGGAAGCCAAGTTTATTAAACGGTAAATGGCACCAAGCTGAGGGAACTAGTGTATCTGTTATCAGGATGGAGAACCTGAGAGAGAGGGTGAACTTCAGCCACTAAGAAGTCACATCTGCCTAATTTAGTTTCTTCCCTGGATAAGATCATGGATGAGGTAATAATAGAGGGCAAGGCTGTTAAATAGTGGATGGTACCCGACTGAGAGGAATAGCAGATGTATATCAGGATCCAAAAACAGTGTTAGGTATTAAGCAAGAAGCTAAATCCAATGAGATAACATTCAAAAAAGCTAAGTGTAAGATACTATCATTCAAGGAAAAGGCAAGGGAGACTTGACTTCACAGCTCAGTGTGTGGAGACCACTTCAGGGCTCTCTTCCACAGTCAGCTCACCAGAAGGCCACTGAGCTGTGGCTCGAGGATATTTAAATTTAAAAAATAGTTAGCAAACTTTACTCTCTGCCAGTTCAACAAAACCTGAAGTAATCATATACTTTTTTTAACTCATTGAGTAAAGTAACCAGGATATAAAGGGACTTAAAACCAAGCCACTGGTTGGTTGCCAGAAAAGCAGGGCTAAGCCAACTACTTCGGTGAGAGGGAAGGATTATGGAGGTGGTGCCATCCTAGGGAATCCTCGAAGGGCCATTTCCTGGAAGGAGGGTTGATGTATTGGGGAACATTCCAGGGGACAGAGCTAGACACAATTACTAAAAACTACACTGAGCCAGATTTTGACTCAATATAAGGAAAACTTCCTAATGGCTAGAGCTGTCCATGGTCATCGTGGATTGCCAAGGGACACAGCAAGTTCTCAGCATCAGAAGTAGGGAGCTCGGGCCAGCTGGGCACTGGGCTCAGAGGAAATTCAAACAGGATTCTAGTCTATTCTCCCCTCAGATGCCTGAAACACGTTCATGTCTTTGCTAACGAGAGTCATCCAGACTCTGCTTAAGACACCTGTAATCCTTCAAGAGATAAACTAATTTCTCTTCTATAACAGGTATCATTGTGGTAAAGAACTTCTCTATACGGAGCCAAGACCTTCTCTTCCGCAGTCCCTTCATTTCTGCTCGCTGGGACTATAAAGAGTTTTTCTAAACCCTGGACCATAAAGAAGCTTTCCAATACTGAAAGATATCACGTAATGAGAATCCTTATAAAGACTGTTGCTACTCTCATCATTCCACTCTGGGCAATAATTAATTAAGAAAACTGTACCAGGTGTTTTCCTAGGGGCACAAAACCCACATCCCTATGAGTGGATACAGTTTAAGCAAACCCTACTCAAATGAATAATATGCAACCATTAAAACAATAAATAGGGAGATGACATCTGAATAGAAAATATATATACAAAATAATGGTGGGCAAAAAATTCAATAAGAGAGATAAAACATGCTATTTTCAACTATATAAAAAGGGCATATTATCACAAATTAGAACTGAATTTGGAGTGATGTAAATATAACTTCATCTCATTAGGTTGTTTTTCTAAGAAATTGTTTAAATGTATAAAAATAAAAATCTATACTCCCGTTTTTGTTTTTGTTTTTTTGCGGTACGCGGGCCTCTCCCTGTTGTGGCCTCTCCCGTTGCGGAGCACAGGCTCCGGACGCGCAGGCTCAGCAGCCATGGCTCATGGGCCCAGCCGCTCCGCGGCACGTGGGATCTTCCCGGACCGGGGCACGAACCTGTGTCCCCTGCATCAGGAGGCAGACTCTCAACCACTGCGCCACCAGGGAAACCCTATACTCCCTTTTGATGCAAACCTAACAATAAAAATCTATACTCCCTTTTGATGTAAACCTATCTCTTCACCCATTTAAACAATTAGTCCTAAAGTGCCTAGGTTCTGAATACTACATAAATCATTCTAGATTATTAGATGTATATATAAAGGAAAAAGATTTAGTTGTATAATATGTAAGATGTACTCATAGTTTCCTCAAAAATTAAAGTTACTATATGACCCAGTAATTCCACTTCTAGAGATACACCCAAGAGAAATGGAAAGTTATGTTCTCCCAAAAAACAAGTGTGTGAGTGTTCATGTGCAGTGCTATTCATAATAAACAAAAAAGTGGAAATAACCCAAATGCCCATCCACTGATGAAAGGATAAACAGAATGTGGTATATCCACAAAACAGAATATTATTCTGCAATAAAAAAGGAATGAAGCACCAACACCTACTACAAGTTGGATGAACCTAGGAAGGGTTATGCTAAATGAAGCAAGTCACAAATGGCCACAAATTATATTACTCATCTATATGAAATGTCCACAATAGGCAAATCTAATAGAGACAGGAAGTAGACTAGTGGCTGCCAAGGGCTGGAGTAGGGAATGAGGACTGACTACTAATAGGTACTAGGTTTCTTTGGGAGTGATGAAAATGTTCCCAGTTAGATAGTGGTGAGAGGTACACAACATACAAATATACCAAAAAAACACTGAAATGGGGCTTCCCTGGTGGCACAGTGGTTGAGAATCCGCCTGCCAATGCAGAGGACACGGGTTCGTGCCCCGGTCTGGGAAGATCCCACATGCCGCGGAGCGGCTGGGCCCATGAGCCATGGCCACTGAGCCTGTGCTCCGCAACAGGAGAGGCCACAAACACTGAAATGTACACTTTAAAATGGCTAAATGGTGAATTTTATGTTATTTTAATTCTGTCTCATTAAAACAATATATAATGACAAAAGACATATCATTATATATATGCTATATATTTTATAAAATATATTGACATCCACAAGTACTTAATACTATTAGAAGACTGACAATATGGTACCTAGCATGGGTACAATGCACAAAAGGCCTGGATTACTAAAGAAAATATTAAAAACTGAAGGGCTGAAATTAAGAATCACTCATTCCTTCTATTATCCAATTATTAATTTATTTACTGTGTGCTTACTTGGTGCCAGAAACTATGTTAGGTGCTGTGGATACAGGGGTGAACAAGATGTGACCCTCACCTTCACAGGGCTCCTGGTCTAAAAGGGGAGCTTGACATGAAACAAATAATCACTTGCATATATATAAAACATGTATGTAACAAGGGGCATAAGGTGAAATATGGGTTCCATGACAGAATATATCAATAACAGGCAGCCCTGATTTAGATGGAGAATTGGGCAATACCTTCCTGAGGAAATTATATTTAATCTGAAACTATGAAGATGAGAGATTTAGGCAGGTGAAGAGCGGGGATAAGAGTCTCCTCCGGATGGAACAACAGGTGCAGAAGACCTGAGGCAGAAAAGAACCTGTCACATGTGAGAAACCCACGAAGGCTAGCTGTGATCAGAGGGTGGTGAGTGAGAAGACGACTGTCACAGAATGAGGCTGAGAAGTAAACATGGGTCTGTCCAGGCAGGCCACTCTGGGGATTCTCACTCTATATCCTGGGTACAAAGGGAAGCCACCCAAGAATTTCAGCAGGGAAGTAACATGACCAATTTGTGTCATAAAAGCATCACCCAGGCTCCCTCTGTGGAGGAGGGATTGGAGAAAAGCAAAGAGGAGGCTGTGAGAGTAACAGCTGTGAGAGTAACGGCTCAGACCAGGGATGGGGGTGGAAAGGAACAAAAGACATTTTCAAGGTCTATTTGGAGTTTTGGAGGTCATCACATATTCTATTTTACAACTCAAATTTACATGTGTGGGAAAAAAAAAGTCTTCCAGAAAGACCAAAACATAAAAAGTAGAGATTACTTCACCAAGTTCCTAGACACATTAGCATCTATCCGATAATAACCCAAACCCTACAAAACACTTCAAGTTACTTCTAAAAGCCCTGAAGGCTTTATATATAACTAGGTAACACGTGAACCCAAATTATCCCTAAGCTTCTTGCAGGGTTTTTTCTTACCAGCAAGTCTTCAGAGTGGCAGAGAAAACCAGACAGAGAAGTAGAAACAAAAAGTTCTCTGTGATGCAATACAGGTAATGCTTGGTGTCCTAACTTAAACCACATGATACATATAATTTACACTGCTGTATGTTATACATGAAAGTTAAGATAATAAATTCTAAGAGTTCCCATCACAAGAAAAAATTTTTTTCTATTTCTTTAATTTTTTATCTAAATGATGATGGATGGTCATTAATTTATTGTGGCAATCATTTTATGATGTATGTAAGTCAAATCATTATGCTGTACACCTTAAACTTATCCAGTGCTGTATGTCGATTCTATCTCAATAAAACTGGAAGTGAAAAATAAAAAATTGTTAATTGTTTTAAAAATGTAAAATAAAATCATATTGTTTAACCTCAAGGAATCATGTCATGTCATCATTTCTATCTTTATCGCTGTTAAGGCTTTCAGCATCTTTGAGGGAGTAATGATTTATTACAATACACCATATTTACACAACTGCCTGACAGCATCTCCAATGCTCCTGCATGTTAAGACTCAGCTCTTCGGGCTTCCCTGGTGGCGCAGAGGTTGGGAGTCCGCCTGCCGATGCAGGGAACATGGGTTCGTGCCCCAGTCCGGGAAGATCCCACATGCCGCGGAGCGGCTGGGCCCGTGAGCCATGGTCGCTGAGCCTGCGCGTCCGGAGCCTGTGCTCTGCAACGGGAGAGGCCGCAACAATGAGAGGCCCGCGTGCCACAAAAAAAAAAAAAAAGACTCAGCTCTTCTAAGAAGCCTTCCCTCACCCTTTATGGTAGAGCTGATCCTCCATCCATTGCCCTCTCTGCCCACTGTCCCTTGTACACATCTCTCTCCAGATTTACAACTGCCTCCGTTCCAGACCAGGAGCTCCCTGGTCTGGAGCTTCACAAAGCTCACACAAGGGCTTCTCACAGGAAAGGTTCTCCAATGCTTGTGGAATGAAATGAATGAATAAATGGATTGGATTCCCCCCAATCTCTGTAGCTTTTAATTTTTTTCCACCTGCATTATCCTAAATGTTCATGACTCTCAACTCAATGAAATTTCAGACAATTATCCATTTCCCCCCATTTCCTTCTGTTTCCTGACAGAAGATTTATGGTACAGGGTGTTTATGAAAACAGGTTTTAAGAACAAGTGAGAATATTGCTTGATGTTCAGGTTTGCACACATGGCTTTGTAGAGAATGAGTTTGAATAAGGATGAGAAAAGGCCTTTACTCCCGAAATTCATATTCCATAGGAATTAAAGCACTCAGTGTCATGTCACCCTATCACTACTGACATTCACATCAGACATCATTTTTATCAAGAGCCCCCTTCATCATGACAAAGAAAGGATGCCCCTGGCAAGGGCAGAGGGAGTTCATGAGTTAAATTCCTCATTCCAGAATAAATTATTTAGCACCACTTAAACCCTGAAAGCTCTGAGCCACCTATCTTGCGGTTTATGGCACTCTCCTCTAAGTTTACAATTTCCCGATTGTGAAGCAACAATTTAATTCCATAGTGCAAAATCAATACAACTTAACTTTACTGTTGGAACTCACATTATGTGGCAAACTGAAAGATTTTATTCTTCCACTGACATACGACAATCGTAAAGCTGCCTTTTTAAAGAGAAACCATTCCGGAATTTAGGAATGAATTTTTCTGACTGGACTTACTGCACAGCAATGGCCCCATGAGATGAATACGATCCCTGGGGCCTCCTAAGTTCCGCCCACTCAGGCCCAGCTTTGACTTCACTGTCAGGACCTAGATTTTGAACAGGAGATCATCCCGGAAACGCAAGGCGCTATAGTGGTAGTAACAAGAGACAGCCAATAGGTTCCTGAAATAGGTTTTGTCACTAATTTAGGGTTTTTATCAGGAATGTCGATCACCTTTTTCGCTCTAAATTTTATTACTAGTACAACCATGAACAGTAAGGTTTGGTACAGGGGTCAACGTTTCCAGTGTTATTTAACTGAAATGATCTGGGACCAGTCGCTTTTGTTGAGTTGGCAAGATCTGGTGTTGTTTAAAACAGACCAGCGGACGAATCTGTAAGCTGCAACCCACTGGAAAAGGCAAGAAGACGGAAGGATTGATAATATTCAGCCTACGCGAACGCTGCCCATCTGCTCGGTGCGAGGTCCACTGCAGCTGACAGCCTGAGGACCAAGAAGCAGAAGGGCGAGTTGGGCGGGTCTGAACCCTTAGATTCAACAAGCTTCCCGACTGCATTCAACGCACCTGCACGTAACTCGTTTCCTTGCACCTGTTATTAGGAAGGCTTGTTCCTCTTTCAACTGCTCAGAGCAGCCAACAGAAAAAAAAATTTTTTTAAAGCAGCAACCTAGTGCTAGGCCAGAAGGGAGCGTTTATCAGCCTATCAGCAGCCCCATTACTCTACTGGCAGTTAGGCTTCCCTCCCGTCCTGCCCTCTGTCCACTGAGCATCCCCAAGGACAAGAGGTTAGATCCAGCAGCAGCCAAGGCTAGGCCTGTGAGGCAGCAACAGGAAGCCCAGCCTCCCGGCGAAGCGGGAGAGGCTCCGGCGCCGCCTCCTCCCTCGCTCGCTCGCGGTGCCAGTTCGGTCTGCGCCGGACAGGGAAGCCGGGCCTCCAGCCGGCTCAGCATCCTTCCTCTTGCTCCCGCTCTCCCTCCTACGCCCGCGCCCGTAGCACCAACCTTAGGCGTGCGGATGTGCTCCATGGCGAGCCCGCGTCTGCTGGTCCCGGGCGGGTGAGGCCTCACGTACCTGCGCGCGTCTGCAGCGCGGCGGGAGGGACGCGGGGAGGGGGCTTCGCGCCCGGGAGCGGGCGGGTCTCGGGCTTAGCTCCGCCCTCAGGTGCGGCGGCGCCCGCGCGAGGCAGGCGTGCGGGGCCCGGGGCGCCCGCGCGGCCCTAGAGCGCGCGGCCCTAGAGCGCGCGGCCCTAGAGCG
>NW_021703773.1:17658895-17941814 GCF_005190385.1 Monodon monoceros
CGGCCCTAGAGCGCGCGGCCCTAGAGCGCGCGGCCCTAGAGCGCGCGTCTCTGCGCCACTGCCACCTGCACCGCCTGTTGCCGCCCCGCCCCTTGCCTGGCTGCCTGGCTGCCTGGCTGGGGTCGCGGGAGCCAGAGCCGCTCGCTTCCTCTGAAGAAGGGCAGCCAGCGTAAGACTGTCGGGTTACTGTTCCCCGAGACACAATGGGGGCCTTGCGGTGGGTGTGGCCTCTTGGAGGAGAGATGGGACCAAGCGCTGCTCCACACCGACCATGGGCTTCCTTCCAGAGCGTCCCAGGATAGGTGGGACTTCAGGGTGGGGCAGGAAAAAGGCTGCCACGAACACTCCAGATCCAGTGTGGCCTCTTGGGCCCTGTCTGTATATTTCACCACAGGCGGCAGAGCATTTGGGATGAAGGTGGAAATAGCAACAGTGTTAGCGCCCGAGAAAGTGCTGTTAAGGCAGGCATCTCACATCAACCTGTGACTTTACCGTTGGAAGAGACACTTTCCCTTGCGCAGTACTGGATGCTCATTTGACATCTTCACTTAGCTCTAACTAACTGAACTGGAAGATATAGATAACAAAGCATCCATTATAAAGCATCATTCTTCCATTTATGATATTAAGAGTAGTTGTTGCCACTGTTAGTACTAAGCCATTTGGAAAAGCCAAAGGGAAGAAATGCGCGCCACCCACCCCCGCCTTTTTTTCTTGCAAACCTGTGTGTAAAGGTTTACCATAACTAATTATTTCATAAAACTGTTCGTAGTTCTTAGAATAATATCTATCCAATTTTTTCCTAGCTCTTACTCATCTCTCTTTTACCTGGATTGTAAATTCTTTGGCTGTAGACATTGGTTTTTTTTTTATCTCTTTTTGTCCAGTCCATGGTAGGCACATTGCAACCTTCCAAATAAATGTTTATTTAATCAATACAGTATTGCATTTTTTAAATTTCCAGGTCCCCTTCACATATCTTTTATCATTTCATCCTCCTTCCACTCTGGGAGGCAATTAGGACAAGTTCAGTAAACTGATGTTTGCATATGGCAAAACTGACCCAGAGTATAATTTCTTGTTACTAAAAAACACCAGGAATAGCGTCAGGAGCACTCTGGTTCCAATTCAGCCTCTGACCTCATTCCACTTATTAGGATAAGTTAACATAGAATAAGCTAGAAATAAAATAACAGTAGGGAAAGAAATCTCTATAAGTAAACATTTGGGTTTGATCTAACAGTTCTCTGAGGAATCCTCCTTGACTTGACCCCCAGCCCCGATCGCTATCCAGCTTATTAGATCACAAGCTGTGTTGACCCCAGACAGCCACTCTGCTCTTTCTCACTTTCTCTGCACTGCCTCATGCCCCCATGTTTCACTGCTTCTCTGAACCACCACCCAGTGGGGCAGAAGAGATTGAACAAAGCAGCAAGAGCTGGTGGGCAGTGGAGTGACAGAAGCTAGAATACACGTGATCCTAAGTAGGGCAGAAAGTGAAACCAGCCATTCACTTAGTTAAGAATCACTGATATTAATTTACTGACGGTCATGCACAAGGTACCATGGCAGATGCTGGGAAATGGAAGGGAGACCCAGAGGAGGAGGATACCAAGTTCCATAACAGTGATATGGATAACACCAAGGAAGTGAAAAGTAGACCAGTAAGATGGCAACAGAGCATGTGGAAATGCCAAAAGTAGCCTCAAGGAGATTGACCTGCTTCCTACATTTTCCATGTTAATTATATGGAAAATAATAGGTGAACTCGGGATCATATACCTAATGCCTAAAGTTTGCTACTGTTGCATTTGTTATGAACCAAGGGTCATGTGGATAAATGTTGCACCTCTGAGTGTTCACAGAGCAGAAATCTCTCCATCTGGCACCAGAACCAAGAAGTAAGAAGGGTAGAAAAAAATGTATTCTTCTAACACTACAAAATTTGCAGAGGGATCCACATCCAGATTTATACTGCATCAATTTACTTTTTACACTACAGAGTCACTTTGCCCAGTGGGTTGGAAGATGGCTATTTGTTTTTTAAGCTAGCATTTGTGAATCCTGGATGGAAAATTCAACAAAACTATTTTCACCATCAAGCAAAACATCAGACAATAAGGTTAAGACCTAGTTACCTGCATATTCGTCAAACTACTTCTTCCCTTGACAGCACACAATATATTGCCCTCATTTTATCTTTAGTGCTCATGCTTCAGTGCTTTTCTACCTCTGTGAAAACGGTAGATATTTAATTCTCCTTTCCCTCACGGGCACACAGGAGACTATGCTTCCCCACTCTATTACTGTTGGGTGGGACCGTGGACCAGGGCTGTGGAAAGTGACCTGTGTCATTTTGAAGCCAAAGTTCTGCAAAACCTCTGTGGCCCTCCAGCTTTCTCTTCCCTTGTCTTGTTCTTTGGAGATCTTATCTTGAAATTATAGAGAAAATAATGATGATAAATTCACTCTGAGTATATAACGTGACTGTGGCCACAAACTATTCAGCATTAGATTGACATGAAGAGAAAAACAGGCTGTTTCTCCGAGTCATTACTTGGAAGGGAGCTACTCTGAAGTGTCACAGCAGATTCTTTTGAGTGAAAAGAACAGCTTTTTGTAGCGGTGGTCGTTGCAGGATCCAGTGAGATTTGGAGGTTAAGTTTTGTACCTACCCTCGCCTATGCTGACATTCTAAAGAAGGGACTCTGAGAGTCAAAATAATATACCTCCTGTGTCTCTGATCTTTTCTCAAGGGGGTTGATAATGTCATTAAAGAGGTCTGATGACACATGTCATCTGCCAAGACCTCAACTTTATTGTGTGTTACCAAACTTCTTCTGCAGAACCTCTCCTTAAGAAATTTTTATCACACAGATAGTCTAGTTGCAAATAATATTACTATAGGAATTTTTATATCCAAACTTGATATTCACTGGGAACTTCCCCAAATGCTGTGATCTTCAGTGGCGTGAGGAGATGTGGATGCTTATCAAACACTTGCAAGACTTTTTCTAGAATTCTTACATTTCTCCTGAGGCAACTAAAACTTCTGATTTGGAGTGAAGCCAAGAACTCTTTCCTCAGGAGGGTAGTATTGCTAACGATTACAAACTCAGTAAAATCCTATTCAGCACTGCTAACCCTCAGCGGTCCATGAGGATATGAGTGGAGGAGGGCACCCATCTCTATACAAGCCGAGCCTCAGCTAGAAGCAGGCTAGCTACCCAATAGGATAGGGTTAGAGCTGCATTTGGGGTTCTGCCTAGAAAAAATAACATCCTCACCTCCAGGATTTTTATAAAGCCAATGATGCCAAATACCAATGTCTTCTTTGGCCTCACCCTATGCCAGACATAGAGAATAAGCACTCTGTGGATTGCAGGCAGCTCTGCCCTTTTTCTAGAAACCAAAGGGGACACTCTGGACCAGCATAAAAGGAGCTCTTACTCTATGAACAGGCAAGGTTTTAAAACAGACTCGCATATTTTGTTCTCCCTCCAAGAAGGCACATCACTCAGACACAAGTCTGTATCCTCAGAGCACTTACTGTTTATTCCCTTCCCACTGCTGTCCCTTCAACCATCATTTTGATGCAGACAATTCCCATGTCAATATTTCTAATCCTAAATTCTCTCCATACCTCACATATGATATTTCCATCCACCTGTTGAGTACCTCCACATGGATGTCCCATCAATGTCACAAACTAGGTATAACAGACAGGCCTATATTCAAGTCACAGCTGCAGCATGGGCTAGCTGTGTGACCTTGAACAAGTTTTTGACCCCTCTCAGCCTCAGGTTTCTTACCTGTAAAAGGGAGATAATGATAATATCTGTATTACTTTCTTTTTCTCAAGCTGAGGAGTAGATATCTATATATATAGAGAGAGATATCTATCTATATGTATATGGATGTTTATTACATTATTTCCTGTTTATTTGTATATGCCTGAGGTAGTCCAAAATAAAAAATAAAATTGATAGCAAAAAATGGGGCATAATTACACCTCCTTCTTGGGATGGATGTGACAATTCAGTGAGATCGAGCATATATTTTGTGACTAATATTTATTGAGTGTTCTCTGTGAGCCAAGCACCGAGGATAAAGTGTGAACCAAAGCAATCACAGTCCTGCCCTCAAGGTGCTTCTGTCTAATAATATCAGCTACTATTATTATTATCATTATCTCCTACCTGATACCAAACCTCCTGTTGACGTCATTATTTCTTTTGTTAATCTCAATCACTCAAGTTCAGAGCCTTTGAGTTGTTTCTGGCTCATGTCCCTCACTGGCCCCCATACCCAGACAGATGCGGGTTCCTCAACCACAACTTTTCCTCAGCTGATCCTTCCCCTTCCTTTCTCAGTGCCATTGCTCTAAGATCCTCATTGCTTCTTCCTGGCTGGAATATTAGCCTCTTCTGCCAGATCAATCCTCATGAAAAGCAACTCTCATCATCACTCTCCATCTTAAACACTTTCAGGTGGTTTACAATTGCCTTTTAATTAAGTACCATCTCCTTATTCTGCCATTTAAGGCCCAGTCACATCCTACCTTTCTCTTTCTCTTTTACATACTCAGCAAAGTTAAGTCACTGGCACTTAGTAGGTGCTCAATAAATATTTTTTGAATGTATCACTTAGTCAACCAATCACTTTCTATATCCTGCATTTACTTACCTTTATGTCTTTGTTCATACTATTCCTGTGTATCAAATCCCCTAGGTTCATTTCAAGATTCACTTCAACATTCCCTCCAAATGCAGTTCTTCCAAAATAACTCTTGTCTGTTCATTCCAATAAGCAGAGATCGTCATAAGCAGTTTATTTTCATCTGGAAGTGTAATTTTATGCATCTCTGTCACAACTTATCCACAGGGGACCTTAATCAGTCCCCTGTTCCAAGAATCACGCTGGGTCACTACACTGACAATGTCATGCTGGTCGGATGGAATGAACAGAAAGTTGCAGGGGTCCAAGATGCCCAAGAAAAACACACATGTGTCAGAGGATGGGAGATACATTCTGGGGAAATTCAGGGTCCTGCCATCTCAGTGAAGTTTCTAGGATCTGCAGTGGTGAAATAGCTTCTCCAGCATGAAAGGCAAGTTGCTTTGCTTTGCGGCCCTCTAGCCTATTACAGAGTTGGCCATCAGGCCCACCAGCTCTGACTGGGGCCTTGGGTAAGAAAAGGGTCTCTAGCTGATTTGAGTTGTGGTGGAAACAGATCTATGACAGTGGCTTTTTGACCCCAGCAGATCCATATACGAGGAGGTGATAAACATTAAATGAGGTCATAAGGGTAGGGCTCTAGTCCAATAGAACTGGTGCCATTATAAGAAGCGGAAGAGATCTCTCTCTCTCTCTCTCTCTCTCTCTCTCTCGCTCGCGCTCTCTCTCTCTCTCCCTCTCTATCATATGAGGATACAGCAAGAAAGCAGTCATCTGCAAGCCAGGAAGGAGAGCTCTCACCAAAAACTTGGGGGACCTTGATCTTGGACTCCCCAGCCTCCAGAACTATGAAAAATAAATTTCTGTTGTTCAAGCCACTCAGTCTGTAGTATTTTGTTATGGCAACTCAAGCTGATGAATACAAATACATAGAGTGGTTTGCACTGATCCCAACTTGACACAGATATTTAGAACAACATAATTTATGAAATGTAAATATTTCAGGCTTCAGAAACTTAGGAATATAAAGGCAATCACATGAATATTAATACCTAAAATCTCAACAGCCCTAAGCCTCCATCTTCATTATATAGAGTCCTCTTCTTCCTAATACTTGCAGAGGAACCAATGTGTATGCACAGCCAGTCCTGGTGGCTCCCTGCTGCGTTGCTAGCCAGGGCAGGATCCTGCTGCAGCAGACGCAGTGAGAGGCAAAAGATGCTGCTGCTCTTGCTGCTGGGAATCTGCTGTTCTCGATGCCAGGGAAGCTGTCATGCTGCCTCTATCTTCTGATTCAAAAATCAAACTTGCACTCAGTTTGGAGGATTTCTCACATCAAAGATGTTCAGTATTCCAGAGTATAAGAGTTTTTTTCCTTTTCCCCATTGTTCCACTCTGGGTCTTCGACAGCTTCATTCAGTGCCAGTACTCAACTGAGACTTCGTCCTCTTGTAGTCCGTCACTGCCATTGTCAACACTGCTACTCTGTGGTCATCGACACCTACACTGCTGAAAACAGGCTCTTCTCAAAGTTTGTGAGATTGTGAAGCCGCTATCGCACTCCAGCGCGGGACTTCTGCCCACGGCAGATATTCTTGTGAAATGAAAGGTAAGACCTTCTTATGAAGCTCATTTAGGGTTTGTCCAAAGCAGAGCTCCTGGGTTGCCAAGTGTCAGAGTTCACAATCTGTCAATACGTGGACATTGCCGTTTTCCACCAGGCGCCGAAATGGAATGTTTCTGAGATCAGTCAGAACCTTGGACGCAGAACCACCACACTCCCTTTCCGACATCAAGCCCTGATGCTAGGACGTACCTTTTATTTTGATCCCGTTTTCAGTCGTGATGAATTTCTCTCTCTTTGGATGGAGTTAGGTTTTGTGGGGCAGGTTGATATCATCACAGGCTCCCTAATTCTTCAGATTTTCGCAAATATCTGTGCAGCATTCAAGTTTTTGTAAATTCAGGATGTTCTTCAGCTCCCGTGAAAATAACAGTATTCCAACGGACCCCTAGGGGACAGGATTCTGCCTAATCCAACAATCTGGATGCATCTGAGCTCTAGCTCCAGTCCACCCAAGACTCCCTGTCACGTTTTGGTTGGTGAAACATTAGAAGCAATAAATATCAAAAATAAATAGAATTTTGGACTTCCCTGGTGGTGCAGTGGTTAAGAATCCACCTGCCAGTGGAGGAGGCACAGGTTCAAGCCCTGGCCCGGGAAGATACCACATGCCACGGAGCAACTAAGCCAGCACACCACACTACTGAGCCCCTGTGCCACAACTACTGAAGCCCGTGCCCCTAGAGCCGGTGCTCCATGACAAGAGAAGCCACCACACTGAGAAGCCCGTGCACCGCAACAAAGAGTAGCCCCCGCTCGCTGCAACTAGAGAAAGTCTGCGCGCAGCAACAAAGACCCAATGCAGCCAAAAATAAATAAATTAATTAACTTTTAAAATAAATAGAGTTTTAAAATAAAATGTGGCGTGGCTGTATGTGAAATACTGTATGAGCTTGAAAGTTTTTTTCCCAAAGGATACTTAATGACATAGAAAGATGCTCATAACAAAATTTTAAGCCAAAAAGCCAGATACTAAACTGTATATACAGTGTGACCTGAGTTGTGTTTCAAAATGTGTATGTGTATATGCGAAAGTAAAGAGAGAAAAAATAGAAGAAGAAAACACAGGCATAACAATTACATCTGGGTGTAGATTTGTGGTGATTATAATTTTGTTTTTTTATATTTTACAAATATTTACATTGCACATTTTAATAATTACAAAGAATGCGTACTTTAAAAAGGTAATTTCAAATAGAAACAAGTAATAATAATCACATCATAGTGTCAAGAGTCAAAGCGAATATTTTTGTGGAGAAAAAATTTATTTTGTTTTTTTAAGAAGACTACTGAAGAGTTGAGAGAATTTTAAGTGTATACTTCCTAAAATTTCAGGTCAAAAATAATCTTTCTGAAAAGTAATCATTTTTCAAGGATAAAATCCGGATTATTTTCCATAAGGAAACAATAAAAACAATATCCCAAGTGTGTAACAATAGCTGGAAAAAGAAAAGAGGAGGGTGCTCCCTCCTGACTTGTAAGGATTTTAGCAATGCTGTTTTTACAACCAAAAAAAAAAAAAAAAGCCCCAAAGATTTTTCTATGAAGTACAATCAAGCTTGGAGGAATGTTCTGTGCTTAAAAGCCAATGTTCTATAAAAAAATTACTTAACTGACTTTAACTTTTAGTAAAAAATCTGAGATGTATCTTTGGTGTTTGGGTCACGCGTAGTTAATAAAACTTTATCTTAATCCCCTTCTTTTTAAAATGTAGATGCAGATGCTAAGTATTGGCAAAATACACATGAACATAAATCTCATAGCCAGGACAATTTGAGACGCTTAATAAACAGATGTAAAAGTTGTTCTTGGGTTACATTAGGGTTTCTTGTGGAGATAATGAGTAATTTTGAATGCTGGCTCTGCAAGGGAATTTTTCCATCTCTTCTTTGGCAGAGAGGATATTTTTGTAAACAAAATCAGTGAACAAGGTTTGTGCAAGATGGTGAACTAAACACGGATTTGATCTGGCTCTAACTTGCTGAGAACCACCTATGTTTGCATTTGGATTTGGCAGATGTGATTGACTGTCTTGCCACGGCAAAGACAAGCCTAAAGAGCTTGAACACGGCACAAGATAGGAACCCCATCATCTGAAGGTAGAACAGATCACATTTATTTTCAGTGTTTTGTTCCTGATCATTTGGTCATTTTTCAGGGAGTCTGCATGAATAATCGCCAACTTAGGAATGAATTATAGTCCAAGAGTCGCATTGTAAGAAGGTTGTTTGGTTCTCAGATTTCACAAACGATGACAATTTCTGGGCCATTCCTCAGAAGGGTCTGCAAACAATGGTACTAGTCGTCCTGTTACTTCCACTGTACTGAATTCCCACGTATGACTTTACATCAAAACGCATAAGGAACATTGCATTTTAGGAATAGACCTCCTCCCTCCACCTTAGAAGCAGGAGGGGCCACTTCCACAAGCCCCAGAGCAGCCTTAAGTGATGGGGTGCCAATGGAAGTGACTTCTCTTGAAGAGCAATATCTCAACTCTTTCCTCTTTACATTATTAGGTTAGAAAGCACCTGGAAGTCATAAAGCTCTTTAGGTTCTGTGGTCTTTGCAGACTATGAAACAGTATTCCACCAGGATAGATAGAGGATTACATATATATAACTCTATGTGTGACTATTTTTGCAGTCATATATAGAATATCTCAACCACGATAATGTGTCAATAAAAGATCTGCTTTGTAGAATGCTCCCAAATTTTATGGTCATATTTGTTAGCAATTTGTTCATTCATTTTGGTCTTGGGAATAGCAAACACAAAAGATTTTAAGAACATTTATAGAAGAAAAAATTTAAAGAGATAATTCCTTTTCCTGAAAATTGAGAAAGATTGATCTTATTCTATTTTAACTGATGGCATCCTGGTCCAACTTTTGAAAGCGCTGTTTAAACTTTAAAAGTCTGAATTAAAGAACAAAGGAGAGTTGAGAGAGGTAGGGACTGACGCAACAATGATTTCCCATGACCTTATATTAATGACCACCTTTGTATGCCCAGGATCCCTGAAAACCAAAGCAGGACACAGACTCACAATTGACTAAACAATAGAGCTTCCCTGACTAGAAAGTTTTAAAAATCACAAAATTCCCTAATAGTGGTGTAAATGGATTATCATTCGTCTCTTTTCAGGATACATAACGCATATGCTAAACACCAAAAAGCAGGACAAGTACATAGAGACAAAAAAAATTTTTTAAGTAATTTCTTATCTCAATTCTAGTTTGCTCGAGTTACTTGAAGTGGCATCAGCATGGAACAAAAGCAATTTCTTTTATTCTTAGGAAGAGAAGCTTACTAGGAAAAAACCGCATAGGATTGAACAAGAGAATGTGATGATGTTCGTTGACTCTACTGAAGTATTTATTGTGTGAAAACTGAACACCTGACTTCTTTGTGCTTTGAAGGAGGAAACAGCTGGCAGAAGCTCTGGGAACTTCCCTAGGCCTTCGGATCTCTGGAGTGTCTCCAATCTAATTTCCAATCTTTAATTTTAAAGATTTTCCATTTCTACCATTAGTGCCCTTCAACTGTCAGTCCTGAGCTTCAACAACCTATTTCTAGCATTTTGTACATTTTATTTCTTTACATTTTCACTCACTATTTAATACATACTTGATAGGCTTAACTTCAAAAGTCCATGTTTCTAACTCAGCTAAAAACCTGACCATGACTAGTTACTTACATCTGCTGCAATTGTCATATCACTAGTATTATTTTTCTACTACTAATTATTTAAAATAATGGCAAAATGTATTAAATATTCAAATAATTGTACAAACTCTCCTGGACAAACCAAGAAAACAACATAGTTTAAAATACTATGCCGGGCTTCCCTGGTGGTGCAGTGGTTGAGAGTCCGCCTGCCGATGCAGGGGACACAGGTTCGTGCCCCGGTCCGGGAGGATCCCACATGACGCGGAGTGGCTGGGCCCGTGAGCCATGGCCGCTGAGCCTGCGCGTCCGGAGCCTGTGCTCCGCAACGGGAGAGGCCACAACAGGAAGAGGCCTGCGTACCACAAAAAATAATAATAATAATAAAAGTAAAATAAAATACTATGCCAACTGGCCAGCAGGGTCAGCATGAGACACCTCTAAGTGTGTGTTCATCACTCATTAAGGAAAAGTTGACAATCTGCAACTTGGGGTCATCATTATGGAATATACAAACGCGCAGGTTGTTTAAAGTCATGTAGGTTATTTGTAAGTCAAGGTATTCTCTTCACTCCTTCACCTCATCCTTTAAGTAACAAAGTATAATTCTATTTTCTGAAAAAATTTTAATATCAAACTTTTCATACTATGGAGAGTGAATAATACCTCAATATAAATTTATCTCTATAAATAGAAGATAGAAAAATATATGTACACACACACACGCACGCACACACGTGTTCTCTGCACCAAAAGAGAGCTCACTTCCAATTGTAGAGAAGTGCATTTGCTGCCACTGAGATTATTAATACTTTCCTCAAATTGTTTCTCCTACAACATAATGGGAGGCACTACCCAAGAAAATCACTTCATTTTAATCTTTTTGAGCTTAAAAGAGAAAGAATTTTCAGTTAGCATAGAAAACTCTAAAACCAATTATACGCACCGCTAGTGTTTTGTATTGTTTGATTATTTTTGCTTAATTTGATTTTGCTTTCTTTTACCTTCTTGAGAGGCATGATAATGGGGTGCTTAAGAGCATGGGCCCCTAGGGCCAGCCCTCCTGGGCTTGAATTCAGGCTCTCCACTTACCAGGGGCATAAGCACTTCCTATGCTTAACCTCTCTGTGCCTCAGTTTGCTCACCTGTAAAATGGGAATTAATGACTGGGTTGTTGTAAGGAATCAGGGAGTGGTGAATTCAAAGCAATTGGAGCAGTGCCTCTCACCTTACGCCCTCGAAAACCCCTCTTCTTGGGCCCAGCTCCTCTTCCACTTCATTTCTCTTTTTTAACTCAAAATAGGCAGAAAGGAAAATACAGCATTTCTCACTAATGGGCACTATAGGGGTATTTGGAGTGGGACAATTAATTCATGATGCAAGACTGACCCACAGAGCGTCTGTTGTCCTTGATCCCTGAGCACCAAATGCCTGCGGAACGTCCAGTCGTTGTGACATCCAAACACAGTGCCCCTCCCCAGCAATATTTACAAATGCCTCTTCGTTCCAAATGCCCACCTGGGTTAAGAACCACAGTAGATACTTACCAGTTACTTTCACAGATGTCAGCTGAAGTTTAAGGGGAAAATATGGAAAGGATGGTAGATGAAACTGACAATGGTAACATTAACAACTACAATTTGTTGAGTCCTTATTATGCGCTAAAGCTTATAACAGATCCATAAGGAGAGGAAGGAATGAAGATTTAATCATTAAATAACTAATCTGGGTCACAGACGTGTCAAGGTGATATCAGAATTTGAATTCATGGTTCTCTTACCCCATATCTTGTGCTCTTGTTCAACAGCTAGATAGCTTACAGCTTTAAGTCAACTAAGTCAGCTGACCCTCAGAGAGCGCCATAAGTTTGACCAAAGACCAGATTTTATGCAACGTTAACACACTCATCTTTACGTCTATACGGTAGACCTTGAACAGAGATGGTTTTGCTCATCTTGAGCCCTGGACTCTTGACTTTAATGATCAGGTAGAGTTCAAACAGTTTGTAGATAGATATAGATAACAATACCTGTAAGAATTCCTATGGAATCCACAAAAAGTGTATCAAGACTAATTGAATTCTCAGTCTGTAAAGTAAAAAGAATATAAGCCAGAAGTCTCTGGGTCTTCCTAGCCTGTGGATGCGACTTCCATGGGCTCACTGTCTCCATTTGCCCAGATTCCTGTCTCCAGAAATGTTACCCCCAGGCATGTCTAGACATTCCTAGACATGTCTAGACATTCCTAGAGGCTTACTGGATACACCCAGGAACACCTGTTCTCCTCAAGCTCCACTCCTGCTTCTGTCTTATGAAAACCCCACCTGGCGGATACGTCCTCATCACCACTGCTACCGTCAATGAGAAGGTTACCGTCAACGAGAAGGTTAACGTCATGCCAAGGGGGTTGTTTCCTGGCACTTCCAGGCTGACCATTTTGAAGGGCAGGAACCATGCTGGGTTTCTCACAGAGGTGGGCAGGATGCCTCTCTCCCCAGCTCTGGGTCACATTTTTCTGAATTGCAAAGCAGCTCTGTTTGAGTCCAGAGTCCACAGAATTTCTCATGAACTCCTTTAATTAGTGGCTCACCCATCTTTCCACTGGTGCTCAAACCTGTGTGATGAAACAATGTGTCAGTCATGATTTCCACCGTCCTTGCCTCTAGAGAAAACAAAAGCAAATGCCCTTATTTTGGTGGTTAACTTTATGTGTCAGCTTGACCAGGCTAAGTTGCCCAGTTGTGAGGTCAAACACGAGCCTACTTGTTGCTGTGAAGGCAATTTTTTTTTTTTAGCTGTGGTTAACAGTAGACTTTGAGTAAAGCAGATTACTCTCTGTAATGTGGGTGGATCCATCCAATTAATTGAAAGCCTTCAGAGGAAAGACTGAGGTCCCTAAAGAGGAAGGAATTCTGCATCCAGGCTGTCTTTGAACTCAAGACTGCAACGACTCCTGCTGGAATTTACAGCCTGCTGGCCTGCCCTGCAGATTTTGGACTTCTAGCCCCCATGATCACATGAGCCAATTCCTCAAAATAAATCAATCCATATCTAGATCTAAAAATAGAGAGAAGATAGATATAGATATGAAAGATACATAGAATACATATAGGATCATAGAATGTCCTAACAGGATAATAGGATAGAGGATAATAGAATATATATATAGGATATTAGGATGATAAAATAAATATATAATTATAGATAGCCTATGATGTCTTCTATATATTTTCTGTATATATCTCCTATTGATTCTGTTTCTCTGAAGAACCATGACTAATACACTTAGCAGCTTACAGACAACCAAAAAGTACTTGATCATAGCAACTTAAACAGATGCTCAGAGAGACAGCACCTGCTTGCAAGGTCAGCAAACCAGCATGGATCGATGACCATGCTAAGGTCCTCTGGAACACTATTTTATGTGGTAGGTAATGATTTGTAGGAGATACAAGGTGGGTTAGGGTATTAGTCTCGGTTTCTCTCACCTAGGACTCTAAACAAGCTAAGAGGATACCCACTGCTTTGACCTTGCACCGTGTTGTTCTTTCCCCACCCAACTGGCACAGGGGTATCTGCTTCTTCAAGAACATTCCTACCACCACGATTTCTAATTCCACCACAACTGTAATTAGCTGACCTTTGCTGACGGTTTCCTCTTTCACCCAGATGTCAGCTGGGACATACTCACTCTCTGAGATGAAATTAGCTTAAACCCACAGTCCAGGCCCCATGAAATCCACATTTCTGCAGAGTTTTACATGAGGGGAAAGTCAACACAGGTTCTAGGGTCCTGTTGCCTCTCTTCCATGGTTTGTCATCTTAGACTTACAACTCAGTTTTTCCTGTATTTCTACATAAAACAACTCAAACCAAATATTTGAGAATATGTAGATAATACTGAAGATATATATTTTTTAATTTTTAGGATTGCTTATGTCACATCACCCAGCACAGTACTACCAATCTGAAAACACCTATTACTGTAGTGAATATTATTTGAAATACGAATTGAAGTTCCCTTTCCTTACATTTCCTTTTACCATTATCTTTCTTCCGACTACTCAGGCAGCTATAATATCTTTTATGTGCTCTTAAGAGGAGGTCAGATAAAAGCTAGACCCCAAAAGCCCTTGCGTAGCAGAGAGTTGAGCTGAGAGCCACAATACCTGGGAAAAAAAATGTTTTCTCAATTCCAAAAACTTAGCTTTAATTGTTAATATCCAAAGCCTGAGGGAGGAAGACGTAAAGTTTACCCTCAAACAATATATGGGGAGGAGAAGGATGAAGAGTCCATATTCAGCCACACAAGAAGAGGATGAAAGACTTTTCTTGTTGAGGGAAAGAACTTCAAAGGGGAGAGAAGAGCGGGAGTGTGAGTTTGTGAGTATTTGGTGCTCCTGGACCCTGGCCTCACTCCCTGCCTAGGCTGAGTCCAGGTGGAGAAGACAACTGGAAATCCAAGATGGGTTTAGAGAACCCAAGTCAGGAAAGGACTAGACCTTCCCTCTCAAAGCATAATATGGGAAGTCTGCGAGTCTCTTAGAGAAACTGGCACCAGCAAAATCTGAAAATTGCCCAGACAGCTGGCCCAAGGGCAGCCTCAGGGGCCACCAGGGTGATATGGGGACAGCAACACAAATTTACTGTGGCCCCTGAAAGGGGGGTGGGAGTGACACTCAGGCCAGGGGACGTGAAGGAATCTGGGATCTATGCCCCAGTGAGCAGGACCCGGAGTGGCCTGCATTGAACAGATCATCAGAAGGGTTATTGGGAGGACAGTGGTCACTTCAACACAAGCAGTAGAAGGTGCATCCGGAGGCTGGTGGGAGAAGGTGCAGCTCAGGGGCTGCCAGAGATGGATACGGGATGATTGAGGACCAGACATCCTCTTCCCCTGACCTGGATGATTGTTAAAGTCACTTCATTCTGGAACTTAGCTTACCTCCTGGGCAGAAAGGAGGAAAGAGTTGAGGAAGAATAGGAAATGATTGAAGTGACAGCCATAATCTATGGAGTTTCAACCCTAAGTATCTGAGCTAACACTGAATCAGAAGATTATCTTGTCGCTACCCATTAAAAAGGGGACTCAAAATTTAGTTCAGGTATAGAGAAATGAAGAAAGTTCCAATTTTGCGTATCTGTGCAATATATGAGGAAGGTGTATACAATTTTTACTCAAAACAGGCATTCCTGCTGTTGAAGTACCATGGCATTCACTCTGGGGTTTCTCACTGGCCCTTCACCCAGCCTTTCTTCTTCCTTCTGGATTTCTCTACTCACATTCACTTCTCTGTTCCTTTCCACCCAGTTTGCCTTGGGAACTCCAAGTTCTGCTTCTGCAACATGCAGAGCAAGTCAACACCAGCTCCTAATCTCATCACACACAAGCCAGTTAAGTCTCAGGTAACATGAAGCATCTTTCCATGGAGCAAAATCCATCCCTAGAAGTCACTCAGGTTATGAAAGGCATCTTTCTCCTTTTACAACTATGTACCAGTAACGAGCTAGCTGCCTTATGTATGTCACCTAATGATAACACAAGAAAACTGAAGGAGGCTCAGAAAGAAAATAGAAGGAAACATAGGTCGGAAATTGTACGGGCAATATTTGCACCCTGCTTCCCTGTTCTGTAATCCTGCCATTGTATTGCCAATATTCCTAGTCTTTGCTTAAGAAGTTGCTTAACTTCCTTGAGGATGAAGTCTTGATCACACCATTTCTTCCAAAGGCTTGGATTCCTTCCAGCCTGCTCCACCTGATTTACTGGTTAATGAAACGGCAGATGGGCTCTGTGTCTCCAGCCAGAGAGCTCATTATCTGCCTTCTCACTTTGGCAACTTGCTCAGTGGTACAATCAACCTCACTGCCTTTGAGGCCTGAGGGAATCTTTTAATTCCCCTCTAATGGGAACAGTCATTTCCTGCTCTGAGTTTCAAGTGAAATTTGATCAGGAACATTTCCTGTGCATCTCTCTGAGAGCAGTAGCTGATGGGTGGTATTATTGTTTAATTCTTTCATGTTCCCCCTTTGTGGACTACCAGGGTCACCCGGAGTGTTCCTGCAACCTCCTCTGAGGAAAATGACTCCAACAGGGAGTTGATTTATGATAGTTCCCAACCAATGTTCTCACAAAATAGAGGGGGAAAGAGAGTTGTGAAAATGGATGGAACCACACAAAACACTTCACCTTACACTGAAAAATAATGTGTTTGGAAATGCCTAACAGCTCATGAAAAGTAGACACTTCAAATATTTTCTCATTTCTAAAAAGACTAAAGAATAGAACACATTGCATTTAACCTTGGTAATCCAATTAGCATTACAAATTTTATCTATTTCAAGATCATTTCACTCTGAAAATTAACAATTTTTGAGAGTTTTTGAACACAATCATAAAGACTAAAGACTAAAAAGACTAAAGAGGGCTTCCCTGGTGGCACAGTGGTTGAGAGTCCGCCTGCCGATGCAGGGGACATGGGTTCGTGCCCCAGTTCAGGAAGATCCCACATGCCGCGGAGTGGCTGGGCCCGTGAGCCATGGCCACTGAGCCTGCACGTCCGGAGCCCGTGCTCCGCGACGGGAGAGGCCACAGCAGTGAGAGGCCCGTGTACCACAAAAAATAAATAAATAGATAAATAAAAATAATTTAAAAAATAAAATAAAAAGACTAAAGAATAGAATACATTGCATTTAACCTTAGTAATCCAATTATTATTACAAATTTTATCTATTTCAATGTCATTTCACTCTTAAAATTAACAATTTTTGAGAGTTTTTGAAAACAATCATAGTTAGAAAAATAATCTTTCATAAGTTAATAAACTGTGCTATGATAACTAGGCAGTCAAGTAGATTAAACTCAAATCCAACTTGATTTCTCTGTTTTAAAAACCCTATTTATCAACTATACTCGAATAGAAAATAAAAATTAAATTAAAAATAAATAAAAAAATAAAAACTCTATTTTCCCCAGGTAGTCAAGTTCTTTTTAAATCAAAAATCAATGTAATTTATCGTATTATTAGAAAAAAACACATATAGTCATCTCAATAGATACAGAAAAATCATTTGACAGAAACCAACATCCATTCCTGATTTAAAAACAACAAAACTCTCAGCAAACTGGAAATGGAAGGGAACTTCCTCCATTTGACAAAGGGCATCTACAAAAAACTACAGCTAATGTCATACTTGATGATGAAAGACTGAAAGCTTTCTCCCTAAGATCAGAAGCAAGTCAAGGATGTGCACTCTCACCACTGTTGTTCACCATTGTATTAGAGATTCTAGCCAGTGCAATAAGGCAAGGAGAAGAATTCAAAGATGCCCAGATTTAGGGCTTCCCTGGTGGCGCAGTGGTTGAGAGTCCACCTGCCAATGCAGGGGACACGGGTTCGTGCCCCGGTCCAGGAAGATGCCACATGCCGCGGAGTGGCTGGGCCCGTGAGCCATGGCCGCTGAGCCTACACGTCCGGAGCCTGTGCTCCACAACAGGAGAGGCCACAACAGTGAGAGGCCCGCGTAACGCAAAAAAAAAGATGCCCAGATTGAAAAGGAAGAAGTTAACTTATTTATTTGCAACGAACATGATTTTATACACAGAAAATCCTATGGAACCTACAAAAAACTATAAGAACTAACAAGTAAGCTTAGCAATTATGCTAAGGGTACTTAGTACAAGTATCCTTAGCAAGGATAGAAGATCAATACAAAAATCAATTGTATTTCTACAGGCTAGCAACCAATAATTGGAAATTAAAAATAATACCATTTAAAATACATTTAAAATGTTAAATAGGGATAAATCTAACCAAAAAAATGTGCAACGCCTGTACACTGTGAACTATAAACATTGCCGAAGGAAATTAAAGAAGACCTAGATAAATGGAGGGTTATACTGTCTTCATGGATTGGAGGACTTGATATTATTATAATGTTTCTCCCCAAATGTATTTATAGATTCAGAGCAATCCCAGTCAAAATTCTAGCAGGTTGTTTTCGTATAATTCACAAACTGCTTTTACAATTCACATGGAAATGCAAAGGACCTAGAGCAGCCAAAACAATTTTAAAAAATAAGAACCAGTTCGGAGGATTTATAGTAGTTAACTTCAAAATTGTAAAACCGCAAATAATCAAAACAATGTTTCAGTTTAAGAATAGACAAATAGAGTAAACAAAATACAGGGTCGAGAAATATACCCACACATATATAGTCAGTTGATTTTCAACAAAAGAACAAAAGCAATTCTGTGGCGAAAGGATAATCTTCAACAAACGGTGCTAGAAAAATTGGATATCCACATGCAAAAATAAACTGTGATTCATATTTCACATCATTCACCTCAAAATGGATTATAGATTTAAATGTAAAACGTAAAACTATAAAACCTCTAGTAGAAAACATAGGAGAAAATCTTTGTGACCTCAGGTTGAGCGAAATTTTCTTACAGATAACACCAAAAGCACAGCAATCCATTAAAAAAAAAAACAAACATAAATTGGACTTTATCAAAAATCAAGAAACTTCTGCTCATTGAAAGACATCTCAAGAGGGTGAAAAGACAAGCCACTGACTGGAAGAAAATATTTACAAATCACATATCTGATAAAGGATTTGTATCTAGGACTTCTATATAAGACACTCTCAAAACTCAGTATTATGAAAACAAACAAGCAATGTTTTAAAATGGGCAAACAAGACATGGAAACAACCTAAATGTCCATTCATAAATGAATAGGTAAAGAAAACGTGGTACATAGACACAGTAGAATATTACTCATCCATAATAAAGAAGGAAATCCTGCCATTTGAGACAACATAGATGGACCTTGAGGGCATTATAGTAAGTGAAATAAGTCAGACAGAAAAAGACAAATACTGTATGATCTCACTTCTTTGTGAAATCAAAAACATCAAACTCATAGAAACACAGAGTAGTTGCCAGGAGCTGAAGGGTGGAGAAATGGGGAGATGTTAGTCAAACGGTACATACTTCTGGTTATAAGACGAGCAAGTTCTGTGTGTCTAAGTTACAGCTTGGTAGCTACAGCTAACAGCACTGTATTGTATACTTGAAAGTTGCTGTGAGAAGAGAGCTTTAATATTCTCACCGTGACAAGAAGATGGTAATTATGTGAGGTAAAGAATAACTGTCCTTATAATGGTAAGCATTTCACAATATAGGCATGGAGCGAACCATCACATTGAACACCTTAAACTTACACAGTGTTGTATGTAAATTATATCTCAATAAAAAAGAAAAAGATTCAATGGGAAGGTTGGCCATGGGGTCAGTGGGAAGGAGCAAACTGCTTTGGCTCCAGCCAGACATGTGCAAGAGGGCGGCTGCAGCCAGCAGATGAGTGACTGCGCTGAGGCTGAGGGCATGTTCTATTCCAGTAGGAGACGGAGCTGACTGAATACTGACTGCTCACTGGAGACTCTAGGGTCTAGCCACGAAGGACTCAACTGTCGCACTGGGATGGGACAGTTAACAATAGCCACTGAAGGGCATCCAGCCAACCTCATAAAACTGGGAGTCATCTAGACATTAAGGACAGAAAGGTGAAAAGCATGAGGCGTTCTTTGTAACTCCCTCAGAATTTGCTTTTACCTGTCTAATTAAGCTGTCCTATGTGAGATGGTTTCAAAAATCTGATCTGTGATAAAATTCTGGAAATAAATATCATAGTTTAAATCATTGCTGCACATAGAATGTCCTGCCACCATGGAAATAGGCTTCATTTGCACTGTCCAACCTGTTAGCCACACGTGACCGCTGAACACCTGCACTGTGACAAATGTGAATGTTATTGAACTTTTAACTGTATTTAATTTTAATTCGAATAGTAACACGTGGCTAATGGCTATGGTATCAAAATTTTTTTTAACCTATCTTGAAACAATCTGCATTTCCATTGGTGGTAGTGTTTTGCCCTGAGTGAAGTTTAAGAAACAAATTAAATTGCTACAAAAAGAAGCACCAATATTTTTGTATTCTGTATTTGAGAGCATCTCAAAACTGGCACATTTTTTTTTATTCCTGTTGTGGGATTTTTTGGTGAGGACTAAGACAAAAATTTAGAAAAGAAAATTCTTTTTTAAAGGAAATCAATTAATTTCATTACATGAGAGATTCGTTTCTATCAACTTTTACATAGTGAGCAAGAAAGTTACAGCCGATATATGTTCTTTTGTTACTCAACATTCACTTACTTTTGTCCTGGTAACAGAACAATGGTTTGTTTTTCTGTCAACACCACCCTAACCCATCCACTTTCATCCTGTCCCTTCACTCATACATGGGGCCGGAGGTTGGGTGGGGGAGTAGAAACTTTCTCATCATCCAATCAGAACCAACCAAGTGAAATGAGATTTTTGTGGGGACTGTAGAGAAAAGGCTGCTAACGTCAGCAGGACTGCTGGGAAATTAGAATAATGTGAACCTGGAGGGTCCATGTGAGGCCCAAGGGAGTCACCAACGAAAAAGAAGTCTGGACCCTGACTTAATAACTTATAGAAATTAGCGACTCATCTAAAGATGGGCTGAAGATTTTTACATTTTATTTACTCTAGATTTACTGTTAGCCTTCGTGACACGGGGTCTATGTTAGTTCATTTCACATGGTGGCTGCCTCGTAAATGTTTGTTGAATTAACCAATTACACAAATCACCAAATATTTACCTAACTCAACTCTGTAAAGACGCCAAGAAGAAAAGGTCTCTGTCCTCAAGGAGCAATGATCTTGTTGAGGAGGTTAGGCACAAACACCTGCTCCTACTGAGAGTCAACAATACAAGATTCAGGATAATAATGGGATTATCCTAAATTAGCATGGTTGCTTGTTTAGCTAGCACGGGATTAATTGTCAGTTAAGTGATGGGTAATAGGTTGTGAAGATTTTCTGAGCAGAAAGCAACTATTCAAGCAGAGATGATCAAATGGACATTTTACAGGGGAGATGGTTTGAATTTGATCTTAAAAGTGGCTAAGCTTTGGGTGGATGAAGATGTGAAGGAAGGCTTCTCTGAAAGGCATGAGAACAGGGAAACTCAAAGGTTTCCTGTCTGAGAGTACAAGCGTATTGGGGCCAAGCTACTTATGTCAGAGCAATCAGTAGTCTTTAACTACCAATCTCAAAGTAGCAAAACAGCTCAAGTACTCTTTAGGACTTTGGATATTAAAATAAAAGAAATTAGCTAAAATTCAAGCTTTAAAAAAATCAGAAAATTTTTTTCTGATTTCCTTTACTTGTAAACCTACACTCTCAGAGAGTATCATTTGAAAAAGTAATTATCCTTTCCTAGTGTTTAAATTTAAACTAAGTCTCTGTGTTCTTGAGTTAAATTTCAGTTATTTAAATAAACAACACATTCATTTCTTTCCCCATGAATATAAATGCTTATGGTAATTTTCAATAGAATGTGTGAGAAAAATTCCATGTCTTTGTCTTTTATAAGACACCTTATTTTTTCAACTTCTATGTTTTTAATTGAGATTATATACCACATGGGAAATAGTTTTCTGTTTCTCTTTCATTTGTCAACAGCCTATCAGGTTTACAGGTTGTTTCTCTCATCCCAGTAACCTGAGGTTCAGTTTTGGTGTCTGAAGTCTGCAAAGAACACTGTTACAGGGCAGCTCTGCCCAGAACTTAGACCCTGGTTCCCTGCACATGTGCCTATCTGTAAATGACAACAAACTGGTTCTTAGACATAGATTGCCTAGTTTTAAAATACATACTTTTCTGTCTAAGAACAAGACCAGGACAAAAACTTTCTGTTTGCCGAGGGAGTCTAATAAAAGAAAATGAAAAAAGAAGTATTTGTTATTGGGAAGAAAAATTGTCATCTTCTTTCCAAATAGTGCTAGAGGCACATGTCAAAACGTACTAAGAAGAGAAAAAAGTCTTTTTTTTCTTTTTTCTCTTTACTCAGTGTAACTTGTGTGAAGCAGCTGCAAATCTTCACTTTCATAGAAACAATCCCACACCCTTGTTCACCCCCAAGCTCTTTTCTCCAACTCAGATCAGAATTTTTTCCCTTTCATAGGATCATAAAATTTTGAACCTTAAGGATCATTCAGTCTTCTTTCATAAAGTGAATGAACAGGCAAGGATGATACAGGAAAGCCATGGGAGAATTTACCCATGTATCCTATACCCTGCCCTTGTACTCATGTACAAGCTGAAAACACTCTAGCAACATTCAGCTTTCTTAAAAGATCTGCTAAATTTAAGACTCTGCATCTTGGTACAGGCAGTTCCCTTGCCTGGAATGACCAGCTCCTCCCACGTCAGAAACACACTTGCTCATCCTTCAAGACCCAACTCAGAGGTCACCTCATCCTTGAAGCCTTTCCCAGTTCTTTGAGGCAATCGCTGTCTTATGACCCCCATGTTTTCTTAGAGTGCCCAGCACTTAGAGTGACATGGCCCTTGTCATGGTATATTACAATAATCTGTTACACATTCAGATACTCACTGGACCATCAGTGACTCAGTTTTTTTTTTTTTTTTTAGTGACTCAGTTTTGATTCTTCATTTCTATATATCCATTGCCTAGCATGTTACTTGCCATAGAAATCGATAACTAATAGCTGATGATCGAATGATTGGCCGGAACTTCTGTGTAGCTCCCTTCACCTCTAGTAGATGGGTTACACATTCTAAGATCTGATTCTTAGCCAAATTGAAAGCATTACTTGAATACTGAACCCCACACTTTTTGGATAATAAACTAAATTAGCATGGTTGCTTGTTTTCAAACTTCTTTGATATGTTTGTTGAATAAATTATTAACCACAACATACTATTCATTGAATTCAAGAAGTAAAGGGTCTTTTAGACTTCTCCCTAGAAAAATTGAATCACTGGACTCAGCAAATTTAAAATAAAATAAAATTAGAGTTTGATTATTTTTGCCTTTTCGTAAGAAATTTCTTTGTCCTCCATTAACTAGATATGATTAGGCTTCATAATCAAGTTTTTGTAATCTCTTATCCTCATGCTTGGCCCTGGGGAGTTTTCTTTTACTCGTAAGATCTCTCCCTACCCCAAGTATTTTAGGGACTAGGAAGAATAAAGTTTAATATATATGTATTTCTAAGATATTACCAAATAAACGATGTCAGAAATTTTAAACTTAATTTTTTTTTAAAGACAGCTCTATCCTTATCTTCTAGTCCAGTGGTAAAATGGAAATCATTTACCCTGGGAACTCTGACTGCCTTACTGATGAATCATTCCTGCTGTGACATGAGGTCCCAGCACTGGGTTCCTGTGTATTCTCTCCATTACCATCATTGGTTTTATATGTTTATTTAAAATGAGCCAAATTGGTGCAAACATTTCAGCCCCTATAGAAAGGCCACTAACCTGCCTGAAAAGGAAGCTCATTAGGGGTGTTGAACAAATCTTTTGGATAAAAATCAAAGGCTACATAAAACTTGGTATAAGCAAACTCTGTAAGCATGGAGCCAAAAATAAATGTTGTATATTGGCAAAGGCTCAGCACTCAGAAGTTGGGCTTTGAAACTTCTAGTATAAGTTTCGAACTTTCCCTGTAAACTGCAAATATTAGTATTTGCAATTTTCTATAGTTCTAAGCATTTGCTCCCTACTACAGAAAAATACAGAAATTTAAAATGTTACTACAGAAAAATACAGAAATTTAAAATGTTATTTTTATCTACATTTTCCTCTATTAAGCCAGTTGATATATTTGGGTTTTGGGTACAGAGGAAAAATAGTCTTTAAAATTTGCCTTATAATTTCCTACAGAGAATTTTACTAAAGATAAAATCATATTTCCTCATACATTGTGCTACCACATTTTTCTCCTGAAACACAAAAAAGGATTGTAGCACTTGTGTATCTATGTCTCTGAACACCAGAACGCCATGTCTTGCTCTCTTATTTTTCATAAACAAACAAGTAAATATGTGTGTGCTTGTGTGTATATGTATATATGTGTGTTTATATATGTATATATATGTATATTTTGTGTATAAATACACACATACATATATAGGTACAAATATAGACATAAGTAGCGAGATTAAAATTACATTTTAAACAAATTACCAGATAGATCTTATTGACTACTAAAGACCTACGATAGAAGCTATGGAAACAATCCTCCATTAATAAAATATGTGAAATATGTTTTCTCATTTTGCATTCTGATCACATCTACACATCCCATTTCACCTGGAAACAAAAGTGGAGACGTACTGGGAAAAGATATTTATACATGTACGTCCTGATTAGAGCAGGAAGTAACTCTGAAAAATCTCGTGAGAGCCTTTCTTGCGACCAAGCCAGGCCAGTTTGGGAGATTCCAGATGTTTATGAACTTACCATAAACTTTGAAATATTATCTGAACCCTGACACTAAGCATGGACTCACCGTTATTTCATGCCTCCCCACCCCCACCCGCTAAGATTTGAGATGATGTGTCTTCATACCTTGAACGTAAAAAAGCGCGGGGGAGGGGGTCGGGGGCTCTGTTACCCCAGCAAAACCCTTAACCAACACCCTCCTGTCGATCTCCTCACCTTCTCTCTAAACCACCAAAGAAAGGCACCAGATCACTTTCTAAAGCTTTCAGAATGTAAACCCTCGTTTTCAAATATTATGTCGTTATGAATTCAGCTCTTTGGGGAATTGCTTTTATTATTAGAGCATTGATTTATTTTCTCTCCAGGACAGAACACTAGGGCTGAGGGAAAAAACCGGGAACCAGGCTCTGTATTATCTCCGTCAGATCCCTAGCCTTCCGCTGCTCTAGCTCCCTTAACCCAGGCTACCACAGAGGGCAATAGCAATTAAATATTTTCCAAATTATCTGAGTAAGAGAAGGAGATACAGATACAGATTTGGTTTTGCAAGTAAAAGAGAAATTCTTTTTCAACCGGAGGTGTTCTTTGGGTAACTTTAAATACAAGGAGGCAGGTAGACAGGAAAATAGTGCCTGGAGATAAAACACCATTTGGCAATTGGCATAAGTCTGTCCCCTTCCTTTGATGACAATGACACACCTTGTCTGGACATAGCCTAATCTTCCTCTCCCTCTGTGAAGTCACCACCTAGCTGGTGTGTCATTCCCGTCACGTGAGTCAGTTACTTTACCATGTGTGGAACGTTGCCTACCATCAGGTAGTTTTGTTTCAAGAGGAGATTTCACTTTATTGATTTCCATGCCCAAGGCCACTGAAAGTGCATCATTAGCAAACCTTTTTAGGGTATTTTTGTATCACAAGATGTTTGACGTTGTTAAGTAGAGTTTGCAACGATGACTCAAGCCCAGTCAAGTCACATGGAAAATCAGCAGCCATGCATCCATAACCCAGTTTTCTGGGGGCAAATTCTTGGGGGAAATGAATTGCTTTATAAGACTAAAACTTCACTTTGTATTATTAAATGAAATGGTGCACTTCATTAATAACATTTCATAAATAAAATGAGTATCCTTTCACTTTCAGAACTGGTCATTTTCTAATGATCATAGACTAACAACAAGTCATAGGTGGATCTAATCCTTGTGGCACGATATTAGCTTTTAGGAAAAATTGGTTGCAGTTGTGTTTTTTGCCTCCCAATCAACGATTTCCCCCAAATCAAGGTTCTTTTACCCCTTGGGAAGCTATTTTTTAAAGCTTAAAAAATGGTGATTTTTGATCTGCTACAATGTTATTTATGACTCTTGTTATGTGAAGTCAAGCGAAACCACATTAAAGACCATCACCCTTAATGGAAGGGTCTTCCTTCTGGAACTCATCTAATAGAATCACCTGAACTCTGGAGTGGGAGGAGCCTGGTTACCATGGCAGCAGCAGTAACCAATAATACAGAGACGGAATCTGAGACTAGGAAAGGCACCCCTCGCTGTGTCTTAACGTGGGTAGACTTACTAGCACTTATAGGCATTCACTGCTTTAGAAGGCAGGGATCAAGAAAAAATATTCGGATAAATTTTTTTTTTTTTCCAAAGAGCAGGGACTTGCATTTATTTATTTATTTATTATTTATTTCTTTATATCCTTGGCTGCGTTGTGTCTCCGTTGCTGCACGCGGGCCCTCCCCAGCCGTGGTGAGCCGTGGCCTCTCCCGCTGCGGAGCACGGGCTCCAGGCGCGCGGGCTTCTGCAGCTGTGGCGCACGGACCCAGCCGCCCCGCGGCATGCGGGATACCCCCGGACCGGGGATCAAACCCGCGCCCCTGCACCGGCAGGCGGATCCCCAACCACTGCGCCACCAGGGAAGCCCCTCGGATACAGATTTTTTAAAATTCTAACATTAGAAAATATTCTAAGAAAGCTAGAAGCAGAATTTAAATCACTATGTAAGGTTTACCGGCAAATATGAAGTTGCTTAAGTTTTTTCAGATTTATTGAGATATGATGGACATATGACAGTGTATAAATTTAAGGCGTACAGCATGAAGATTTGACTTACATATCCTATGAAATGATCACCATAATAGTTTTCATTAACATCCATTACCTCATATTGTTACCAAAAAAAAAAAAAAAAGGATTTTTTTCCTTGTCCTGAAAACTTGTAAGGTCTACTTCTCTTAGCAACTTTCAAATATGCCATATAGCAGGGTTAACTATAGATGAACCTTGGGGGCATTATGCTTAGTGAAATAAGTCAGACAGAGAAAGACAAATACTGTATGATCTCACTTACATATGGACTCTTAAAAAAAACAAAACAGAACCGGTTTGCAGGGCAGAAATAGAGACACAGATGTAGAGAACAAACATATAGACACCAAGGGGGGAAAGTGATAGGGGAGGCGTGGTGGTGGGATGAATTGGGAGATTGGGATTGACATGTAGACACTGATGTGTATAAAATGGATAACGAATAAGAACCTGCTGTATTAAAAAATTAAATTAAATTAAATTTAAAAATTCAAAAAAATAAAAAAATAGATACCACCTGTGATGGTCAACAAATAAATAAATAAAATTGGGGAAAACAAAACAAAACAAAGCAAAAAACAAAACTCAGAAAAGGAGACCAGATTTGTGGTTACCTGAGGTAGAGGGTGGGGGAATTTGATGAAGGTGGTCAAATGTACAAACTTCTAGTTATAAGATAAATAAGGACTGGGGAAGTTGATTAAGTTTTGTGGTGATTTTCATTTTGTCCTCTCTCCCGTGTCTCATTTCACTAAGCTTTAAATCAGAGACTATCTTGTGAAATGCAGTGACTAAAATTAGTGCAACAGCAGCCAATCACAGGACTAAATAAAAAAGTAAATAAAAACCAATTCAATAACATCTGTTCCCAGACATCCAAACCTGAGTAGCTCCTACCAGCTTGATCGATTGTGGGTATCCAAAGAAGCTGTTTGGTTCATCCCACAGGAAGGAAACCAGCACGTCCAGAGGGAACTTCTCTGGTGCTGAGTTTACATGAGGCTGAGCACTGTGGGTGGATAACAGCCAATCAGGTGGTGAGAAGGAAGAGCTGCAGAGAATCAAGGAGTGGAAAGCAACACAGCAGGAATCAGATGAAATAGAGGAGACTGGGTTCAGGGACCTTGCAAAATTTGTAGAGAATAGAGACAAATTTTCAAATGAGTTGCAGTACAACTGAAACATGAAGGATGGAGTCCAATAAAGCGTGGAAACTAAGAGGAAAATGAGGGTGACACAGGTGTTGGGTTAACACGGCAATGCAAGTCAGGGTAGTGGTGGTTGAGCTCCAGTGATGGAAATCATAATTTGGGTATGCAGTGTTTATTATAAGTTGGCTCCGGATTCAAAGGTATTAGGAGTTGGTAAACAGCCTTTGGGCCAAGGAGCTGAGGTCCACAAAAATTAGAGATTAAAGAATACAGAGCCACATCTATCAAAGAGATTGCTATTTGAGTTTGGGTCTAAGCTGTTGGTGGTTCTCCAACTTTTATACATACTAGAGTCAAAGTGGTGGGAAGTGGGGGAGATTGTTTAAAATACAACCCAATCCAGAGATCTTTTTTAAATAGATATTAGGTAAGAATCCAGGAATCTGTATATATAACCAGCATTCTCGGCCATTCTGATGAGAGTCAGCTGCTAGCACAGGTGCAATGTGGTGCCAATTAGAAAAAAGCGCCTCCTCTGGGTGGACAAATTTAACAAGCTCTCCTTTCTCAGATCCCACACATTCCTGCCAGAGAGCGCCTCCTAGCCAGCAGGGCTGGTGGAGAACAAATTGCACAGCCTCCTTCAGTGGCCCTGATTCTTTAAAGGGGGTCCTTGAAACGCAATGTGCAAAAAGACCTACTTTAATTCAACATTTCCTAAACTGCCCTGATAGTAACAGCATCCTGGGAACTTATTAAAATGAGAGCTGCCTGGGTTCCACCCTAAGCCTACTGAATTAGACTCTTCAAAGGCAAAGGTTGAGAATTAGTGTTTTTAACAAGTGCCTTGGTCATTGTTGTCCTCATAGACGTTGGGAAGCACTGATTTAGGGGGAAATAAAACACCAGAACAACCTTTGTCATTGGCGTGTTCTCTCACCTGGGGAAATCAGAGGCGTCTTTCCACTCCACATCTTATTATTTCTCAGGATGAAATAGAAAGGCACCACAATATGGACAGGAGCGCAGACTTGAAAAAGGTTCGGGAAGTTCAAAATGAAGGATGATAACAAGCTACACGTTTTCATGGAAGAAGAAATTGAGACCATTTCCTTGCAGTTTGGGGCTTAAGCAGCTGTAATCATGGGGTTTGCACCCACCCACAATGTTTCTTTCCAGTTGTCATATTCTGCAAAATGAAGTGAATGCAATGTTATCATGTCATCACTCCTACATATTTTTAATACTTCAAGTTGTTGTAAGCTTATTTGATAAAATTTATTCATAAAATTTGATGACATATGTCTCACTGTTTTCACTTTCATTTTATAAAACAATACCAAAATATAGGCAGGCATACCTCAGAGATATTGTGGGTTCATTCAGTTCCAGGCCACCGCAATAAAGCGAGTTGCATGAATTTTTGGTTTCCCAGTTCATATAAAAGTTATGTTTACACTATACGGTAGTCTATTAAGTATGCAATAGCATTGTCTAAAAAAACAATGTGCATTCTTTAATTTAAAAAATACTTTGTTGCTAAAAAATGCTATCATCTGAGCCTTCAGTGAGTCATAATCTTTTTGCAATAGTAACATCAAAGATCACTGATCACAGATCATTATAAAAAATATAATAACAATGAAAAAGTTTGAAATAGTGCAAGAATTACCAAAATGTTACACAGAGACATGAAGTGAGCAAGGGCTATTGAAAAGATGGCACTGATAGACTTGCTTGACTCAGGGTTGCCACAAGACTTGAATTTCTAAAAAAAAAAGAAGAAAAGAAAAAAGCAATATCTGTGAAACACGGTAAAGCAAAGTACAATAAAATGAGGTATACCTATAATCCGTCTGTCCAGAAAAGAACAAAAGATTGTCTAAATAAAAATGTTAGAAGTGAATCTCTGATTTAAGTATTCTTATTTCTTAAATATCTTAAATACAACAGCAGATATGTAAATAAAATACGTGCTTTAAGAGACCGGTAATTTTCATACGGTGACCAAATCCCTATAATGTGAAACTTTATAGGATAAAAATCCTACAGTGTGTGTAGTCTGGAGTTACAGTGCTCATCAGTGTCTTATTCTTCTGAAACTGAAAAAATAAATCTCCATTATGGTGACCTAGGAAAGTTAGAGTCTGCTCTTAAAGATATTCTGGCCAAGAACTGGATTAGTAATGGGTAGATGGTTGTAATATGAGTCAGGATAACTTTGGGATGTTTCTGGCTTGTATTTGTGATCATAGGGTCTCTGATTATTTGATGGTCTAATGACCACTCATAACCAGGCCTGGGGATTTGGTTAACATCCTCAGGTCTTGTGTCCTTCCAGCAGACTTAACCAATTGATTCCTCGTGAATGTAGACGTTCAGATCTGTTTTTGAAGGGGGTACCCATGCTGTGACTATTTGTTAAAAAGTGATAAACATGAAAATCCAACATGAAAAGACCATCCTAAGTCAACAGATGTGCTTTTCAAAAAGACAGAATTCTTTGTGAGCAGCCAATAGCAACCTTGTCAACTATATGATTAAAAAGCCACAGGTTTGAGTGACTAAACTCTGTTTATAGAATACGGGTGCCATAGAGACTGGAGACATTGGAAAAACCTCAGTTATGGTTCCTAGGGCGTGGTGCTAAGAAACTTGTCCACGATCTCTGACACTGCTGGAAGGAGGAAACAGAACAGGGACTTGCTTCTCCCCATACTCAGCAGCAGTTTCCTTAACATTTAGATCAGTTTCTCTGAGAAATAAATTTAAACCTTTTTTCTTTTTGTTCATAATCAATATTCTCAAATTGAAAATAAAGAGCATTTACACTAGAGTTGGTTTTTAAGGCATGTACTTGTTTCAAAGGCATTTGGGGGTGCTCTACCTTAACTCATTGTGTCGCAGGGGCTTGGGTGTTCTGTCACTGCCCCGTGTCTGTATATGACTCAGTTTACATGTGCCTTGGAGTGTGTACTGCCACAAAACCAGTAGTGGGCCTGAATCAGCACATGTTATACTTGTAAAAATGGAGACTGACTTCTGAACTACACATAGAGACGAATAGCTACTGCCACAGTTACCCGCTCTAAACAAGTTGCATGTGCTGTTAAAACAATAAATCAAAGCTGGATCCTTTAGAAAGTCTGTGAGCTTCGGAGCTCTATTAGTGAGAAAAGTAACAAGTAGTATCTGTTAGGGAGTATTCAGGTTTGGGCTGACTTTTAGGTGTAGTTTGCCTTACATTGTGGGAACACTGTGTTTACCCAAATACTTTCCCCTTCCCCGTTTTATGCACTCCACAAACTACCAAAATTCATGCAAGATGAAACAGGTAACCTGAATAATGCTGTAAGTATTCAAGAAATTGAATTTGTAACTTTCATCCTCCTGAGAAAGAACTATCCAGACCCAGATATTTTCACTGTAAAATTTTACCAAACATTCAAATAATGAACACTGACTTTATACAATCTCTTTCAGAAAGAGGAGGGAATACTTCCCAATTCCTTTTACAAGGTCATTATTACTCTGATACACAAACCAGATAAAGACAACACACACACAACTGCAGACAAATAGTTCTTATGCAGTTAGATGCAAAAATCCTCAACATAATTTTAGCAATTCAACAAGGTATAAAAAGACTAACACACCAAGACTAAGTAGAATTAATTCCAGGAACATAAAGCTGGTTCAGTATTTGAAAACCAATCAATGTAACCTACCATATCAATAAGCTAAAGAAGAAAAGTCATATGGTCATATCAATTGATGCAAAAAAAATCATTTGAGAAAATTCAACTTTGACTCATGGTAAAAACTCTCAGTACAATGAGAATAGAGGGAAACGTCCTCAACCTCATAAGGAGCCTCTGCAAGAAATCTACAGCTAACATTATATTTAATGATGAAATACCTATTGCTTTCCCTATAAGATCAAGAACTGGCAAGGATGCACACTCTCACCATTGTTACTCCACATTGTACTGGAAGTTCTAGCTATGATAATAATACAAGTAAGAGGAATAAAAAGCAAGCAGATTAGAAGCGAAGAAATGAAACTATCTCTATTTGTAGACAACAGAATTGTCTACATAGAAAATGCCAAGGAATCTACAAAAAAACTCCTAGAACTTAAAAGTGAGTTAAGTAGTGTCACATGATACAAATCAACATACAGAAATTGTTTCTATACACTAAGAACAAACAAGTGAAAACTAAACTAAAAAATGCAATACCGTTTACAATTGCACCACCCAAAATTAAATACTTAGGTATAAGTCTAAGAAAACATGTATTAGATCTAGATAATGAAAATTACAAAATGCTGAATAAAGAAGTCAAAGGAGACTTCAGTACTTGGAGAGACATACATGTTCAAAGATTGGAAGACTCAAAGTAATATAGACGTCAATTCTTACAAATGGACCTATAGGTTCAACACAACTCCTATCAAAATCTCAGCAAGGTTTCTTATAGACACAGAGAAGCTTATTCTAAAATTTACATGGAAAGGGGAAAAGCCCTGGAATGGCCAAAACAATTTTGAGAAAGAACATATTGGGAAAAATAACTTCCCAAGATTAAGGCTGACTACATAGCTACAGTAACCAAGACTGTGGTACTGGCAGATACAAAGACACATATAAATCAGTGCGACAGAATAGGGACCCAGAAATAGATCTACACAAATATGGATTCAATTTATTTTTGACAAAGGGGCAAGAACAATTCAATGGAGGAGATATAACCTTTTCAATAAATGGTACTGGAGCAGTTGGACACCCATAGGCAAAAAAACAAAACAAATTAAAAAACCTATATCTTAAACCTCACACCTTATACAGAATTTGACTCAATATGAATCCTGGAGTTAAATGTAAAATGTAAAACTATAACACCTCCAAGGGGGAGAAAAGGCAAACTTTGGGAATAAGGACTAGATGAAGAGTTCTAGACTAAATAATAAATGCATAATTCATAAAAGGAAAATTAATAAGTTGGACCTCATCAAAATTAAAATGTTTTCTTCTGTGACAGATTCTGTTAAAAAGATGAGAAATGAAAATTATCAACTAGAGAAAATATTTCTAATCACACATCCAACAAAGGACTTGCATCTAGAATAAATAACTCTCAAAACTGAACATTAAAAAAATCCAATTAGAATGGGCTTCCCTGGTGGCGCAGTGGTTGAGAGTCCGCCTGTCGATGCAGGGGATACGGGTTCGTGCCCCGGTCTGGGAAGATCCCACATGCCGCGGAGCGGCTGGGCCCGTGAGCCACGGCAGCTGAGCCTGCGCATCCGGAGCCTGTGCTCCGCAACGGGAGAGGCCACAACAGTGAGAGGCCCGCGTACCACAAAAAAAAAAAAAAAAAAAATCCAATTAGAAAATGAACAAAAGAAATAACTAGACATTTCACCAAAGAGGATATACAGATGGCAAATAAGCACATGAAAAGATGTTCAATATTATTACTCATTAGAAAAATGCAAAGTAAAACCATAATGAGATATCACTTATCAGAAAGGCTAAAATTTTTCAATGGTGATAACACAAAATTCTGGAGAGGACGCAGAGACACTGTATCACTCGTACATTGATTGCTGATGGAAAAGTTAAATGCCACAGCCACTCTGGAAAACAGTTTGTCAGTGTTTTATAAAACTAATCATGCAAATACCCTGCAGGCCAGCAATCATTCTCAAGAACAGAAACTTATTTTCACGAAGAACTTCAAACATGTTTACAGCAGTTTTATTCATAGTAGTCAAAAGCTGGAAATTAACCAAATGTCCTTCACTGACTGAATGGGTAAACAAACTGGTGCATGCATGCCATGAAATAAAAGTTATAAACTATTGATACATGAAGTAAGTTGGATGAACTTCAAAGAAGTTTTGCAGAGTGGAAGAAAATCTCAAAAGGATACATATTGTAAGATACTGTTTATGTAACATTGGGGAAATAATATAACTGTAGGGATGAAGAACAAATTTGGAGTCACCAGGGATTAGGGATGGGGGAGGAAAGATAGGTGTGGCCATAAAGGGGTAATATAAGGGAGTGTTGTGGTGATAGTAACGTATCTTCTTTCCCTCCCCCTCCCCTCCCCTCCCCTCCCCCTCCCTCTCCCAAAGGGTATGCATTACATTTATGCAAAAAAGAGGAAATGGAAATATAGAAGAATGATATATATGTTGGTATGATGAAAATTTGGGACTTCTTGCTTTTCTGTATTTTCTATGCTTTTAAAATATAGTTTTATTTTTTAAGTCAAAATAAACAAATAAAATTCCACCCCACCCCCAATTTTTAGACTATTTATCACTTAGAGCAAGCTCAAGGGCATAGTTTTTGGATAACACCACGGCTCTGGGCTTGGTAGGAGGAGTAGAGGGGGCAAGCTGGAAAGTGCACCTTTCACAGTTGCCTGTTTTTAAATTTGGTCTGGGATCAGGCCTACATCAGAAGGAAGATTCTATCTTCTACTTCTCATTTCACAGGGCTCAGAACTCAATTTACAGTTATTAAAAATCATGATTCAGCTATGCAATGGGTAATCTATGCCATGTGAGCTGGTCTGGGTCCCTCATCATCACTCATTACATTGTTTTCTGAATTCTAAATCACTGTCAACAAAATCAGAAAGAATCTTTGTAACACTGTTGATGGGAATGTAAAATGGTGTAACCACTATGGAAAACAGTATGGAGCTTCCTCAAAAAATTGAAAATAGAACTACCACATGATCCAGCAATCCCACTTCTGGGTATATATCCTAAGGAGATGATTCACTATCTCGAAGGTATATCTACATCCCCATGTTCACTGCAGCATTTTTTATAATAGCAAAGATATGGAAACAACCCAAATATCCCTCAACAGATGAATAGATAGGGAAATGGTATATACATACAACAGAATCTTATTCAGCCTTAAAAAAGGAAATCCTACTATTTGCAACAGCATGGAGGACATTAAGCTAAGTGAAATAAGTCAGTCACAGAAAGACAAATACTGATAATGCCACTTTATGAGGTATCTAAATAGTCAAATTCATAGAAGCAGAGAATAAAAAGGTGGTGGGGTGGGGAGGGGAAATGGAAAGTTGTTCAAACTTTTAGTTACATTAAGATGAATAGGGCTTCCCTAGTGGCGCAGTGGTTGAGAGTCTGCCTGCCGATGCAGGGGACACGGGTTCGTGCCCCGGTCCGGGAAGATCCCACATGCCGCGGAGCGGCTGGGCCCGTGAGCCATGGCCGCTGAGCCTGCGTATCCGGAGCCTGTGCTCCGCAACGGGAGAGACCACAACAGTGAGAGGCCCGCGTACCGCAAAAAAAAAAAAAAAAGATGAATAAATTCTGGAGATCAGCTGTACAACCTAGTGCCTATGCTTAACATGTGGTGCTGTGCACTTAAAAACTTAATAAGAAGGCAGATCTCTTGCTAAGTGTTCTTACTACCATGAAACAAAACAAAATGAAACAAACAAACAAAAAACAAGCAAGGGGACACAAGAAATCTTTTGGAGGTGATGGCTATGTTTATTATCTTGGTTGTAGTGATGGTATCACAAATGTATGCATGTGTCCAAACTCATCAAAATGTATACATTAAATATGTGCAATTTTTAATATGTAAAGTAACCTCAAGAAATTGAAAAGAAGAACAGAGCGCTCCCGTTCCTGGGCAATAACATATGATGGCTACTTTCTGTTCTATGTTGGCAATGAGAATCTTGCCTATAGGATGTTGCTAGTGTAAGCAGATGTGTCACACAGTCTTCCGGATGCAAATCTACTGACGATTCATAATAAACAAACATTAATGATAATGTTAGCCTCTCTTTATATTAATGCTGTAACATGAATCCCACACTCTTTTTTATGTGTTTTTATATGTCTGATAAACACAAGTACTGATCCCTCCCAACGCTATAAAAATCAAATACGGGGCTTCCCTGGTGGCGCAGTGGTTGAGAGTCCGCCTGCCGATGCAGGAGACAACGGGTGAGTGACCCGGTCCGGGAAGATCCCACGTGCTGCAGAGCGGCTGGGCCCGTGAGCCATGGCCGCTGAGCCTGTGCGTCCGGAGCCTGTGCTCCACAACGGGAGAGGCCACAGCAGTGAGAGGCCCGCCTATCGCCAAAAAAAGAAAAAAAAAATCAAATACGATTGGAAAGCATCACATGTGACTGCAGCTAGGACCATGAAAATTCACTGGGTGTTATAAATCTCGATATTTGCCTGGAAACAAGTCGGTTGACTAGGATTGGATGCCTGGCAGCATCAGTGCCTACAGTACTCTACTTTTGCTTCACAGAATGTTGCAATTTGTAAATACATCTTCATTTGTGTAATTGTTTAATGTCTCCCTCCCACTCAATTTGAAACCCCAAGAGGACATGGTCACATCCCTTTCCTTCACTCCAATGGCCAAGTTACTTAACAGACTGCCTGGCTCATGGTACCTGATGAATATGAGCTGAAATAATAAACGTGAGGGTACAAGTAGGCATGATATTCTTCAGGCTATCAGAGTAGAGAGGAAAAAACGAATATTTATAAGAACCAGTTATGTGCTAGGCACTGTGTATAATTCTTATTACAGTCCTCAAGCTAGTTATTATAACTGCTTTTGAAATAACCAAACTGAAGCTCAGAGAGGTTGAACCACTTACCCAGGGTTACACAATTTAAGGTTTGTTGACCTTAAATACTCTTTTTTTCTATATCTCACTGCCTTCTTAAGCCCTGCTGAGAGGAGAGGATGTAATGACAAAATCCCCTTTAGAAGGGACTGGAAAATAATTGCAGGGTCATCTGTGGAATAAGCTTAATGGAGAAAAGAGACCAACCTAGTAAATATATATTTTACGAATTCCTTGCCTACAAGGTCCACGTATCAGGGGACCAATTGCTGTGTTGAGGCTGGACTCCAACCCCACCAGGTAGGTGAAGAAGTGACATAGAAACCCATAGCCTTAGAAGCACTGTCTCTGGAGAAGACCTTCTCTCATGGGGTAGCACGGAATGTTACTGACCCCACAGTAAAGTTGTCCACTGGATTTTTTGTTTGGTGACTCTCCTGAATCCCATTTTGGTTATAACATAGCAGCTTTAAAGGCTGCCTGAAGAATTCTTGATGATCTGAGCAGCTAAAATATTTCAAATCTTCTGTAAAACCCAATATCAGATTTACTGTTACATGTCTATATTATCCCCAAGCACATCTACTTAAAATAAATTGATTGTAGTGCCACTTATATTCTATTAAGGAACAAGGAACAAAGGACCAGTCGCCTCGACAAGACCTGCCGTGATCATTCCTTCAACCAAGTCTTCTGTGCCAGGTGTTGTGCCAGATGTGGGAACGCAAGGCTAAAGAACACAGTCACTGTCTTTGTGGAGCTAACACTTCAAGTCGTTATAAACAATAATCAAATTCTGATCAAAATTCTCTGAATAAAAGTCCAACCAAGAGGGCTTCCCTGGTGGCGCAGTGGTTAAGAATCTGCCTGCCAATGCAGGGGACTGGGGTTCGAGCCCTGGTCCAGGAAGATCCCACATGCCACGGAGCCACTAACCGAGTGCACCACAACTACTGACCCTGTGCTCCAGAGCCCACGAGCCACAACTATTGAGCCCAAAGTGCTGCAACTTCTGAAGCCTCCCACCTAGAGCCCGTGCTCTGCAACAAAAGAAGCCACCGCAATGAGAAGCCTGAGCACCGCAATGAAGAGTAGCCCCCGCTCGCCGCAACTAAAGAAAGCCCGCTCGCAGCAACGAAGACCCAGCGCAGCCAAAAATAAATAAATATTTAAAAAAAAAAGTCCAACCAAGAACTAGGAATGAGAATTACTTAACTCCATAGTTGACAAACATTTTTTTGTTTTTTGGCTGTGCTGTGTCTTCGTTGCAGTGAGAGTGCTCTTCATTGCAGTGCGTGGGTTTCTCTAACTGTGGCTTAGTTGCCCCTTAGCATGTGGGATCTGAGTTCCCCGACCAGGGGTCGAACCCTTATGCCCTGCATTGGAAGGCGGATTCTTAACCACTGGACCACCATGGAAGTCCTTTTTCTGTTTTTTCTTTTTCATTATTGTTTACATGAAGAATTAGAGAGAAAATTAATAGAATATATCATGTTCCTTGAGGAGAGAACAGATTTCTCTTGGCAGGCTAAATTCCTTCTGTTTCCCTTGAAAACCAATGGAAGCAAAAAGGCAATGGGGATAAGGGATAATAAGGATTTATTTGGCTAAACATCCTGTACTGTTTGTTCATTTCCAAGAGATAGCACAATATGTATTAAACCACATGGGTTGAACGAAATTCCTCAGATAGTTTTTAGATAATTATATGTTAAATGCAAACCAGTTCTGTCTTTGAGTTCTATTTCATAAGGCAAAGTATGGTTTATAAGCTGCTCAGACATCAAGAAGCTCCTACAACTACATTTTGATGAGTTGAGTGTAAGTGAATCAGAAACATATGGATTTCATTTGCTTTGTAATGCATATGAGCTCAAAAACCAAGTGCAACCATGGTTGTCAAAACATGTTCTGGGAAGAACTTGGTACGGTGTTTCTCTCAACCAAACCCGGTGAAATTCTTTTCATTTGTATTCTTAATGAATTCTACTAAAAACGTGGCACAGCACTGAATTTTATTTTTCCCCTTTTTAATGTCTCATTTGAGGATATCCCTTATTTTAAACTTTGGGCTTTATGGATGACTATTGCATTGCCTATGATTTTCTACTGAATACATGAAACTAAAAAAAAGATTCTGTGTTCAGATTTGCTAATTTATGTGGAAGTGAAGTTGACTATATTTCATTTAGGGGTTAATGGGTGGGTGGGAAAGTAAAATTTTATTTATATAAAATCAACTATTGTGTTGAAAAAAGGAGGTTCAATAATGTGGATTTTGCTATATTATCCCTAAGTTTGCTATACACTTACATATCTGAATTTTTCCTACATATTGATTTAATTGACTATTCTTTCCAACTGAAAGCTCTTGGAAAGCAGACTGTGTACATTTTATCTGCTTATATGGTATTTAAAAAGCTCCATATTTCTCTATGAACTGGATGATGACCAATGCAATTGTATAAAGAGAATTTTCAAAGCATTATAAGGCTTACTGAAGGAAAAAAGAACCCCTCAAAGCTCAAATAATTATTCATTTATTACAAAGTTTGTTTTATTAAGTGCCAAATATATGTCAGCTGTGCTTCAAATTGCATAGCATTACTCCTTTTTATTAACTGAAAGGAAAAATATTTGCCTGTGTGTGTATCCTTTATTATTTTTAGAAAGGTCTACTTTTTTCCCAGAGAAGTGTAAAAACACAATGTTCTTTTTTTTTTCAGTTTTATTGAGATATAATTGACATTCAGTGCTATATAAATTTAAGGTGTACAGCATAATGATCTGATTTACATACATCATAAAGTGATTATCACAATAAATCTAGTGAATATCCATCATCTCATATGGGTTCTAAATTAAAGAAATAGAATTTGTTTTTTCTGTGATGAAAACTCAGGATTTACTAGTCTCAACTTCCATATGTAACATACAGCTGTATTAATTATATTTGTCATGTTGTACATTACATCACAACACAATGTCCTTGAAATGATTTTTATAGCTAAATCGATGGTAAGAGCAGATTAAACATAATTTTTATATTCAAACCCATGTAGAGGTGTCATAGCATTCCCTTTTGCACTCACAAAATCAAGTTACCACTATTAAGATTTAATTTAAGGAAAGTGGTTTAGCCCCTTATATATTTCCCTAGAAACGCTATTTAATGTTAGCCTAACATTTATTTTCAGGATCTCATTAAACTAGAGCTAACGGTGTAAAGGAGAGAATTTGTCATCCGTGGGTCTCTGAATAAGAGACCTATCACCCTGCACCACCACATCTTAACCATCTGCTGGGATGAAGTGTATACTGTACATGGAGCAAAACCAGATTAGCCTCTGGGCATTCCAGCTAGTGGGTATTTACAGTCTGTTTTTCACTTAGGTGTTTGCCTAAGAGCAGAAGCTTGAACTAAGTTATCACAAGAATTGCCCAACATATCAAGCATGTCAACCAGTTTTTGACACCTACGTCAACACCAGAGAGAAAGCAATGATTGCAGCTTTCCAGCTACACCCCTCCACACACCCCTCCACACACCCCCTCCACACACCCCTTGATACCACTAATCACAGGGCTGCCAGATGGGAAAGACGAGCCAACAATTCAGCCTTGCTTTATTTTCACCTAAGTTTTATTAAAAGCTTTGCCTTTTGTATAATATTCTCTATTAACCTCACCTAACCATAGAGACATAACCTAGCCTCTCCCAACCATTGAGAAGACATCGTTTTAATCCCTTAGAGAAAAATTAAGTAGTACATTGGAGATGGATAAAGCAATGTTCGAAAATTGGTCTTTTCTAATAACGTACCCCATGTACTTTATCTTTTGTGTTTGTACAGGTTTTTGATACATTTCATTTAGTTGACAGATGGTTTTAGCAAATGCCTAGTCATTGTCTTGCTGTCTCTCTACCTACACTTCCACTCACATCTCTGTTTGAAATCACAAGGTTACAGGACAAGTTGTCCTAAGTATTGAAATCCTGTATTTGTCTAGTGGTGAAGCGTGTTTGAGGCAAGTACTACTCTCCTGCCAAGTGCTTCAGCCTTGACCCACAGGACACCTGCCCCCTTTATTACGAGAGCAGTGATGCATTGGTGGTGGACCTCTCCTGACATTTGCATTCTTCCCTGAAGTCAAGACGTCCAGTTGACTGGGGAAATTCCAGACAATTTTCCTACATTACTTATAGGCACCGTCATGGGATTTGCTTTGAGAAGCAAAATGATAGCGAAAAAATTATAACATTCAGTTTGGGTATCTCCCCACCCCCAGCTCTACCACTAACTAGGGCTATGACTTTAGGAAAAGACATTTAAATTACCTAGGTCCCCACTTTTGTGAAGAATGGAATAGCTGTGCTGGGTCATGCCAGAAACCCACTTCAACTCTAGCTTTCAATGGTTCTATGACAACAGTATAATTTACCAATGAACAGCAAAAATATAAATCCCAGGTTCTCCACTGTCCTGTAATACATTTGGTTGCATTTGCTTTCTTTTCCTGGAGGTAATACTAGAACCATAGCATAAAAATAATCTTAAGATGTTATCTAACTCATGCTTGGGAATATCCACTCACCTTCTCGCATACTTCTAAGCACATACTTGTAAGCACATTGAAAATGCTGCAGATTTCATTTATTTTATCACCAGTGAAGCTCTATGGGAGAGTATGGGTCAGATAAAAATGTGCATATAGGTTTTTCTTCTTTGATGATTTTATTTCTTCTTACAATCAATCATAAAAATTGATTGACTGCCCAAGAATGATTTATTTAAAAATAAAATAAGCAAAACATCTAATTGCAAGCCATAAGCGTAGAAAGGGAACACAACACATGAACATGAATATAGAATATCAACCAGTATGTGTTGGGACAAATGAATCTGAAAGGTGATTTTGTATAAGCAGCTACAAAAGAGAAGGAAATAAGAAAGATACTGAAGAATATCTGAAAATGCTTTTATTAGACCAGCAATCCCATCACCACTAGTGCCCAGGACACTGTTTATCATAAAACATTGCCAAAGAGTAAAAGAAAGCCATGGAAGCTCTCATACCATTAAAAATAAAAAAATAAAAAAAAGAAAAAGTGCAATAACACTTCTGGTGAACCTATTTCCAGAACAAGCACAAAATAATACCTTCTAGTATAAAATTGATTCATTTTATTGCTAAAGACAGAGAAGAGAACAAAATAAAAAATATTAAAAGTTGTACTTCTTAGAGAGAAAAAAATAGGCAAGCCTCAGAGATACGTCAACAAGCTTAGCAAACCAGCTACAAAATTGGAGGTAAATATTACACTCAAAGAGAAAACAGAATTAGCTCCTCCCCAAATCTCTTTACTAAATGACACCAGTGAAGGGCAAACATTACAAGGGACTGTATCTTATTCAGGGGTTAGATTAAATAGGGTAGCGTGAAGGCAAAGGAAAAGCATGACCCTTGGAAATCTCTTAGGATGGTGGTGGATGCCAAGAGTCACCTCATAGGAGACAAACTATCTCTTACTTATTTCACGATTGGTTTTCCTCCAGCACTGGAACAGATCGCTACTTTGCTTGACATTGGATGAGTTACGGATTGCATTTAGAGACCATGTTGTACAAAGCATATGTACCTTCAAATCACAGAGTCGTAACTGGTGCAGTGGAACGACAGATAACGTGGGATCTGAAAGCAGCTAAGGAATGACAAACAGACTCACAGTCCCTGTCTCATGCTTAATTGGGGGCATAAACACACTGAATGGAAGAATAGATGGAATTGTACTGTGTACTCCTATATTTCCTCAGCAGAATTAAGTTCCAGTGGTGAGATGCAGGATACTCATCCTGGTGGATGTAAGCCAACCTCGTGGCCCCTTTTTAGAGTGGGGGCTACTCAGAGGCTAGAGAATAAATGGAGTCTGGAGTCCTGGCCCAAGTTCATCTGACAGGAGATCCAGTGCATCTATGGACACCCAAGTAGAAATGTCTGTGTTGCCCAAGGGCATAATCAAAATGACTATGCTTAGAGCTGGCAAAACCTCACCCCGCACAGGTTCTTTGACCTGCAGAGTAAAGCATCTGTTAAGAAAGGCCAAACGGAAGTCTCCTGAAGATGCCTCTACTGGCCATGGTAAGAAATCAAGAACAATGTCATATCTTGAACAGAATTGTAGGATGCAGGGGCTGTGAGCCCTGATATACCCTAATTTAATTTAACAAGTTAGCCTGCAACAGGATTCATGTTTAAAATACATGGGTCAGGGAATGACTTGGAAATTTGTGCTTCCCATTCCCACCACTTTGCCTATGCTGGGTCCTGGTTCCTGGGAGGGAGAAGGATCCTTCTATAAGGGAACAGAGCAAGTTTCCACTGAACCTTAAGTTACATCTTCTCCCTTGGCATTTTCAGCTTCTTATTCCAGGTGACCAATAAGCAAAGAAAGAAGTTCTGATTAACGTGAGGATCCAGGGCTGCTATGACATAATGAGGATGGAGATGACAAGGTCCTTCATGTGCCTTTATAGGGCTTTCTCTGGCTATTTCAGCCTGTTTGTCCATGTTCAAGGAGAGTTAATAGCCCCCAGGAGAAGCCCTGCATCAAAGGTGATGGAATTGATGTGTAAGTGTCCGATTTCCCTCTCCCTCAATGAGAATTCTGAGACACATCATCTACACTGTCTCCCAAAGGGTTAAGCGCCACTTGTCAACATGTTTTTGATAACACCCTTTATTAGTTTACTTCCCTCCCCCATCTTAATTCCCTATTTCCTTATTCCTCTCATATAAATTTCTTGCAGTCAAATCCTTGTCTCCTGTTGGTTTCTGGGGAAATCCAAGCTAAGATAGAGTCCTTGAATATTGTCTTTTCTTTAAAGACATATTCATAACATTTTAAAAATACTATGCACACTTCAATAACCACGGGGGTAACACACATTATAAACAGTGTTCTCATTATTTGCACCCTCATAATCGTGACCCAAAGGTACAAGAAAATTTCATCTGCATCATCTCTTTAAGGATCCAGGAAGTTGTACATTGATTTAAAAAAACCATTTAAAGTGCTTATTTACAATTATGTACATACACACAGATGTTTTTTGTTTGTTTGTTTGTTTTTGCGGTACGCGGGCCTCTCACCGTTGTGGCCTCTCCCGTTGCGGAGCACAGGCTCTGGACGCGCAGGCTCAGCGGCCATGGCTCACGGCCCCAGCCCCTCCGCGGCATGTGGGATCTTCCCGGACAGAGGCACGAACCCCCGTCACCCTGCATCGGCAGGCGGACTCTCAACCACTGCGCCACCAGGGAAGGGAAGCCCCACACAGATGTTTTAAATTTGGGTACTTAAGTGGACAAATTTCTGCTCTTTGAGAAACATGCCTATGCAGAACAGCTTGTTTATCCCTTGAGTCTTCAGTGAGGTTGCTTTAAGGCTGTGTACATTGTACTTTGCCTGAATCCCAGGAATGCTTTTCACATTGTTGTCCATAAGAATGGCACCTCCTGGGGTCATGCAGGGCACAACCGGCTGGAACTTAAGGGTATAAAACATGCAGTTGTAAAATGAATGTTTACCCCCTTAGATATTACTGTCAAACTTCCATAAAAATAAAATGATGTGAAACAGCCTACCAAATTGAACCCCTCCCCCCAAAAAGGAAACGTTGCACTGTGGATGTTGAAGTTACTTTTATTCAATGCAGGGTTCATTGTCCTGAGTTGCTTTATCTAATGCTGGAATGTACTCATTGCACCATATTTTAAAGCAGTATCCTCTATGATTCTATATGCACCCCATAGTCTAATCACATTGGAACTAGATAAAGGGGCACTGTCAAATTCAATTTAGCCAAGATTGCCTCCTCAACAATTCTTCCAAGATTTTATTCACATAATTCATACAGGAGGATTAGAATATGCACTCAGTTCAAAATGATTACTTTGCTATTCTGATGATCATGCACAATTTATTGCTAATAAACTCCTTTGTATAGTTTCCCACACGAACAAGTGGAGTTTCTCATGGGAAATATGCTTATGTAACTTTTTGAAAGAAATTTACACTAAACTTTGTATTTCCTTAAAAAAAAAATGTGAAACTGTACCTTAAAGGGAATAACATACTAGAATCGTACAGACAATTAAATATCCACTATGCCTATAGTGAATGTGGTTTAAAAAATAATTTTAATAAATAATTTCAGTTGACTGCACGGTTATATGAGTAACCTTTTAGAACAGATGTGGAAAATTGGCATCCCTGCCTGGGGACTAATTCAGCCTGTATTTGTGTGTTGCCTATCTGACTCAGTGTTTAACTTTTTGTATTTGAATGTTTTCTCAGTTCTATAGCCTCCTTCCCCCGACCCCACTATCGTCTGATGCCCAGCTAGCCTCAAAGTTTGATGTTACCTGCCTGGCCTTGCTGGGAGGCTGAGATTGCAGCGTTAGAAGTGGGGCCCCAGTAGATTTTCCTAAGACTCATCCTTAGATGCATTTAATAATAAATGGGAACGTATTTTTGTATACTTTTAATGATTATCACTTACCTACATAGGCTGTGAAATGACTGAGAATTTAAAATTAAAATGTTGCAATTTCAAGATATTTTTCTTCTCTCCTATTTTTCTTCTGCTCATTATTTTTTGCTCTAAGTTTCCCTGAACTGTAAGAAGGCTAGAAAGAAGGTCAACACAGGGGCCAACAGAAGGGAAAGCAGTATGACCATCAGGCTGAGGTCTTTTCGGCCAGTTAACAGGTCATGGGTCATACCCTGGCGATGACTGCTGCTGACACAGGGAAGATGACCCCAAAGATAGAACTATTGTTGGAAGATTGCTTGGACAGATCAACCTGGCTTAAAAGTATCAGTTATTTAAAACTTTATTTTATTTGTTTCAATGTAATGTTAAAGATAATGCTACATTACGTGGTTTACATGCATAGCCTGAGAAATGAGTTAGATTTTTAACTTGAAATTGTATTTGGAACTGAATTTTAGACTGATGGGGTATGAACCATGCCAAACCTTAATGAGTGACTTAACTTGTTCGCAGTGTTTTTGCTTACCTGTGTATCACTCTCACAATCTTTTGGAGAAGTTAAAGGAAGTATTATTATCCTCACTTCACAGGAAAAAGAAAGTGAAAAAAATGCAATTGAGAACTTTTTGCTCAAAATCATACATTTAGCTAACTTAGCAACCAGTAGGATTAGTTTGTGTTTTTTACTGCACGTCTGTATGTAATTATATCTTTTTAGTTCATGATTTCTTCCCCAGAATTAAATTTTGGGAAAGATGAAAATGAAAACCCAGGCAGAACTGAAGTGCCTTCCAAATTAGGCCAGGATCCTACTCAGGTTTAGCCTGGCTGTACAAGCTCTCTCTCCAGATGCAGAAGCACAAAAGGGCAATTTCCCCTAAAGCTTCTGGAGAAAATGCACACAGTTTCTAGTGCGGTCAGATTTGACAGTAGAGACTAGGGAACAAGACACATGAGAGCCAGCACTCTGAACTCTTCTATGTAACCGAGGAAGAACTCAGGTGTTCTCCCTGGGACGGAGTAAACCAACATTGACTTGTATGAAGAAACTCGGCGTACCAGACTGCTCGTCATTAAAACAGACTCTGCCTCTCTGTCTAGGATACAAAAGGCACAAAAGACTGCTTAATTTGCTGAGAGGCATCAATTCGTGCCAATCCAAATATAAAAGTAAAAGAGGTGGGAGCTTTAAAAGTATACTCTCTGGGGTTTCCCTGGTGGCGCCGTGGTTGAGAGTCCGCCTGCCGATGCAGGGGACGCGGGTTCGTGCCCCGGTCCGGGAAGATCCCGCATGCCGCGGGGTGGCTGGGCCCGTGAGCCATGGCCGCTGAGCCTGCGCGTCCGGAGCCTGTGCTCCACAACGGGAGAGGCCACAGCAGTGAGAGGCCAGCGTACCGCAAAAAAAACCCCAAACAAACAAAAAAAACAAAGTATACTCTCTGAAGCTCTCATCCCCTGAGGTCTTTAAGGACAGGTTACCAACTCATAGAGCTTTTTAAGGGATGGATCTTTTAGGGGATGGAGCCCAAGCCAGACAGTAAAACATCAAAGTCATGCTAAACAAGGAACCAACTGTCCCTCTCCCTTCCCCCCACCACCAGAGGTTAATTTGCTTTTCATTGTTTGACCTCCAAGTATTTAATTTTTTGATGAGGCTACACAGAAGCCCTGGAAGGTGGTAGATAGTAACATTTTCCACATGAGTATTTTCAGACCGAAGTTTTGCAACTTGGAATTCACAGCACCGTGCAAGAGGTGGTTGCTAAGTGGAAATTGGAATTTGGATATTTTTTCAGACTTGTGCAAGAACTTTTGGGTAAGTGATTCTACTGCAGCTAAGCTTTATGAATATATGGTGTAGATGGTATGATCTGAAAGGTTTCAGGTCAGTATCTTAAAAGTCCAAACCTATCACCTACCCATTCACCATTGTTGCTTCATTCCTTTGGGACGAGGAGACTTCTTAAATCAGGTAAGCCTTTTCCTGCCAGAACTTGGAATTGCATCTGCTTCTCCAATTTCTTATCTAGGTGTTTTCTCTTCATATTGATGACGTCCTTTAGCTATCAGGCCTTGAGAACAAGAATGGGACTTACAAGAGGAGCGTGACTTCCCAGGGCCCAGAAAGAGGCTCAGGAGGAAGTAACAGGGAACTGATGGGGATGATTAGGCTCCAATGAAGAGGTAAGGTTACTTGCAGGTAGGACTCTGTCTATTCCCACTTTTTGGAACTGAAGTATCCCCCTTCTATTTGATTGGGTGTATCCAGTGACATATTTTTAAAATGGAAGTTGAATGAATTTAACATGAAGAATTGTGACCCCCCTAGGACATCACAAAACCAAGGCTGAGAAAAAATGCTGTCAAGTCAGCACTGCTGTGACCAGAGAAAGCAACCACACTCCTTTTCAACACAATTGTACTACCTGTCATTTTGTCTTAGAAATCACAGTAGTGACTAAAAAGGAAAAACAAAGTCAGAACCTGGAACATGACAGAGTAAGTAAAATGAACCAACCATCCCAGTTTCCCTGGGACTGAAGGGTTTCCTGGGTCCTGGGACTTTTAGTGCTAAAACTGGAACACTCCTGGGCAAATCAGAATGGTTGGCCAACATAGATAGGTGGCAATTTAAATAAACACTGAGTTCTGTTCTTTATTTGGGTTGGACCCTCCATTCAAAGGTTTCCCCAGTGCGGGAGAACATTTCCTCAGCAAAAACACCATGCGGTGCCACTGTCTGGGAGCACACATTGGAGCACGCTTTCTGGAAACTTCGTCAGAAGTAGGGCTGGCAACATGCATGTAACTTTTATCCTAGCTTCAGGTCCTGGGTATGGTAAAGCCTGGAAGGAAGCAATGGGACAGAGAATGATGAGAAAAGTAGGCAAGAGGTCATCCTAGAGGTGATTGAGCACATAGAGGCACAGGAGATGTGTCAACCTGAGTCCCTTCCAGGGCATGGCACTCACCCCAGCCAATGGTCTACACATTTACCCCAAGCCTCCTCAGTGCTTTCCCACCTCCTCTGTCCCAGAATAGCTTTATCTTTCTTCCACAGCTGTAGAAAAGCAATCTATCTGTACTTCAAGGATCTTTTGAAATGCCACTTCTTCAGAAAAGGCTTCCTGACCACTTCTCTCCTCTAAGCTTCCACAGGGCTAATTTTCTTCTTCAGTCATTTGGCGTTTTCCTACCGGTTGTGTCAATAATTGATTTTCAATGTCTTATCCCCCTAGCTGGGTTGTGAAGGGGTGGATTATTCGTGCTTTTTAAAAAATTTGTTGCATCTTGCTTAGCCCAGGACAGGCTTGTTGATTGTCTAAAGCAGCGCTGTCCAGTGAAATACAAAGTGAGCCACGTTTGTAACTTAACACTTTCTAGCAGTCACATAGAAAAGAAGTCAAAAGAAACAGGTGAAAATAATTCCAATGATGTCTATGGCCTAGCCCAAACATTACTTCAACATGTAATCCGTGTGAAAGAATTATTAGTGAGCCATTTTTACATGACTTTGATTGTACGGTCTTTGAAATTCAGGGTATATTTTACTCTTCAGCACATCTCAGTTCAGGTTAGTCATGAATCAAGTGCTCAAGAGGTGCACGTGGCAAGTGGCTACCATCTTGGACACATGATAAGTCAAGAAGATATACTGACGGGGTCTGTACAAGATAGGAGTTTAGTTTGATTCTATAATCCATGAGAAGACACCATGAGTTGTTGAGAAGACTGCAGTAACTTGTCTTAACATGATAAGGATTAATATGGAATCCAAAAAAAAGAAAAAGGTTCTGAAGAACCTAGGGGCAGGACAGGAGAAAAGACACAGACGTAGAGAATGGACTTGAGGACATGGGGAAGGGGAAGGGGAAGCTGGGACGAAGTGAGAGAGTGGCATGGACATATATACACTACCAAACGTAAAATAGATAGCTGGTGGGAAGCAGCCGCATAGCACAGGGAGATCAGCTCGGTGCTCTGTGACCACCTAGAGGGGTGGGATAGGAGGGCGGGTGGGAGGGAGACGTAAGAGTGAGGGGATATGGGGATATAGGTCTAGGTATAGCTGATTCGCTTTGTTATACAGCAGAAACTAACACACCATTGTAAAGCAATTATACTCCAATAGAGATGTTAAAAAAAAAACGTGATAAGGATAGAGATTAGGGAGACGGAGATTAGAAATCAAGAGAAAGAATTGTTTCTGTAATACAGAATCAACGGAGGAAGAGTAGCAGCACTTCATGACTGATGGAACATAAAAAAATGTAAAGGAGGGCTTCCCTGGTGGTGCAGTGGTTGGGAGTCCGCCTGCCGATGCCGGGGACGCGGGTTCGTGCCCCGGTCCGGGAAGATCCCACATGCCGCGGAGAGGCTGGGCCCGTGAGCCGTGGCCGCTGAGCCTGCGCGTCCGGAGCCTGTGCTCCGCAACGGGAGAGGCCACAACAGTGAGAGGCCTGCGTACCGCAAAAAAAAAAAAAAAAAAAGTAAAGGAGAGAGCTGTAAATAACAATTTAAGGTTATTACCAGGAGAATGTATAACTTAAAGAGTACCAGAAAAATAGTAAGAAGAAAGCTGGAGAGAGATATCAGTCTAAGGAAGAGATGGATTTTTCTTCAATCATATAATTTCAAGTACTTGCAAGTTTATCTCCCCAGAGACACAGTTTGGAGCAAAGACAAGGTCTGACAAAGTAGCTTTTGGGAGAGATGCCATCAAGTTGGCTGAGCCTTAGGAATGGATAACAACTAAGATTGTGAAGGTGGATGAAGATAAAATGATTCAAGAATTTATTCTTAAGAGTTCCATAGTTAGCAAGGAGGACAAAAAGTTGTAAGGATAGTAGGAAGAAAATGAAGAGATCACGAAAGCCAAGGGGGAAAACAATTTCCAGACAAAAGGATAGAAAGCCGGAGAGAATTTGAGGCAGTTGAAAACTGAGAAAAGTCCACTGGACATGGTTAGGAAGCCATCGCCGGAGCAGTGAGAACCTTTGACAAGTTGGAGGGACAGAGAAGGATTTACATCAGCTGAGCTCTCTCCTGACCCCCTCCCTGGTTTTCAGTCCTTAGAGCAACAGGCTGACTGAAGATGTTTGGATTGAGAAGGCTGACTTTTTTCAGCAGATACAGTCCCAGCAGGAATCCTGGCCGAAGGAAACAGAGACCAGCACGGAACGGGTGGAGCTCTGGGCGATTCTTGATTAATGGCCAATGTAAAGAAAACCCAGAAACTAGCTGAGTGGCAGGATGTAGGGAAATTCATAGGGAGAGCAGTGCAGAACTGAAAACCATTGTGAAACCATTATTTGGTCTTTGTTAAAAGACAAGTCGAAAAATACAAATTTAAAAGATAATTTGTCTTATAAGGGCTTCTTGTATTTTTTTCAATATTTTATTGTTTATCTTAAGGGATGGGTAAATATGGAATGTGTGGAAAATCACCTTTAATTTTTTACATGTTTTAGAAAGGGAAATGGAGAACAACAGTGGCCTGAAAGCACTTGAAACTCTAGTGGTCTGAACTCTGATCCAAGACTTTTTTCTCCTTCAAGCCTATTTATTCAACTATAAAACAAGCTTCAATATCTAGCATCCAACCATTTAAAAAAAACTGGTGGATTTTAGCTTTGTCTTTGCTGAAATAGCTTGGGGATAATGGAGTCAAAATTAGAACTAATAAGAATCTACTCATTCAGCCTTGATAGTTAAAGTAAATCCCTTATTCGTGGATATGAGACTTACTCTAGGTTGTGTTTGGCAAGTGTAGGAGTACAGGGTGTGGAATTTATTGAGCTACAAAAGTCCCTTGAACTTTCCTGTAATTTCATAAAACCTTAGGAGTTCAGACATGCACAAATGTTTCTGAAACCTTTGGAAGACAACAACCTAGATTACTCCTTCTGCTGAAAATGACTAACTTGGATTTTCTGTTTCATTTCTAAGCAGGAAGTTTGACAGATGAAAATGAAAAGTGATTACTGTACAGTACTCCACACAGGTGAGGCAGAGGTGGATGAAAGGATTAATCAAATAGGGAGAAGACAATAATTCTGTTTCTGTAGCAGGAATAGAGTAGTGCTAAAGGAAATGCAAATGAAGATGTCAAAATAGCTTAGTCCATGTCAAACATTTTACTTCTAAATATTCTATTCTAATATCCTTTGTCTCTCAGAGTCAGTCTTAAAGACTCATACTAGATATGTGGATCTTCTACTCTTTCTACATCTAAATACATTTTAACATTTGAGAAATAACCAAAGATGAGATACGGGGTTCACAGTTAACAAATAATTGCAAACAGGAAAAGGAATATATAAATCAAAACTTTTAGTGTGGGACTTTCTTGGTGGCACAGTTGTTAAGAATCCGCCTGCCAATGCCGGGGACATTGGTTTGATCCCTGGTCCAGGAAGATCCCACATGCCATGGAGCAACTAAGCACGTGCACCACAACTACTGAGCCTGTGCTCTAGAGCCCGCGAGCCACAACTACTGAGCCCACGAGCCACAACTACTGAAGCCTGCGCGCCTAGAGCCCGTGCTCCACAACAAGAGAAGCCACCGCAATGAGAAGCCCGTGCACCACAACGAAGAGTAGCCCCTGCTCGCTGCAACTAGAGAAAGCCCGCATGCAGCAGCGAAGACCCAACGCAGACAAAAATAAAATAAATTAATTAAAAAAAAAACTTCTACTGTGTGAAGATATTCATCAAACATTGTGCTTGTTAGAAAGGACTTGTTCGTTTTTGCTTAGAGATGAAATAGCTTTTATTTTTCACACACATGGACACATGTATTGTTTCAGGAAGTACCAAAATCAGATGGGCAGATTACTAGATAAACTCAAAGATTGGTATTTTGACTAAATTGGCAGTTTCTAAATGTCAAATAGATTAGTTTATCCGCAATCATTGTTCTGCAACCTAATTACAGACTGTCCCTTCACGATGTTTAAATAAAAATATGTGGGGAAATAATCTCATAAATTAAAAAATAGCAATCTCTATTAAAGAAAAAAAAACAGATAAAAACATTTAGATTGTGTTCTTAACCTTTAGAAATTAGACAAATACTCTTGAGTCTTCAGTCTTCACCCCCCTGTACAATGCCTCTTAGCCTTTGTGGGACTGAATGAATTTGGTGTCAGAGTCTATACGTATCATTTTCCTCAATGTCATTAATAATTATTTGCATAAGGAATCCGTTTTATACTATAAAAGTAAGTTTATATTAACAGTGTCTCTATTACTTAGGACATTTACTGGAACAGATAATACTCTTGTAGCCATGTTGCTATTTAGATTTCCAGTTCTTTAATGGGGTTCTTAATGGCTTCATGAGGTACATGCGCTTCTGAAATAGTCATTGAGATTTTGTACATGGATCCGTTTCTGGAGTGAAGCCCTAAATCTTTAATCAGATTCTCTTGGGAACACATGTCTTAGAGAAGTTAAGAATGATTTAGAACATCACATGAAAAATGTACATATATCCTTCAATATGAATTTGGCGCTTTGCCAAAGTGAAGAGCATTACTGGTAGATGAATAAAGATGTTTACCACAACACTAAACAAAATAAGGTAGATCTTTCCATCAAACAAAAACAATAATATACACTCACTGTGCAATTCAGTGCCAGCGTTGGCCTCCTTTTGGATTAAAATTAACAGTTTCGTATTGTGTCTTTAATCTTATCAGAGACCCCTAAAGTAAACAACAGCACAGCATGAGAAACCTTGGTCATGTAACTCTTACTACTCTCTCAGAAACAGCAAATGTCACTTTCTTATAAGCCCACCCCTAAATCATCAGGACTACCTATTCACATTACCGGGATTTTCAAACTAGCAACTAAACATTGTAATAAACGGTTTACGGTTTTTCCTGGTGAAGTAGTACTATTTGACAAAGCACGCCCATCTGGGTTCTATTTATTACGGTCCTTGACATATTTTATTATCATTACTTTCTTACTTGCAAATTCTTCTCAGAATAAAAAATAAATCGGGGACAAAAATCCCACTTAGAGGAACTCTACTTAGAAGCAGCCTCGGAGATGCGCCTGAGGCTGGGACCTCCAGGGAAAGCAAGAATTCGCCGCCCGGCAGAGCTCGGCCTCCCCGCCCGCCGGCGCCCACGGGCCTAGCCCTGGCCGAGCGCACGGCCAAGTGCACCGGGCCGTAGACAGACTCCGCGGCGCTGCAGCCCGACCCTCCTACCCCGAGGGCTGGCAGCGTGGCCTGGACTGTCGGGGCGGGAGGCGGGCTCCGGTGGGCTGTCGGCGAGCGCGGGGGCTGGAGGGGGAGGAAGGGGGGAGGGGGAGGCGGTGCCCCCCGGCCAGGCCCCGCCCCCGGCGCGGCTACACAAGCTGCGCCCACCTGCCCAGCCCGCCTTCTGCAGCGCGGCGGCCCCGGCGCTAGTCTCGGCGCGGACCAGCGAGGCGGCGGCCGCTCTAGCAGCCTCCCCGAGCCGCGAGCCCCGACACTCTCCTGCCGCTCGCCCATCCCCGGCCCCTCGTCGCGGCCCTCGCGCTGCCCCAGTAAGTTGCCGAGGGTCGGGCGGCGCGGAGGGGCCGCAGGCGAGGGGCGGCCTGGGCGCCGAGCCGGAGGGATAGGGCTGGGGCGGAGGCGCCCGGGGCCGCGTCCAGCTGCGCGCAGCTGCCCGGAGGCCGCGCTCCGGCCCCTCGGAGACGGAGAGTCCCGGGGCCGCGCTCCGGGCTTCGCCTCGCCCCGTGCGGCCCCCAGGGCGTCGGGATCCGCGGCCGCCGTGCGGGTCGTGGGGGCCGGTAGGCGGCCTGGCACGGCGACGCCGCGGTTCCCTTTGGCCGCCCTGGTCCCGAGGGGCCCTGGGCACCCTCGTGCGGGAGGACCGGCCGGGCCTCCCCACCCCGCCCTACGCACTGGCGGGTCCCCGAAGTCGCCTGCCGCTCGCTTGAGGCTCTTGGGTTACATATAGGACACCGCTCGGAGCTCTGGAAGTCTTTTCACACCCTGACCTGCCCGGGACTGGTAGGACAGGTAAAATGGCTCGTCGTGCTGTCTGTTTGGGGTATTTTTTAAGTAATGGGGTGCAGTTTTAAACCCTTTTGAGATGGGCTATACCCTTTTAAGCCTATTTCATGCCGCCTTCAACCTTGAACTCCAAATACCATTCTTGACGTTTAGGAACTCTGCCGGTCAACCCCAGAGTACCCGTTCCTCCGGAGAGCTTTGCAAGTTCTGGGTATGCGTATATCCAATCCAAGGACTAACATTTTCAGAGATTGTATCTTAAAGATATTGAAAAGAAATCTGCTCACAGAGTTATATAAGTCTTTTGAAGTGCAAACAGTACCCAGATTTCAGGAGTAAAAATGTTCAAATATTCAAACTCTCAAATATTTATGTAGAACTGCCTAAAAAAGCAGTTTTTAGACTGGGGATAAGATTTATCTAGTCGTTTCTACAGAAACACTCATCCTTTTAACTAGGGGATATCGTCAGATTTTATTCAAGTAGAGCTATCTGAATCCCGGCGGGACTCGAGATACGAAGTCAGTGTGTCTGTGGCTTCCCACTTGATGCTTTCTTACTCTTGCCCTAGGCAGTCTTTAGAACCTCTGTCACTTCTCTTCCCCCTCAGCATTAATAATAATTATTTCCTCAGGAAATTGCAAACATTTGTGCTTGTGATTTTCTTCTAGAAGATGTACAGGGTAAGAATATGCTAATTATATGTTTATGGTTGCTTTTTCCTTTTTGTAATATTAAATCCTTTTTTTCTTTTAATCTCACTAAAGCTGGACATGGAATGATTTCTCAGTGAAATAGAACATACGCATTTTTATTTCTCCCTGAAAAGCTGCTAGTTAGCTACTCCGGATGACTCTGGAAGCCACATTATTTATTAGGAGTTTTCAGGTTTCCTCCCTTGCCCCTCATTTGGTTTCTGCACTGTGCCTTGATTAGGGGAATGTCATTTACCTTACTTAGTCTTTTTGGGTGTGCCGTGGCCTTGGAAACCAGAGTAAAACTCTGCATGGTATCTGCAAGGATTCAATTCGCAGAATCCTTGGCCTCGTTTAGCTTAACCTGTTACTAAAGCCCTTTTGATTCCAAAGTCTCTAATCATTATCCCTGGATTTAGAGGCTGGAAGGGAAGACATGGTACCTGTTGGAGTTTTAAAAGTCTGAAAATACTCTGGAGTTTTTCGTCTTGTACGCTCATATGTTTTTGTCATTGGGACATATGTGTCCGAAGGATTTTAAAGTTCATGTTTCTTGCTTTCTACTGCAAACCTGCCCACCTTCTCAGAGTGGAGGTGCCTAGTCTCCTTTCTAGGTGGCCTACCTTGTTCTCTTCTCAGGCTGCCTTGCGTAATTTATCATTGGCTCTCCTGGCTCTTCTGGCCAGACATGGAGCACTTGTCTGTGGCCATTTCTTCTCTTTTTCGGCCCTACTTTTTCAAATGGACTCTCCCTCATAGTTTTTCTTTGTGACTTCTCTATTTAGCTTAGTTTCTGTCTTCCCTTCTGTTTTGTTATATTTGCTTGCTGCTCCATATATCCATATCTGTCTCTCTATACATGTATGTATTTTTTAAGTGTTCAGAGCCATCTGCTTGTTTTATTTTGATGCCCTTCAGTGACCAACTTTCAAAACAGAACCTTGAAGATACCGGTAGGTTGCTATTTGTTTTATTATTTCCCCAAACAGGATACGAACACATTGATTTCATGGACTGGCTTCTCGTAGACTACTTACTGCATGTCAGACATTTAGAACAAAAGCAACATTTTCAGTTGAGAATATTTCTGAATATTCGCATACTTAGTAACATGTGCCCATTTGGATGTTTTGTCACCCAACTGAACACTGAAAAACTCAGTTAACTAAGATTTCAGTTACATGATACCTCTTGTCTAAATGATTTTGAGGACTTAAGTGGTTAACTTATTCCTACACCTTTATCTGAATATTCAAAACCATGTAAATATAGCCTGGATAAGAAAAAAAAATAATGATATTGTTCTTTTCATTGTTTTCTGTTTTAATAGCTTTTCATTCTACAGCCTAACACAATGTCTGGCACATAACATGTGCTCCTTATTGTTGAGTGAACGCCACTGATTTTAATACTTTAAGAAAGGGTGTATGTCTGTCTTCAAAGGTATATTCCTTCATTGGAAAGTACTGAGTTCCTGCTCTGTACTCAGCATTAGACATTGAAAAGTAGTGTGCAGCTCCAATTTTGGAGAGATTCTACAATTATTTTTATATTCTGGAAACCCTCCATTGATGGATTTTAGGAGCAGTTATTTATTTTGTTGTAATTTTATGTAAAGTAACGACACCTATAAACAGATGACTTCAGTACTCTCTACACCAGGAAGCAAACAAGGAACACATTCTCTGAAATATGAAGATGATGTTACTTTCTATTCCATCATCAAAAGCACATGTGCTTTGACATTTCTGTTTTACTGGTAGTAACAAATTTGTCCTGACTCTTATATTTTCCTTTCATTGCATTTCTGGCTATTTTCTAAGAAGTGGTGTCTGTGGAAATGTTGTAGATGCTATGGACAAAACCAAAGCAACAACTGGGGGTTCATTTCCACCAGACTCTAACTAGTTGATCAGGCTCTAACTAGCTGAGTTAAGATAATCAGAGCATGATTTACCTACAAATTTTTTTTGTCCAATTTAGTAAAAATAACTGTTATATATTAATCTGTGGAAACAAGCAGTATGCTATTATTTTTCAAGTGCTCATGGACTCTTTTAAACCTTAAATGTTTCTGAGAATGGCCTCTGCTGCCATTGTTAACCTTCTCATTGGTAAGTACAATTAGTGTTGACTTAAGATTTGAGTTAATGTGGTTTTTGTTTAAAAGTCTGGATTTGAATATGTGGGTCACATCTCTTCTGTTCATACTTAGACTTTTACTTCCAATATCTCTCCTCGGAAAAGTCTGTGGTTCTCGGTTTTTCTGGGTGTGTACGAACGTGAAAGGTTTGTTGAAAATCTTGAAGTTTCTTACATCCAAGATTGAAACATCAGCTGGGTGTCCTATGTGATGACTTAGTACTGCAAATGTCATGTATTTAATTTTATGCCTTCTCCTTATCCCACTACAAAAATAAAATAAAAAATACAAAAATAAAACCCATACGTTCACACCTATTCTAGTACTGCATACTAACTAGCGCCTCTGTTCAGAACTTGTATCATCTGGGATTCGGCAGTGAGGTGGATGAGATAAGAACATTTCATAACCTTTCTTCTAGGAGTTTTAAAAAAAAAAAAGCCCTGACTATGTTATATTCATTTTTGGAATATTTTATGAACAATACACAACAAAGAATTTTTATGTTCCTTGTTGATTTTTGCTAGTTTTTCCCACAGTTGTGGGGAAAATTCTTTTCTTTCCTTCGCCCACTCTGGTTTCATCAAAGGCTTTTAAGTCTTCATACAGTCATACCTAATACAATGCTGTTTATGCCATCAAAGCCCACTTCCTTCCAGTGGAGACCTAGTGATCACCGTGGATAGAGCTTGATGTTGCCAGGGATGCTGAACAATACTGTAATTAAGATGCTCTCATTTTATGCTTCTACTGTTGTCCATCTTTTTTTTTGATTTTAATGGATCTTTCCATTTAAAAACAGATGCTTGTCTTTTCAAAAAGTCAAGTTTAACATAAACCTTCAAGCTCACTTTTTATTCATTCTACTCCTTTGTGGGCAGGGAGATGTTATCTGAGTTGGTAACTTATCATAATTAGAAGATAAAAGTTGACGGGCTAGGGTCTTTTCTTCACTTGGCTCTGGATATCCAGCTGTCATCTGGTAAATGATGATAATGGTGATAGTCACTAGTGGAATTAACAGTCATTATATATTGAACCGTAAGGAAAAAATTGGTTCTCTTTGCATGTTTAGCCTTATTTGTTTACTTCCTCAATGTGAACTCAGGGAAGATTTTTCAGAATGCAATTCAATTTCTACTTTAAAAAAATCACACTAAAATCTCTAGAATTTGAAATATATTTGAGTGGTGGGGTGGGAAGTCATCTCTGTATCACATGCAAATTGTATTTTTCCAAAGTATCTGTATCCTTTGGATTTTCTCCCTCACCAGCCCCCATTCATCCTGCTGGTTTCTTAAAAAAAAAAAAAAATGCATCCATTTGGTGGAAACAGCTGAATTTGATTTTTGTGAAACTAGCATGCAAAATCATAGTTTTTAGCAATTGTATGTACAAACAAATTACTGAAATACTGTTTTGGTACATTGGGATTTCCTTGGAATAGGAAATATGACTTTGATTCTAAGAATATCCTAGGAGATGATCCATTTGGAGTCTTCCATGATCGGAGGTTAGCTAATCGATTTTGGATGAATATGTGTTATATACAGCCCAGATCGAGAGTCTGTAGAGAAGCGAAGAATAAATCAATGACTTCGTCTCTGTGGGCTTTGACCACCAGTGAAGGAGTTAACGAGTACACACACAGTAGGAAGAGAATGATAAAGCTGCCATTTGATTGAGCCATACACAAAGCTGAAGGCATCAGAAGGAGAAGTAACAGTCTGTTCTAAACTTTTTTTTTTTTGCGGTACACGGGCCTCTCACTGCTGTGGCCTCTCCCGTTGCAGAGCACAGGCTCCGGATGCGCAGGCTCAGCGGCCATGGCTCACGGGCCCAGCCGCTCCGCGGCATGTGGGATCTTCCCGAACCGGGGCACGAACCCGTGTCCCCTGCATCGGCAGGCGGACTCCCAACCACTGCGCCACCAGGGAAGCCCTAAACTTCTCTTTTTTATAATGTGTGTTGTGTTCCTGACATAGACTAAATGCTCCATCAATTTAAGGTACTATTGTCATCACCATTACAGTTACTATTATTGCTGTTAAAACCACTATCACTCTTCCTCCTCCAGTTGCTCTTTGGTGAAACTTGGGTCACTTAGACTTGAGTTCTGGCTGAGCATTTATTCACAAAAATTTGCATTTTGGAAGGGGCAATAATACTTATTAATCATTTGGCAGAACTGTCTGTCATTTATTACCCTGACACTCAAGAAAATTATGATGTTTAACTGAGAATTCAAACTATTTTGAAAGGTCTTAGAGGAAAGTTAAAACACATTAGGAGATTATATTTTAGGTGGAAAATTTGAAGAATAAAGTCATTCCAAAAGTGCAGTCAAATTAAGAACATGAGATTATCTTAACTTCTCACTCTGACAGTTGAGTGTTATGTTGGTTAAGTTTAGTGCATTTATACAAACTTAGTGAGTTTAAAACCCATAAGGGGCCTTGTCAGGAATATAAAAATCGTAAGAGGTCTTCAGCCATCCCTCCCACTTTTGCTTCTCCTGCAGGAGTCCCTCTGAAATCCAGGAAAGCAGTCCCCAGCTACAGTTTAGTGTTGGTTCCAGTCTTGGCTTTCAGTTTAGAATGGACAAAGGACTGATAAAAAAAATGCTGGTTGCTGAAGAGATACTTTTCTGTTACTTGTTAGAGAGGGGAAAGTTCTTTTGTTAGAAGGAAACACATTCGGTTCAGTTCCTACCATTGACCTAGAAGAAGAAAAAAATGTTCTAAAATAAATTATATAACCAAAAATATATTTACTGTCATATTCAACATAGCTCTTCTATTGTACAAGGAGGGTTTTTAATGAAGACATGCAACTGGGTACCACTGCTTCACCTTCCAGGTTTCAGGCTCTTGTGAATGTACCTTTTAAAAAAAAAATCTGATAATTGTTCCCAAGAGGTTGATGTGTGTGGGGGGAACAGGGAATTGATTTACATTCTCAGTGTAATAGGCAAATCTTTATTTAAAGGACTCCTGGGGTGAATCCATTTCTACTAGGTAAAAATCACTTCATAGGGTTTTTGTTTAATGGACCTCAGATGCTCAGAATTCCTTTAATCATAGTTCTTTGTTTGCAGTACACTTTGTCATGCCATTATTGGCTCATGTATGGCCAATAAATATTACCCATTTTAGATTCTTGGGTTGGGTGGTGGGTGGATATTCACTGTATTATGATTTTAAAATGATATATGAATAAATAAAATTTTAAATTTCCCCTAAATAAATTAGTAAATAAAAATTTCACAAATGTCTCCTTTGTGTTTTTCCTTCAAGTAGAGAACATCTGTACTGAATGAAATTTTCCTTTCGTTCAGAAGGACAGCTTTCTTTAGACAGTGATTTTTTTTCCTCCTAAAATTCCTTTATATTCACTTCCATAACATTCCTGGTATCTTTTTTTTTTTTTTTTTTTTTTTTGCGGTACGCGGGCCTCTCACTGCTGTGGCCTCTCCCGTTGCGGAGCACAGGCTGCGGATGCGCAGGCGCAGTGGCCATGGCTCACGGGCCCAGCCGCTCCGCGGCACGTGGGATCTTCCCAGACCGGGGCACGAATCCGTGTCCCCTGCATCGGCAGGTGGACTCTCAACCACTGCGCCACCAGGGAAGCCCCATTCCTGGTATCTTGAAGCAAAGGATACTTATTATTTTTCAATGGGGCTCATAGTACACAGGATATTTGCAATTTGCTTAGGTGCTTGTCCTGATAAAAATCCAAATGAAAACTTCCTTGTAGTTTGAATCAACTTGGACATGAATTCCTCTGGGAAAAGCCTATGTCCAAAAAAATTCAGCCTACTCTGTATAGATTTTTTATGTGCCTTAATTATCATATTAAACAACGCAATTTTATACTTGTATTTCAACCCAACACAAAGATTTAAGTGGTTTATTTAATTCCGTTGTAATCTGAGCAATTGTTTGGGAGATATTTTCGTGAGACTTAGAAGGAGCTTGGGGTGAGCTTTGACACTCCATCCTAAGGGCTTAATAACATTCTGGAGTGTTTCGGCGACATTAGGAATTTACCTTTGTTCCAAGGCAGCCCATGCTAGAAAACGAAGTCAAATTGACCATGATTAATCAGGCGAAGTGAGATTGCTGTTTCAGCTTTTAGTTTTTGACATTTTGCAGCGATCTGGACTTTCAGGAAGGAGTTGACAGAAGGACTAACAACCTTCATCCAAGTGTAAAACTTACTGAGAGTTCAGTTTTTTCATCCCTTTGAAATTAAAGGGCACTGCTGAGTTTTTAGTGCGTCTCAGTGCTTGGAGTAAGTATTGAACACCAGCTCCGTGCCGTGTGAGCATGTGTCTGAAGAGGTGAATGAGAGAGGCCGGTGGGGCTCCCACTTTAGTCTCTATGGAGCTTCATGGTGTTCAGAGTGAATAGTTTCCTCTCTTTGGCTTTTTAACCTATACTATGAATTTACATAGACACATTTGGAGCAGAAATTCAAGGTCATATTCTTTTTCGTAGAATCATATTAATGTTTACAACATGAGGTCCATGCTGTTTAAGCAGTCTCTGAAATGTAACTGTGTACCTCCTAAAAGACTGGACAAGTGAATCAGGTGGGAGAACTAAAGAGATTCAGGTTGAAAAAGAAAAGATTACATTGACATATGTCTTTTCTAATGAAAGGCTTCATGACAAGTTTCATACAGTTTTGATCAACTGTATTTGAACTAATGGCACTTACAGTTCTTTGGTATAACTCCTGTAGTACTTAGAATTCTTTGATATACAAAGATATCAAAGATGTCAAATTCTTTTGATTCTAATAATGTCTATACTTCAGTAGAAGAAAGAAGAATCACACGTATGCATGTAAAGTGCCCCCACCCCATGGGAGTTCAAGAATCCCTGAATTCCAACCAGTGGACACCTAGGGTCTCTGGAACCCAGAATAAGAAAGAACCCTGCAACTCAGAAGCCATTTCAACCCGTGGGAAAACTGTCTTAGGAGAGAACACTTTGGGGCAGGATGGGGCCGTCCCGGTCATATGTCCTTTCCCCTTGTTATAACATTGCTTGTGGCCTCCGAGGACAAGCTGAGGATGGGCTCAGAGGCGGGTGGGGCAGTGGGGTGCTCCGAGTTAAAGAGCCCAGACAATAACGCAGTGATGACCATTCCCGTTTGTGCCATGGTGGAAGCAGTTCCCTGGCCTTGAAGGGATACTTTGGACTTTAATTGTCACCAGCATCAAATTCCTCCAAAATTCTCAGAATTCTTTCCTCCGAATTCTGAGATTCACAGATGTCTATGTCTACCTGTGGACCAGGAAATAAATTTGATTCTAAGTTAAACTGAGATCATTGAGTATGTATAATATATACACAAATGGGAAGAAAAAGAAAGAATGGATAAGAATAATCAGTGCTCTCTTTTCTTATCTAAAATTGGAATATCTTTCGAGTGACATTAGAAATCCAACCTTATGGCTCAATGTCAGTCTGACATGGATCTTCTTGTAGAAATCTCTGAAATGTAATAAACTTATAGTTTAATAGAACTAAAGAGGTCATAATAAAGACGTAAGCATCACCGCAGAGCCTTGTCAGTTTTCAAAGTATAAAATAACTAACTGAGGGCTTCCCTGGTGGCGCAGTGGTTGGGAGTCCGCCTGCCTATGCAGGGGACACGGGTTCGTGCCCTGGTCCGGGAAGATCCCACATGCCGCGGAGTGGCTGGGCCCGTGAGCCATGGCCGCTGAGCCTGTGCTCCACAACGGGAGAGGCCACAACAGTGAGAGGCCCGCATACTGCAAAAAAATAAAATAACTAACTGAAAGCTTTTCCTTTTACTTGTCATGTTTGTTTAATAGCATGCCTAATGACTAATAGCAAAGCAGAGTGAAGAATTTTTAAGTTGGTTTCTCTACTGAAATTCTTATCCATTGCCAAACTTGTTTTGTAAGTGATTAAGATCTGTAAGGTTTTGTTGCAAAAAGGCCCTCTCTTACATGCATTACATTTGTGACATGGTGGTTGTGTAGGTGGAGTCGGATCTGTGTGCAGTATTCATCAAGAAAATAGCACAAAGCGCATTTACAGGCCATGGAGAAACAATAGCGGGTGTTGATAAAATTTGTAGTACTAGAGCTTCGAAAACATGCCTGTTGTAAACTCTTCTGAAACTTAGAATTCCACCTTTAAAAGAAAATCATTTTTTCATTAGATGATAGTACATGAATAAGGCACTGCATCCTGGAAGTTTGGTTCTACCATTGTAAGGATGGTGACACGCTGTCGTGCCGGCAGGTTTTGTATTCCATTCCCTAAACTTAACAATACACCGAAAGCTGTCTTGTGGGCAGTTTCTGAAGTTTGGAAGCTTTCACCTCCAGCCCCCGTGGTCATGGACAGTTACTGAGTTCTTGGCTCTAAGTGTACCAAGCACGGTGCTAGGCAGGTTTGGAAGGGAAGTAGGCTCCTGAGAATGACATTTTAGAGCTCTCTTTTAACAGTTAAGAAAGTGAGATCTTAAGAGTTGTAACTCATCTGAGGTCAGGACAGTTAGGAGCAGAGTGAAGACGTGATTTCAAGCTTTTTGACTTAGCAAAAGCGCTGATTTATTCCAGGCCATTCCGTTTGTGTAAAAGCAAATCCTAATCACTATAATACACTACTTAGGTGGTAGGAATTTTATAAGTGGGGCTCAAAAGACAATTTTAACTTGAAAGTTTTTCATTTTAAAATGTCTTGGAAATTAACATATTTGAATAAGACATTTTAGTAATAGCGACAAGCTCGTGATGTGAACAGTTTTTATTAAATAGCATATTTTAGCCCCCAAAATGGAAAAATGTAATCTTAACCTAAAAATAAAAAAACTTCACACATGGATTCTAAGCCATCTAAAGTCATTAGGACTTATACCTCGTAAGTGGTGCTTTTAAACAAGTTCTGTTTGGAGTGCTGTTGTGCTATCTTTCAAAAAAAACCTGTTTGAATTTTTGCTTTTTCTGATTATCATAGCTAACAGATGGTTTGCACTTAGTTCAGTGAACCAAACAAAAAAAGAACAGACTTTGCATAAAATTTCTGTTGATGGTGCATTTTATCTCACTGAAATGGATCACATGAACTTTCTGAATAATGAATAGCGTATTTACATTATTCTGATCTTTTTTGCTACAGCGTAAGAAAGAAATGTGAAGGACAAACAGCCTAGTATTATCATTTTAAAAGTTATTCTGGTGAATTAAAGTATTTTTCTATTCTTAACTGCATTGCTAATGCTGGATATGTTCCATGAGCTGCTTGCAAAAAAATTGTTCCAGTGACTTTGAAAGCATAAGGAACTGTTTATCTCATTGAACTACTAGAACTGGTAGTAAATTAATTTTTATAAGGATTTTAAGCCTTAAAGTTTCAAGAACCCACATCATTTTGCTAATCCCAATTTTGAAAGAATTTAGTAGAGTTGCAATCCAATATTTGACTTTCTGTTGATTCACCATCACCGGCCTGTTCGTAGTTGTTGGTCGGTGCTTGTGTGTGGTGGGAAGTGTGTACATGATGGTGGCCTAAGGTGGGCAGGATGGTATTACCGAAGTGGAGGTAACTTGACTAGTGAGGAGTGCAGGTAGCAGCTTAGTAGTTGGTACCAATGGTAATTGAAAGTTCAAGAGTCTTTTGTTTTAGGAATGGGGCTTTACTTCATCACATACAATTTTAATTCATTACATATTAGACCAGAGAAATCAGTAAAGTGGAGCTATATAATTTCACTTCTAATTTTGTATGCATGAATCAGAATTCAGACTGTTTTCAAGAATTGGAAGAAAGGTGCTCATTTTATTGAACTAAATATAATTTCTGTTGAGTGAAATAAAAGGGGAAAAAAGAATGCAAAAATCTTTATTTTTTTGCCCTCCCCAAAATGATGTATGTAGAATAATATTTGTTTGTTTGTTTTTTGTGGTACACGGGCCTCTCACTGTTGTGGCCTCTCCCGTTGCAGAGCACAGGCTCCAGACGTGCAGGCTCAGCGGCCATGGCTCACGGGCCCAGCCGCTTCACGGCATGTGGGATCTTCCCGGACCGGGACACGAACCCATGTCCCCTGCATCGGCAGGCAGACTCTCTACCACTGCGCCACCACTGAAGCCCTAGAATAATGTTTTAAGGCAGAGAAAGTAATGTTTCTCTAGTATTCTTGTCAACAGAACTTCTACTGCAATTATTTTCTGAATTGGATTTTCCATGTCTTTAAAGGCATAATATATGCATTGCTAGTTTAATAAATCATGAGATTCTAGGCTCAGAAGAAGCCTATACATTTCATTTTAAGCAGAACCATGCCCAACCATTCCTCATAGGCATGTGTACTATGTAAGAGTGAGCTGGAGATTGTACATGTGCAGACATAGCTGCAGGAGAGTCAAAATTTCCTAACTAGTATCATAAATAATAATATTTTCATATTTAAAAACAAAATGTTGAGACTATCTATAACTGAAGAAAACAATCAGCATTTTGTCCTTAATTTCTTAATCCCCCAAACGTCTATGAAACAGTGTAGGTCAAAAAGGAAAATCCTGGGCTTCCCTCAACCCACAAACAGCATGTAAATATCAAAGGCACGTAATAATCTTTATTCTTCCCTGCAAGAGTACATGCTCTGCCCTTACAGGATTGCTTGGGAGCAAAGTAGCTGAGCACATTCATGAGGCTTCCTTTACCTCACAGAGTCTCCCGTTGATTTGATCCCAATTCCCTGGGTACAGGCATGTGATACAAATGAGTGAAACAGGTTAGTGCAAAATAGTAAGGAATGGTTGGGAACTGTGAACCAGAGAGCAATCCATTTGAAAATACCATGTGTCCCAAAAACATACACTGGGAGTTGGGAAGAGTGACTGATAAAAGATTTACACAGAACCAAGCAGAGTTCCTGACATTGTGAGAATGTCACATTGTGGAATGAGACTGCAGCCCAGAAAACCCATATTTGTATCCTAGATCCCTTTAAATATGTCAGAACACACTGGCAAATGAAGCAATTCCAAATCTATTTTCCTTTCTTAAAAAGACACATAGAAAGAAAGAGGTTGGGAAATATCCATATAGTAGCTATTGATGGGAGTTGACTCCCATCAATTTTCAGGTTTTCCGGATTTCCCTATTCTCTTAAGGATACTCTGAGTGGAAGCAAAATTCAATCTTGGCAGAATGTCCTCTCCCTGCTTCTTAGAGCTCGTATTTGTCTTGTAGGCTAGCTTCATTATCCTTTCATTCAGCCAAAAATGTTCTCTTGTAAAAATGGTCAACTAAAGCCTCATCTCCAAACAGATTCTACTTTTTCAAATTATGAATCACAACTTCCTTAGGTCTTGGAAGCATACAGTAGTGAGGACAAAGGCAGTGGAGACTGATAAATTTTGCTGAAATGAGAAAGGTAAAATCTCCTGTTTGTGTGTGATCTGAATATTCCCAGCATTTAATATTGTGATTTTCTAGGCTATGTGGGTGAGTGATAGAGCTTTTCTTTTCTGGTCTTGTAGAAGATTGTTTTATGTGTGATAGGTAGGTACATTGGTAGAGGTTTTTATTACCCGCTACTCAGAGTTAAATATTCCATACAGGGGTACTTGGGGAAGGGGAGAGACAGAGGAATTACAGTTGCGAATACTAAAATAGGCTTGTTGCATAAGGTGAACCTTTAAACTTGAGAAAGGTTTACCAAATCAATATCTATTTGATCTGAATAGGGGATATGTAATGGTGTAATACCCCTTGACATTTTTCCAAGTCATCAGTATCATGAGGACATACCTTGTGGGTTTTTAAAATTTTCTAGTCACCGTGAACTCACGTGATTATCACTTTTTTGGGAAGATGAGGATGTTGAGTGGGGTGGGAGGGTTTTGGCAATATGGACTTTGGTGTGAACGAACTACCTGTTCTCTGACTATTGGTTTATGTCTGCAGAGAATCATGACAAACTTAGTTTATCAGCCACAAAAAAGTTGTATCATTAAATCACAGAACCTGAGCTGGCAGATAATTTAGCTAATACCCTTTTAACTAGACCTGGTTCCTCACATTTCTGAATCATTCTGAATCACCTGTCCTCTCTTTAAAATGACAGAAATCTGACACCTTTCTTGGAAGGCAGCTTCTAATGGACAGGAACACTCTTTATTAGGGTGTGATGCATTGTACTGGGTCAGTGTCTTACTCTTTTTTATATTATATCCTTTTTTTTGTAGTTTTATCTTCTAGTATAGTATGGAGTCATTGTCTTCTTACACATTGCCATTCACATATTTAAAGAAAGCTATCATCTCTTCTCTAAGGCTTTCCGCACCCCAAGAGTGAAAAGAAGCAAAATGTAGAAATATGAGCAACTTATCTTTCTAAAGCTCTTTGCCCAGCACTTTTCTTGTTCACTTAACCCTTATATCACTTCTGTAACATCTCTTTCCAAGATGGGAAGACTGAGAGTCCAGTGACTTGCCCAGACACATGGCCGGTAACTCTCAGAGCTAATTGGCTAGACTCAGAGCAGGGTTCCCTCTCTGGGGCCCAGCTGCCTCCCTGCTTATCGTACCTGAACACCTGAATTGTCTTTAATTGCCTTCAAGTCATGACATGGCTTCCAGACCCCTCACCCTACCCTGGTCACTCTTTACTGGACATACTTGGTCAGCATTTAAGAAAAAGACGGCAGCTACAGCCAAGCATCCATCCATGCAGGAGATATTTGAGTGGCTGCTATGTGCCAGACATTCTCTAGGTATTTGGGATATACCAGTAAACAAAGCAGTCAAACGAAGTTCTTGCCCTCATGAAGCTTACATTCGGAGGGTTTCCAACAGGGCTCAGACCCCTTCCCCCGCAGCAACACCCAAGAGGAGTTTGAAACAGGGGACTGAAGAATTGGAATAGCGGGTTCTGTGCTCTTAAGAAGTTAAGATGGGGGACTTCCCTGGCGGCACAGTGGATAAGACTCTGCGCTCCCAGTGCAGGGAGCCCGGGTTCTATCCCTGGTGAGGGAACTAGATCCCACATGCATGCCACGACTAAGAGTTCCCATGCCACAACTGAGGAGCCCGCCTGCCACAACTAAGACCTGGTACAACCAAAAAAAAAAAAAAAAATTAAGATGGGAATTCTATATGAAAACTTAAAATAATGTATTAAAAAATATAATATCTCTGCTCATTTCCCCCCTTTCATCCCTTCAAACAGATTCCTCCTGTGGATTGAGAGAATAATGCTGACTTCTATTGAATTATACCAATTTATTTCCGGGCACAAAATGAGGCCACAGAAAAACTTTTGGTAATAGAAGAGAAAGGTCTCTGATATTATCAGAAGCCATTTGAAATAAAATCTAAGCAAAATGAAAGCATGTAAGATGTGATTTGCTGGGCCCAAGACTTTATTTGTTCTGGGGTATGTTCTGAATTCAGACATGTGGGGAGGACTAAGAATACGAGATATTTGAGAACCCAAGAGATGGATAAGGAATGAACTAGATAAATTGTAAAATGAATACAGTGTTTCAGAAAATGGTATATGTTTTTGTAAAAGTAGTAAAAGTCTTCAGTTTTTTATTGCAGGAAGCCTTCTTTTATGAAATTCTTTGAAATTTTTGTAGCTAGAAGAAATGAGTTTTAATATATATTAGAATTTTTAATACAGACATCAGTTATGATACTTATCTAGTTAATTAATTGGTCCTTAAAAATTTTTCCCCATTGCCTATATATATATATATTTTTTTTTTGTTTGTTTGTTTGTTTTTTGCGGTACGCCGGCCTCTCACTGCTGTGGCCTCTCCTGTTGCAGAGCACAGGCTCCGGACGCACAGGCACAGCAGCCATGGCTCACGGGCCCAGCCGCTCCGCGGCATGTGGGATCTTCCCGGACCGGGGCACGAACCCGTGTCCCCTGCATCGGCAGGCGGACTCTCAACCACTGCGCCACCAGGGAAGTCCCTCCATTGCTTATATTTTAATAACTATTATACTTTCAATCTTAAGGTAATAGTGGTTCATGAGTTTGGAAGGTTAGACTCTGTTGGAGATGAGGTTTTAAAATTCCAAAGTCTGCCGAATATATTTTTGGTATCTGGGTGATGCCTTTCATCATCAGCTGGGTCTTAGATGGGCTGCCAGGAGCCTGGGAACAGCTAGAATTCTGCATTTCTTTGTGCTGAAATGGTTATGTGGCATAGAGGAAAGGGCATGGACTTTGAAGCTACACAGACCTTGGGTTCAAATCTAGGTCTGTGATTTTGAGCAAGTTCCCTAACATCTTTGAGCCTCAGTTTTGTCAACTGAGGATTGGACAACATTTCCTCTGAGGTGTGTGAGGATATATAATGTATATCAAGTGCCCAGAACATAATACAAGAGCAATGAATGACCCCAATGATTACTTTTTATTTTCATATCCCTAAGCCTGTGGTAAATGGCCTTGCTTATGAATGGAATCCTTTCAGTTTTTTTCTCCCCAGAGGATAGTCTCAAGTATTTATAACTTTTTTCTTTCTTTCCTTTTTCCCCCCACCATATCCAAAACTAAAGGAACAGTACCCTGCAGCTCCGTTGGTTCTGAGTTTCTCTTCAGCAAGCTATCTTGAGCTACATGATGTAATTGTTAGCTAACATTGGCTTTGAACCAAGCTGTGGCGACAAGTTTCTTTCCTTAAGGCATGCTTTGGATAGTATTTCATCTCAGTTTAGAATCTGTACTTCATAACCGGACTATTTATTGGCAAAGAAGTGCCTGTGCTTCACTTGCAGGACGTGGTGGTGAGCGCTTTGCTCGTCCAAGCGCTGTCTCCTTGGTCCAGGGTTCATCATGGGAACGCTGAACTCTGAAAGACACACTTCATGCTTGTATCTTTAGGTGGCACAAACCAGTAAAAACCTTCAGTGACTGTAACAAAATAGAAACATTGTGAGACTTCATTCCATTGCTTCCACAAGGTCAATGCCAGTATCATATCTTACTGTGGTGAGTCAGACTTGATTTTGTGTCCTGACTTTGATCCATACTAGCTAATACTTCACCTCTCTAAGCTTTGGTTTTCTCATGTGTAGGCTAGTACCCAATTGGGTTGTTGGGTAATTTAGTTGGGTTAATGTATGTAATGCGCTTAGCCTACCTCCTAAAACCTAGCGTGTTTTGATAAACGTTAGCTCTCAGTAGTAGCAGCAAAAGAAAAAGTCTTAGTGGTGTCAGTTTATCTGGGTATATTTTATGAACATATCTCATTTCAGAATTCCCAGAACTCTTAAGTTTTAAATTGATGGTCAAATTGTCTTTAAGCAATATCTTAAAGAAATATCTTTAAGAAAGTCTCGCTCTTCTTTTTTATTCTTGCTGCGTTTTTCCTTCCCTGGATAATTCCCAGTTGCCTGTCTCTGAATCCTGTTTCCTCCAGCTCTGTGTCCCCAGGCCAGCCTCCATGGAGGACGTGGAGTTATGGGCTCTTTTGCCTCTGGAGCCACCTTCTATGTAGGTGCTTGTTTCCGATTGCCTTGTGGATTTCTCATCTCTGCTTCATACCCTTCACACTGTTTCTCTTACTTTTCCCTCTGCAGCTCCATCTTGTCCCCTTCATTCATTCAAAGGTCACTTATATAAAGAAGATGTGAGTTTCTCAGGTCTTCTGAATAGGGGTGGCCAGGTTCCTAAAACCAGCGTTCACACTTTGCCAAGCTGACTCTTTCTGATTGCTTAAAATATTCTCTTCTCCCTCTTCTCCATAAGGCCTTCTAGACTGATCCAGGAAGAGCACCCTGCTTCTTCTATGAACCTTGGTAATGGATCCATCGTCACTGTCTACCAGCAGAGCATTTGATAGATTGAAACATCTTATTCTCCAACAGTGAATAGGGGAAAAGAAGAGTTTTCTATAAGAAGAAATTATTATTGATTATTCTAGTGAAGCACATATATTAAAGCTGTAGTATATCTAGTTTTGAATGCTATTTGGCACTGATTTTAGAATTTGGGACATTCTGAGACTATGATAAATGACAAATATGTTTCAAATGTTAAACACATTTTGTGTAAAAAATAGTAAATGTGTTTTAGCAAAGAATCATCAGTAGTAGAAAGTTTCTTCTTGTGGCATACATTCCATCAAAATATATTTCAAAGCCGAGTCATATCAAGCTTAGGGATTTATGAGAATGTATTTTTGGCTCTAATAGATAATACATACACACACACACACACACACACACACACACATATATCCTTTAGTTCTTTAAGTAAAAAGGCCAGTACTTTTTCAACACAAAAATTACTTTCACCTCAAAAAATTAAACATATTTTAGCGTCTTTTTCAGTTCAAGGGTGTGTGGTTATTTCCAAAGGGGTTATATGATGACACATAGAACAAAGTTTCTGCCTTGCAGTTTTATCAGATAGATATGTATTGGGGACGGGGTGATAAGCCAAATATATGTGATGCTCCAGTCCAGGGCATAGGTGATGAATGCCATCCAGAGATGTGGGTTCTGTTTGAGGGATCATGCGGAAGTTTCATGGAGAAGGTAGGATTTGAAAAGGATCTTGAAAAAGGAGTAAAGAGGTATCTACAAATAGAGATTGAGGTTTAAAAGACATTCTTGATGGGGAAACAGTGTGAGCAAAGGACCCTGAAAAGTATGAGACCTGTTGGCAAAAGAGCACATGCTTCTCTTTGACCAAAGTAAGGTGGAATGTAAGGGAATTGGAGGGAGGGGAAGGGAAGGGGAAGAGAAGAGGAATAATAGTAATAGCTAATGTTTATGGAGTACCTACTATGTGCCAGGCATTGTTTTAAGCACTTTACTTGCATTGACTGATTTAATCCTAAGGAAGAGAAGGCCGGAGGCACAGACTGGCTCAGTTCAGACTTTGGGTAATGAGGTAATGAGTGTGCCATTCGGTTGGCAGTGAGGAGTCTGAATTGCCACAAGGAATAACTGAGCTCCTGTGAAGTGAGGACCATGGATGAACTGAGGTTACAGCAATAAGAAGGGTGTTCACAGGAAGTTTTAACCAGGGTAACTGGGCATATTAGAAGTTCCCCTGCCCCCGCACACACACACACACACACACACACACACAAACAATGAAGTCCCCATGGGCAGCAGTGTCAGTGTTTTCATATTTGCAAATTCCAAGTCTTCAAAAAAAGAGAATATATTTTTTAGTAGAGTAGGGTGTTAGTTTATTTTATACTCCATTATTGATTTGTGACCAAAGAACTGCTATTTGTATCTTAAAAGCAAATCAATTCTGTTACCTGCCTTAAGGTTACTTAAATTTTTAACCTTGAGCCAAAATGCGTGTTACTGAAATGATCTTCTGTAAACCTATTTCAGGCTTGGTGTTTTTCAGATACAGTTTGATTTTGAAAGAAAACACATAGTACCATAATGATATTTACTCTCGCTGGTTTGTTGACATTATTGATTAGGCTAATATATGCCAGGTGACTACATTTTTTCCCCTATTCATCTTTTTTGTACTCCTTGAGCTTTTACAGTACTTGCCTTCTAGGAAAAATATATTCCAAAGATGAAATTGTATATTTTGATAGAGGGAGGTCAAAGATATGTTTACACTTCAGAAAAAGTGCAGAGAAATCCCCTTAGAATTTAGGCAACATTTGGCATGCTTTGTGTTTTTCCCACACACAAAAGAGCTTGTAAATGGCCTGTGTTTGTTCTTTGTGACTGATGGGAAAGGGATGGTGTAGGACTGGAATAATTTATATCAGATTAACTTGGCAGGATGCCGATAGTTTCTTGATGTTTAATTCTAGGCACATTGTTTCCATCCTGTTAGTTTGGGTAACCTTCTTGGTTAAGAACTTACACCGAGGGAATTCTGCTGTCTGACCCACACGGAATTGCCATCCATCCAGTGTTTCTGGAATCCTGGGTCAGACCTTGCTCGCTGTGAAGACAGCCATGGCAACACCCAGCCCAGAGGTGGTGCCAATAGGAAGAAGTGGCCTCTTTTTGGCTTTCTGGCAGCATGTCTCTCATTAGCATAGGGTGCTAAGGAGGAACACTTGAGGAGAAGCCTTGAAGAAAGCCTAGCTTTTTACTTGTGTCCCTGCCCAGAATGATGCACTGCTAGCATGTAGCCAGTTATGAAAGGGAGAAATCAAACCTGAACGTGAGGGCAAGTTTCTTAATGCTTTCATTTCCCACTTTAAAATTTTCTGTCAGGCAACTTCTTTAGGGAGATAGGACCCAGTGGCCATGCTTAGGAAACTGTATTTGGAATTTCTTTTAACTGAAGCCTCAGAATATCATTGAGACTGTGCCTTAAAGACTATCATGGCTGCAGCAACACAACCTCTTAGGCAAGGGGAGGAAAATGATCCAGGATACACTTGGGGCCTAAGAGACTAAAAACCTTACTGGCCACAGAGAAGCAGGGCTGAGCACGTGGCCTGGGACCCAAGTGTACTGTGTACTCATTTGACCACCCTGGTAGCTGGCTGAGAGGACTGGGCAGGATTCTTCCTATATCTTATCACATTTTCTCAGATGTTTGTCCTCAACATCTACTTCCCATACATGGACCCATACATGAACACCTGAAATAAAGACTATGTTCTCAGCTTCTCTTGAAGCATTCTGTGGTGTGGGACTAATTCTAGCTAATATCAAGTAAGGAAAAGTGACCTCTGTGACTTCTAGGAAGTATCCTTTAAAAAAGGGTTCTCTCTTCACCCCTTCTGCTATGGACAGAGTGTTTGTGCCCCCCACCAAAATTCATATGTTGAGAACCTAACCCCCAAGGTGATGGTATTAGGAAGTGGGCCTTTGGAAGGTGATGAGGTCATGCAGATGGAACCTTTATAAATGGGATTGATGCCCTTATAGAAGAGTTTCCAGAGAGTTCCCTTGTCCCTTCTGCCATATGAGGGCAAGAAGATGGCCATGGATGAACCAGAAGGCTGGAATCCCTCCGCAGACACTGAATCTGCAGGCACCTTGATCTTAGACCTCCCAGGCTCCAGACTGTGAGAAAGAAATGTTAGTTGTGTAAGCCATCCAGTCTATGGTATTTTTGGTGTGCAGCCCAAGCTGACTGGGACACTTCCCACTTCCTACTTCTCACTGACTAGAAGGCAGATGTGGCGGCTGGAGTTTGATGATCGCCTTTAGACCATGAGGTGAGTGCTGTATAGCAAGGATGCCAGGGGAACAAGCTAGAAGCAGCTTGTGCCCTTGATCCAATGGGGCCCAGGCAGTCAGCCTGTAGAGCTACTATACACAACAGTGAAATGAGCTTCCGGTCCAAACCATTGTTATCTGGGGTTTTCTGTCAGTGCCAGCTGAACCTAAATCATAATGAATACAGGGACTTTGTGGTAGTAGAAGTAGAAATGAAGACAGGCAAAAGAGATTTAAAATTCCAACATAGGATAGTTTTTCTTTTTTTTTTTTTAATGGTGAAGAGTGTTATAAAAACAGAATAAAACCTAGAAGGAACTGATAAGTTCTGGGATGAAGATATTTTAAAATTCAGTCCAATTATACTAGAGTAGCTTATATGTAGTTCTTTTGCATAAAAATGGGACATTTGATAGTTGGAAGATTGTTCTAAACCTGTAGTTCTATGAAAGCTATAAAGTTTCATTCTAAATTTCTTCAGGATACTGTTAAATTTCATAAGCTTTGGTTTTGAAATGGCTTTGTGATTGATTTAACTGACCAATCCGCATTGTGGTCAGACTTGTATGATTTGGTTTTCTTTGAAATTTGTTGAGATTAATTTAGGGTCTAAGTTATATGAGTTTTTATATATGTTTCTTATGGAGTTGAGAAGAGTGTGGATTCTCTGCTTGTGAGATGGAGTGTTCTGTGTGTACGAGTACCCTCCATTTCTTCCTGTATTTTTTATTGTCTTCCCATCTCAGTTGTGCTTTCCATCAGGGTAAGGACTGTGGTGTGTTCATGGCTCTTTCTCCGGTGCCTAGAACAGTGGCTGACACTTAGCACATTCTGATTACAGTTTATATGTGAATTAAGTCAAATTAATTGTGATGTTCAAATCATTTGTAGTAATGATCATTTTTTTTGTATATCTAACGTCAATAATTGAGGGAGGTAAGTTGAAATCTCCTACCAAAGGTGTGCATTTTTCAGTTTCTCTCTATAGTTCTCTCCCTTTTTGCTTCATGTATTTTGAGGCTATTTTATTAGTGTATACAAATTCAAAATAATTTCTCCCTCGTCAATTGAATCTATTCACATTGTGTAATGGCCCTAATAAGGCTTTTAGTCTTAATGTTTATTGTATCTTATGTTAATATAACTACGTTGGCTTTCTTTTTTACTAGTATTTATTTGCTTGTTTTTTCTGTCTCTATTTATTATTGGCACTTGCATGGTTGTTCTTTCTCTGTCTACTTTCAACATTTCCAGGTTCTTTTGATTTGATGTAGCTCTGTGATAACACGTATTACTGGAATTTTAAAAATCCAATCTGATACTCTTTGACTTTTAACTGTAAAATTAGTCAATCATATTTACTATAAATTCTTGATCTTTTAGACATGTTTCTATCATCTTAATTTATGTTTTATGTATGTTTTATATTTTTTATTATTTCTTGCATTTGGGGGATTTTTATTTGTTATTCCGTTTATTTCCTCTACTTATTTAGATGATATGCACTCTATTTCTGTTCTTTTAGTGTAGACCATATGAAATTTTACCATGCATACTTTTAAAAAGTCTCCCAGATCTCTTCCCTAATAATACAAAAAACTTAGAATTTATGATCTACAACTTACATGTAATTATTGCCTTGCATTTTAGTTCATGAATTCTCTCTTTTGCTAATTCTTTCTCTCTCTAATATGCTGTTTAACTCATATGCTGAGTTTTTAATTTCTACCATTATATTTTTATTTATGTAAGTTTTATTTAATTCTTTCAAAAATCTGCCTTTTTATTTTGGTGGTCTCTTGTTTTGATTCATTTTAAAAATTTAATCTTTTAATTTTTCAAACTTCTTCTGCATAGTTATTCCATATGCTTGTCTGGTATTTCTAGTGTCTGAAGACTTAGGGGGGTTCAATCTGTTGGCTGTTTTCACTGACTATTAAAAGTAGTGGTTTAAACCTGCTGGCACTTTGCTCTTGGAATTCTAGTCTCACAATTGTGAAAAAATCAATTTCTGTTGTTTGAACCACCCCCCCCGCCCAAAAAAAAGTAGTGGTTTATTTTATTGCATGTATTGGGGAATTTTTGATTGTGAACACATATTACGTTGAATTTAATCTGTGAGAACCCTGAAGACGTAAACAGGGTGGGTTTTCCTTTGGAAAACCAGGGTCTGTTTTGCATTTATATATACAAATAAGCTAGGAGACTATTTGATTAGGTGCATAAAACTGCTACTGAGCTGGGCTACTTTAACTCCCTTTGTCCTACCCAAGAGGTAGGGTGGAATGGGGGAGCCTGAGCCAGTCTCCTTAGCTATCTGTGTGCCCAGAAAAAGTCCTTGGGCCTCAGTTTTCTCCTTTAAATCTAGAGCACTGGATTGGCAATCAGTTTCATTCTAAATCCTAATTTCTGTGTACCTACAAATATTTTAAAATAAAAGTAAATGGCTTTTATAAACGGACTCTTTTTGGTGTTCCAAGACATGAATGTCAAACACATGTCTTTGGGTCCTTCATTTATATTATAATAATAACTTAACAACAGCCTCTGCCATCCACTGAGTGAGTGCCTGCTCTGTAGTGGGCCCTTCACATGCATTATCTCATTTGATCCTCAAAACCATCTTAGGAGAATATCTTCATTTTCCCAGAGAGGAGATGAGGGCTAAGAAGTAAACACTGGTCCACCTGCCTCTAAAACCCCAAGGTCTTCCCTCTGGGTGGTTTTTAGGAGTCTGCTTTTGTCACTTAGCTATAGGATCAAATGAGTGTGGATGGTAATATTATCATTACACTTGATCTCATTAGAATTTTTAAAGTGTTTAATTTTACATGAGGGCAAAATAATCTCAAGTTTCTATTTGATGCCTGGAAGGGGGGGGATCCTAGTTGTTGTTTTGTGGTTATTGCCATTGAAAAGAGGCAAATGAAAAGCATTTTGTCTGCCCCTTCTCCCTTCAATCCCTGCTTCAGGAATGAGTACCATAATTGGCTAAAGTGTTTATGCATTTATGTACATAGTTGTGACGTTCACATCTAGTCCTGACTTACTTTTTCTAGTTTGTTTGCAGCAGGGAAAAATACAGAGGCGCAATATGCCACTAGAAACAAGTTCTTAGCACACATGGTTAGTTGCCCTGTGCCTCCTCAGCTGTGCACAGTGATAGCACTTTAACTTTTGGAAATGGAGAAATTACCAAAAATTATTGATTGGGGCAAGAGTCAAAGATGACTCAGAACTAGACTCTATCCCTGCACCTAGATAAAGTTGTAATGCAGTGTGGAACCATGTTTCTATGTATTTTCCCCATATTTTGGCTACAGTTGTGTTATTATCCTTTCAGCCCACCAGAGGAGTTTGCCTTGACTTTTCAAGTTGAATAATATCCTTCACTGGGTGTCCTAAATGTGCTGGACCCTTAGTCTGCCCCATTAGAGATAACATTTTGCTTATAAGTATTTCTCTATTTGAAGAAAAAGGAAGTATTTAGAAGTCTTTTCGAAAACCAAGTAAGTAAGCTCTGGAATATGAAGCAAGAAAGTGGCCAAAAATCAAAGTTGTAATTGTTAGTATTTGTCGCATTTTCTTCTGATTCCTCGATAAATTGTCTTTACACTCCCAGAAAGCTGTCCTAGAAACAGGACACTACACAGATACGGGTTTGGAGAACTGCAGGCAAGTCCTGAGGGAGGCACAAGTGATAATCCAGGAGGGTTTGTTTGCCAGAGTTTTAATTCGACAGTGAGCTGCTTACCTTCAAATGACCACGGTAGAATCCTGTCTTCTACACCTCTGTTCGTGGCTGGGTGCCTGTGAGCTTGCGCTCAGAGTACATTAAGCAACTGGATGGTGTGAGGGCCATAGATGATGAAACGTTGTTTTGCTGCTTGCAAACAACGACCTTCCCGCAGGCGGGATTCATTGAAACCTTCCTGTGAAAGATTCTTAAACAAACTTGGTCTTTGTTGACCAAAGATAAATGAAATAGGGAGGCCAAGTAGTAGCTTAGGCAGTTCACGGAATTTGCACAAGCTCTACTTTTTGGAGATATTCACAAAATGTTTGTCTCTTGGTGACAAGGAAATTATTTGTTTAAACCTTAGAATGTTCCCTAACGGCCGTCTGGCAGACTCAGTCTACGTACTCTAGATTTTTAAAAGTTAGACTTTTAAATACTCAGAGAAAATGCGGATATAATTTCATGGACTGTATGTAATAATGTTTGGAAAGAAGAAAAGACAAATAGAGCTGGCCCTCTGTGTCTGCGGATGCGGAACCCGCAAATAGGGAACCTGTGAATACGTAGGGCTGATTATGGGGCTTGCGCGTCAGTGGATTTGGGTAACCACGGCCGGTCCTGGAAGCAATCCCCCCCGAGGGACGACTGTATAATCAAAATCCGAATCAGATAGTGAATGCCCAGAGTGAGGAATGAGAAGGGCACACACCAGAAAGGTTCATTGTGGCTGTCACAGGAATTCATTTGAGGGACTCAGACTTCAAAGGTGGAAGAATAAAGTATGAATCTATTTAAAGGAGCAAAGGAATGTTTGAGTTGAATCTTTATGAAATATTTAATCAGGAAGGAGAAATAAGGGCGACCTTAGAGTGGTAGCAGTAGATGACTGAGGGAAAGCAGAGCTGCTCTTGTATTTAGGAGAAGGGTGGCTCTCTGACCAGAAGGATGGAACACATAACTGAAAGGGAAGCTGAGGCCCAAATTGGTGAGAGAATGCAGCTGCTTTAAACTATCTCACAATTTCAGGCCTGGATGAATTACATCTTGCAATATTAAAATAATTTGTAGATATGAGTGTAGCGGGACCATCTGTCATCTTGGAGGTGCCCTGAAGTACAAGAAAGGGAGCAGCAAGAAAGAGACAGTAACCCTTGTTTTCAAAATGGAGGCCAATGTAGATCCTGGAAACCACAGATCAGGGGGCTGGATACAGTTCACCAGAAAAATTCTAGGACTGTGTGGTGTGGTTTGGAGAAGAAGTGACCAGTCCCCAAAAGGCATCGTGAGTTCATAAAGAACAGTTATGCCTAACAAACTGCGTACCCTCTTTGTTACGTGGTTATCAGAATGGTGGAATTCAAAAGTTTAAACATAACAATTAGCATTTCGGCAAAGCATTTAATACCATGTGTTGTGATAACCTTGGGATAAGCAGGAGAGAAATGTGGATCTCTAGTTGTTTGCACGATATACTTAGAGTGTTGATTAATGGGTCGATACCAGCTTGGAGGGACATTCTTGGTGGCATGCCATGGTGCTCTGTCCTTTGCCCTGTCATGTTTTTATCATTTACTTGGATTAAGGTAGAAGTCATTCTTGTTAAATTCGCAGTGACATAAAGATAGGCAAGATGCTTAATAGACTGATGTATGCATTTACGTTACGCGTAATCTCAAATAATACGAAACTTAAAATTCGGAATTTAGGTTTGAAAATAATCAATGAAATAAAAGGGAATCAAGAAGACCAGTCTATGTTGATGTCTTTGAGAAAAAAAGACCTGAAGGTTTTAGTTAACTAGAAACCAAGTATGAGTCATTCATTCACGGAACAAATGTGTACTGCACTCCTCTCTATATTTTAATCACTATGAGTACAGTGAGAATGCAGCAAATGAAGAAAATATAGACCTTCCTTTCCAGAAACTTAGAGTAAAAGAGTGTATGCATTTCCGAGGGTTGCCATTACAAAAGTACCACAAACTGGGTGGCTTAAAATAACAAAAATGTATCATTGCACAGCTCTGGAAACTTAGAAGCCCAGAATCAAGGTGGCAGCAGGGCCACGCTCCTCTGAAGCGTGGAGGGAAAAATCCCTTCTTTCCCCCTCTGGCTGCTGGTGGGGGTCCTCAATTGTAGGTGTTCCTTGGCTTGCAGCTACGTCACTCCAATTTCTGCCTCTGTCATCACATGGCATTCTTCCCATCTGTGTCTTCACACAGCGTTTTCCTCTTCTTATAAGGACACCAGTCATATTGGATTAAGACTCACCCTAACGATCTAATCTTAATCTGGTAACACCAGCAAAGACCCTGTTTTCAAATAATGTCACCAAATAAGGTATAAGGGTTTAGGACTTCAGCATCTCTCTCTCTTCTTTTTAAATGGGTTCAACCCATAACAAGGAGTAAAACATATTCCTCCAGGTAGCTGAGTATGATTGTGATAAAGAAAAAGTGTCGTAAAAGTACAGAGTGCTTATGTTTTCCTTTGCTGTGCAAAAGCTCTTAAGTTTAAGTAGGTCCCATTCATTTATTTTTGTTTTTATTCTCATTACTCTAGGAGGTGAGTCAAAAAAGATCTTGCTGCAATTTATGTCAAAGAGTGTTCTGCCTATGTTTTCCTTTAAGAGTTTTATAGTGTCTGGCCTTACATTAAGTAAGTCAGAAAGAGAAAAACAGATACCGGATATTAATGCATGTATGTGGAATCTGAAAAAAATTGGTATAGACGATCTTATTTACAAAGCAGAAATAGAGACACAGACATAGAGACAAACGTATGGATACCAAGGGGGAAAGGGGTGGGGTGGGATGAATTGGGAGATGGAGACTGACATATATACATATGTACATATGTATGTACATATATGTACATATACATATATACACTATTGATACACATTATACACTATTGTATAAAATAGATAACTAATGAGAACCTACTGTATAGCACAGGGAACTCTACTCAATGCTCTGTGGTGACCTAAATGGAAAGGAAATCCAAAAAAGAGGGGGATATATGTATACGTACAGCTGATTCACTTTGCTGAACGGCAGAAACTAACACAGCATTGTAAAGCAACTACACTCCAATAAAAAATTTTTAAAAAAGGGCTTCCCTGGTGGTGTAGTTGTTGAGAGTCCGCCTGCCGATGCAGGGGACGCGGGTTCGTGCCCCGGTCTGGGAAGATCCCACGTGCAGCGGAGCGGCTGGGCCCGTGAGCCATGGCCACTGAGCCTGCGTGTCCGGAGCCTGTGCTCCACAACGGGAGAGGTCACAACAGTGAGAGGCCCGCGTACCGCAAAAAAAAACAAAAACAAAAACAAAACTACGGAGTGCTGTGAGCACAAGCAATAGCGTGACCTAATTTAGCTTGGGGGAGGGTGTCAGGGAGGATTGGGAGGTCTCCAGGCGAAGACGAGAAAGAGTAACTTTCCAGAAAGGAGCAGCGACTATGCAGAAAGCCTGGACGCAGTAAGAGGCTCAGAGTTCTGAGGACATTAAAAGGAAAGCCCCGGCGTAGCACAAGGGTATGAGGAAGAGGTAGGAGATGTCCCGAGGAGATGGCAAGGCGCCAGACCCAGAGGAGCTCTGCGCACTGTGTTGCCATGGTTTGAGGTGACTAATAAAAAAACAGAAAGAATGATAGAAGTATATAGAATGGAGAAGGTAATAAATTAGACTCTGTACTTGCTTGACCACATGTGGAATGCTTTGACTTGCTGGGAGTGTCGTACTTTAAGTTAGTGTTTATCAGTGTTGTACTTTGAATGAATGTATTTATCTGTGTGGAGAGGAATCTTGGGATGATAGCCATTTGGAATTATTTGAATGGCAGGACTTTCTGCCTTTATTCTTAGGGCAGAATTAGGCCAATGGGTAGGAGTTACAGGAGGGCTCTGTAAAAGAAGGGTCTTCTAGCAGTGGGAGCTACACAAGTTGAGAGCAGGAGCCTTGAGAAGTATTTGCCCGTGGAGGATGGCCACCCGTCCGAGATGCAAGGGATACTGCAGTGAACGTGGAGTGAGGGGTGTTTGCCTCTAAGGTCCTCTGTGCAGGAAGCCGGGAGGCGGGGAGAGACCAGGAGCTCTGAAGACATTAAAAGGAAACCCAGTGTAGTATCCACTAGGGGTTCAAGTGTGATGTTAAGATTTCTAAAATACATTTCCTCGTGCTTTATAATTAAAAAGTAAGAGCATTAAAAGGGCTTTAAAATTAAATATCATTGGGAGATTACTAAGTAACTGAATTCATTTAAAACATCTTTGTAATACAATGTTATATGTCAGTTATATCTCAAAGAAGACATTGCAGAATTATTTAGATGCATTTGTCTTTCCTGACCCTCTGCTGTAATTACAGCAATTATCCTTAACCTCACATCTTTGGTACAACTCTGTCATTCCTTTTCTGACGTTCTCTCAGCTGCCCTTACTTGACTTGTTCTATTAAATTTGTTTCTAGGGATCTGTTGCCAGTCATTTCTGTTAAGCTGAATAAATCCTATTTAGAAGTGATGGTATGTAAACGTGTATGTTTTGTTTTATACCAAACCAGCAATTTTACCTTCTCTGGCAGGGAGAGAGCAGGAGGGCGCATAGGAGGGCACATAGCATAAACCAAGTGTCCCTCCTACCCGAGTGCCACGGGAGCCATACTCTTTTGTGGGGGAGGTCGGTCATATTCAGAGAAACGCTGACCAGCTGCCCAAAGTATACTTGAAAGGAATTTCCACATTCACTTGTATCTCCTGAAGGACATCCAACTCATGCTCCATACCAGCACTTCTCAAAATCCTCCTTTCCTCTCCTCCCCACTTCTCTCTGCCAGGTGGATTCTCTCTAGGCTGTGGATTCTTCTCTCACCCCCAGCCCTTTATTATATAAATCAGCCTGCTTCTTGGCTTTATATTTGCTAAGCATAAGGTGGGTTTCTTCTTCCTTGAGTCAAAGGAAAGCTCAGGAGCTGGCAGACAGGCAAGAAAGAACCTTCCTGCTGTCCCTGCAGTAGCTCAGAAGGCCTGGGAACCGAACCCTCCCTAGAGGACAAGGGGGCAACCAGAATCAGACAGGTCAATAAATCTTGTCACCTGTGTGTGGACAAGAGGGCAGTATTCTAGGGGCAGTTGATGGACAAATTGGATTACAGTATTCATGTGGAGGATAGCAAAGGATAAGGCTAGGAAGGCAGGCTGAGATCAGATGACAGAGGGGTGGTTTTGAAACCCAGGCTGGATTGTTCGAGTTGGAGAAGTTGGCAGGAGGCCGATTAGATACGGTAGATTAGATATGATGGGTTGGAAGCATTAACATTCAGCTCATTCTGCATATTTCATAATTCTCTGTTAGGAGTGTGCTGATACTTACAAACCTTTCCAAGCATATTTTAAAATTACGGACATTAAGCCCTGATTGACCAAAATAATTCATCTACAAGTCTCTGCACGGTATGGTTTCATTTAAAGTCAGGGTTGGGAAATAACAGTGCTGGTTTCCTGGACAGAGCAGGAATCAGAGCCCCACGGGAGATATTTCTCTCTCTGCATCTTGGTGCTGAATTCTCTGAAGATCAGATGAAACAGCTCTTTGCTTTGCAAAAAAGCAGCAGGAGAGTGCCTTCTTCTTATTTTAATACTTCAGGTACACCATTGCCAGATTGTAGTACAGAGCCATTAGAGAGGCCAAGTTACAGTTTTATTTTTTAGTAACAAAAAGATTAAAGATGAATGTTTTAGATGAGTGCTAGGGATGTGATGTACAACATGATTGATATCTGAAAGTTGCTAAGAGTAAATCCTAAGAGTTCGCATCACAAGAACATATTTTTTTTCTTTTTCTTTAAAGGAAAAACAAAATTTGAGAAACCTGATGAGTAGTAGTTATATGTGTATACATATTTTAAATTTCTGCTTAAATAGCAGGAGGTTTTACAATGCTTTATATATTTTGTTTTTATAAATCCTATTCCTTATAGAGCCCATTCTTCACACATTATTTACTTTGTTTGTTTAGAAAACTCTTATTAATCATTGATTACCAAATAGAGTTTTTAGAAGATTATGAAATAACAGGAATATTAAATTATATAGTAATTTAAGGTATTGCTATTCAAAATTAAAAATCAAGATAGATATTTCCAGGAACTTCTGATTAAGAATTTGCAAATTAATATGATTATTTTAAGGATTGGTTACTATTTATTAGGGAAGTAACTTTAGTTGTTATTAAGTATTTATATAAAATTCAGTACCTTTTTCCAAGAAATTTTTTTTGTTTTTAAAATATTTTTATTGAAGTGTAGTTGATTTACAATGTTGTGTTAGTTTCAGGTGTACAGCAAAATGATTCAGTTATATGTGTATTCTTTTTCAGATTCTTTTCCATTATAGGTTACTATAAGATATTGAATATAGTTCCGTGTGCTCTATAGTCGGTCCTTGTTTATCTGTTTTATATATAGTAGTGTGTATCTGTTAATCTCAAACTCCTAATTTATCCCTCCCGCCCACCAAAAGGGTTTTTTCAAATAAAGTAAGAGAAGAAAAATTGAAGTTTTAAGTAACTGACTTTAAGAAATGGCTGATTGTATAAATTGTCAATTTCAAAATGAATATTAAAGATGTTGGATACTGCTTCTTTATTAGAAAAATTCAATATTGATTTTCATATTTGTATTCTTTGTTCTAAGGACTCCTTAAGCGGTATTCAGCCTTTTTTTAAAAAAATAAATTCTGGAATGGAAGAATGGATAAGGAATCAGATCAGTCATGGCTTCCCCAGGAAGATGCCCCTGCTGACACCCACCCTAGCCCCCTGAACAGGGCACTCCCTTCTGTGTGTTCTGGTAGTGCCCTGGACTTCCCTTACCCACAAGCACACTATATGATAATGGTCTGTTGTATTTGTCTTTCTCCCTCTGCCTGTATCTCCCCTGCCCCCTGGAATATTATTTAGAAATTGCCTTTTTTTTTTTTTAATTTCTAAGGCTTGATTTTTTTAGAGAAATTGACAGTCATTAAGCAACTGATCAGTTGAGTTCAGTCTATGCAATAATAGAAAAATAGAAAAATCTGGTGAAAACTTAAGTTGGAGAAGTTGTTTGTAGTTACTGCATATTAATAACTAGAATATAAATGTGACAAGACTATCAGACTTCAGTTTTAAGGACCTCGCCATTTCAAGTTATTTTAATTTTTAAAATTCTTCTTAGTTTGCATATTCTAAACTTGAATTTAGAGGCTCTGAATCATGATGATGAAGAGCTGGCACTGTTTTAATTACTTTCTCTGAGCACATAATAGAAAGGTTTTATTCAGATTTATTGGAAGCCAACATGAATTTCCAAACCTCTCAGCCAATAACAGTGTTTCAACAATCTGCCAAGATGCTAAGGATAAAAATCTCTGGTGATATATTGTTTCTGTATTTTAAGAAGTACCAAATCAGAACATGCTTTTCAAAATTAAAAATATAGTTTCAAAAATGACTATTTTTCAAGAAATGACTTTACAGCAAAACCATAAACCATAAGTATACTCGACATGGTATCCATCTAAATTTCTTGAACATGAATTAAAAACGAATGTGAATTCTGGTTGAATTCCTTTTCTGCCACAGTTTGATGGAAGGAATTTTGCCTAGCATTGAAACAAAAGTGGCTGCATTCTAACAACTAAATTAGGTAGCCTTTTGAGGAGGGTGTGGGGTAAGTGAATTAAGAGGGATACTTTGGCTCTGGAAAGAGAATGATTAGAAGAAATCAGAGTGTTCTAAAGGACTTCTCAGTTTTTGCCTTCAGACAAAAAGAGCTTTTTTGTACTTTTAACACACCTCCTAGTCCATGAATGTACTTCTAGCATCTTTAATCTGAAATTCAGCTACTAATCCAGAAATAAGTAAAAATAAACTTCTTGAGCAGTGGCTCTTTGTTGACAGAGCATGGGTTCGTCCAGGTCATCTGGATTTCCTTGGCATCCTTGAGTTGATTCTAATTTGTGTGGACGGTGGATTAAAATTGGAATTAAGGTAATAGTGAGTATTTATTTGTTTGTTTTTAAAACAGTTCTGTCAGTCTTATTAAACAGTGTTTTAAGAAGTAATACGGAATGAATCACCTTCCTGTAAAGACGGGCAGCTTGCATGCTTGGTACCGTAGCAGACAGCCGCCATCAAATTCAGTAGTGTTTAGGAGGATCACTGAATTGTGGCAAGATTTGATCAACAATCATCAAAGATATACAGATTTAAACGTCAGTAATCTAGAGAGCCCATTCATCTAGAATACCTTGTTTCGGGAAAACGTCATGCCAAAAACTCCTGTGTTTAGTTTTCTGACAGTTCAAAGAGATCGACATGGAAATTTTAACTATGTTGTAGAAGCGTATATTTAAAGTTACTATCTGTTTATTTTTTTGTGTTTAGAATGGGAGTGCAAGTTTTAAATGGCGAAAACACAAACAAAACTGTCCTTGTATAAAGTTATACTGAAGTCATTCGGACATGATTTCTGCATCCCTTCTTATTGTTATCTATAAAATGCATGCCTTATAAGGTTTGGCTTTTTGGAGCTTGCAAATAGAATAAGAGCTCAACAGTCGATCGCCTAGCCTACAAACTTGTCTGGCCCGTCCCGCATTGTTCTCCTTCTTGACTCTTAAGGTGGAGATGCCATTTCTCCTTCTACCTAATTTCAGCTCTTCAACCCAGCACCGATCTCAGTCTTCCACATCTCAAGAGCCTTGCTTTATCCATTCTCCCTTTTGGATTTTCAACCTCTCTTTCTCTCTTGGCACTTTCCCATTGGTATGTAAACAGATTAAGTTTCTTCTGTATAAAATGCTCTTCCTTGATTCCATGGACCCCTCAGGGCATTGGCTTGAAAAAGGCACCTGAACGTATTGCTTTCATTTCCGCACTGCCCATAATTTTGCAGTGTTCAAACATTGTCCTTTCATTTCGAGCACCATCTGACACTGATGACCACTCCTTTCTTGAAAGCTCACTCCTTTTTTGGGTCAGAACTTTTCCTGGTTCCTTCCGTCACTCCTGCCTCTCCTTTCCAGCTCCTCTGTGGGGGGTGGTAGTGGTTCTTCTCCTTCTCCTTCTCCTTCTTCTTCTTCTCCTTCTTCTTCCCCTCCATCCCCCTCCCCCTCCCCTTCCCCCTCCCACTCCTCATCCTCCTTCCCATTCCTTAAATGTGTGCATCTCGGGGCTTCCCTGGTGGCGCAGTGGTTGAGAGTCCGCCTGCCGATGCAGGGGACACGGGTTCGTGCCTCGGTCTGGGAAGATCCCACATGCTGCGGAGCGACTAGGCCCGTGAGCCATGGCCGCTGAGCCTGCGCGTCCGGAGCCTGTGCTCTGCAACGGGAGAGACCACAGCAGTGAGAGGCCCGCGTACCGCAAAAAAAAAAAAAAAAAAAAAAAAGTGTACATCTTTGGTATTTCCTTTCCTTCCCTTCTCCTGTACAGTCTCTCCCTGGGTGATACTGTCTATTTAACTATCATCTCTATGCTGATCATTCTCAGATTTCTTGTCTTCTGTGCTCTCCTGAGCTTTCCTGAAACCACATGGCAATTCCACACATTCCTTAAAATCAGAGTGGTCAGAAAGAACCTCCTTCTTGCTAATTCCTCATATAAGGCACACAAACCATCCAGCAGCTCTGGGTCCCAGATCCACACGGTCATCAACCCCTATATCCTCCACCTCCTAAAGGGCACTGTAGCCCATCCGTTTCTCTTCACCCCACTGCCTTTACCCTAGAAAAGGGTACAGGTCACAGTCCCTCGTGCCCAGATTTTCCCAGTAGCCTGTTTACCCTTCCCCTTAACTCCAGTCTTGATCTTTCTCATCCCTTCCGTATAACACAATCAGAACAATAATTGTCAAGTTGTGTATCTGGTTTAAAGTCCTTCAGTGATTCCCCACTGCCCTCAGGGTCAAGTCCAAGCTCCCTGCATGGCCTGGGGACGCCTCTGCTTACCCCTACTTCCCTCTAGCTTTTCCCCCAGCCCCTGAGCTCTATATGCATGAAACTACTTTCTGTGCCTCTGCATTTGCTGTTCCCTCTGCTCAGAGCACTCATCATTCCACCGCTCCCCCCCAGCCTCCTTCCCATTGCACCTTCAGATGGCTAAATCCAACTCATCCTTTCAAAGGCCTCAGATTAGACATAGCTCTCGCTAGGAAAGTTCCTCTGACCACCTGAACCCCAGTCAGAGTCTGAGTGAGGAGCCCCTCCTGTTTAAACAAGAGGGAAGGGGGCAGAGCACAACGTTTAAAAGAATGGCATAGCCCTTGAGGATGTGACGTAAATGGGTTAGAACCAACTAGGTCCAAGTTGACAGAAGATTTGACTTCTAGTGGACCTTGAGCATCATTATATGCTCATTGTAATACACTAGCCAAATGACACACCCACCAGCGCCGTGACAGTTCCAAGGCCAACCAGAAAAGGGCAAAAAGTGGGCAGTGGCCCAATTCCTGGAAATCCCCTCCCGTTCCCCAAAATAGTTGGAATAATCTCCCACTCATTAGCCTATGAAATTACCCAGTCCATAAAAACTAACCACCTATATTTCAGGCCCTCTTGCCTTCTGAGATGAAAATGGCCCACACTCTGTCTGTGGAGTGTGTTTCTCCCAAGGCCATTCTCACATTTTGAGACAGACCGCATTCTCTCTATGGAATGCGTATCTCTCTAAATAAATCCACTTCTTATCTATCACTTTGTCTCTCACTGAATTCTTTCTGCGATGAGACATAAAGAACCTGAGCTTCAGTAAGTCTTAAGATGAGGTGTGTGATCTCAATTAATTAAAAGACCGTGGATCAGCTTGGTGCTTTGTGACCACCTGGAGGGGTGGGATAGGGAGGGTGGGAGGGAGGGAGACACAAGAGGGAAGAGATATGGGAACATATGTATATGTATAACTGATTCACTTTGTTATAAAGCAGAAACTAACACACCATTGTAAAGCAATTATACCCCAATAAAGATGTTAAAAAAAAAAAAAAGACCGTGGGTTCAAGTCTCAGTCTGAATTCTCGCTGGGTTCAAGTCCCAATCTGAGTTGTGTGGTTTCACTGTGGGCCCCTCTCGCCTTCCCTTGTGCAGAAGCATTTGCTTCATGATATTGAACTGGCCGCTGTCTGCGCCACCCACTCCACTGTCAGTGCCGTGAGGGGAGAAATTCTGGCAGCCTGTTCATGGCTGTTTCAGTGCCTAGTGGTGTGCACCGAAGTATTTGTGGAACTAATAAAAGGGTGAAAAGTGCTTTTAGGAAATCTGCAATTTTTAACAAAAAATAACCCACTAATGTTAAGGTCTAAAGGCAAGGGTGTGGAGAAACTTCTCTTCTGTGACTCAGGAAACTCTTAAAAACCCTCTCGAGTATGATAAAATATTTCCAGTGCTTCCTTTATTTTCCCTCTCTTCATTAGGTGAATAATGGCTCTGCTACTGGTTTACTACTATAATTCATTGGTGAACAAAATGTTTTAAACATCTTTAGTAAGCGCTATAGAGCCTCTGTTTGCTATTTCTGGGTCTTTGACAAGGTGGAGGATGTTCCTGGCTCAGTAGTGGGCATTGGAGAAATAGTGGTACCAGGAACCCAGGTTGGATGTATGTCTAAGAATAGATTTTCTCTGCCCTATATAAAGTCACCTTTCTCAGGTAGAGGGTATATGTGTCTGTGCGTGTGCATAAAGGACAGACCTAATGCATATTAAACTCTATGGGTACCTTATTGGAGAAATATATAAACAAATTCAAGTTATTCCATCAGGACACCTGCTCTAGAAAGAAGAGGAATTATCAGGAAACCCACCAGATATGGCAGGAAGCAGCAGAAGATTTGAAGGGTTGAAATCAGGAGTAAGGTTGCTGGAACCAGCCCTACTGGTACCACCTTGACCTTCATCAGTTACCTCTGGTTTCAGGGGACAGAGGTCACTCAAAATAGAGTAAGTGAACAGGAAGTTTGTTGAATGGATACAGAGGGCTCACACACTCAACATCAGGAAGGACCTGACCCATTCAATGGTGTCATTCAGATTTTCAAGAATATTGAATGAGTGTACCTGGCCTTTGGATATTAAACCCAGAGTCAGGTGTCTGGTCCGGTTACCTGTGGCTTGGGGGATGGGAGGAGAGTGCTATGAGGAGAGCAGATTCTCTTCCAAGGAGGTGTGGGCAGGTGGGCAATGACTAAGCTGTCTGGCGAGATGGCAGCTCAACCTAGTGGCTGTGAATAAAGGATCCAAAGTCATGGCTGCTGGGTTCATCCCTGGCTCCACATCTACCTGTGACATTGGCTGACCTCTGTCTGCCTCAGTTTCCTCATCGATACTATGTGAGTCCTGATCTTGTAGGGATATTGTGAAGGTTCATGAAAGAATAAATTAAAGGGGCTTAGTAAGCACACAGTAAGTGGTCAACAAACATTAGCCATCTTTATTAGCCTAGCACTTCCTAGAGTAGTGACGGGTGTGAAATACCTTTGCAAAGGGTATCTCTTGATGTTTGAAATGGCATGTAAAGGGTGACTGGGCTTAGCCAAGGACACTTCCTTCAGTTGCTGCTTGGAGAATGGGAACAGGTGGTGCCCTCTGGCATTTGGAGTGATTTATTAGCCGGAGATTGCCCAGCCTAAATGGGAACGGGCGTCTGCCCGGGGCTGAAGCGAGCCACCAAGATCCTTGACTGTGAGTGGGTCGCTGACTGGGCAGATACTCTGATTACCCAGCTGCTGGGGGCTCTGTTTCTTCTTTTCTTTTTTCTTTTTTTTTTTTTACTTCCTCTCTTCTCCAACCCTAAAACAAAAGTTGGACGCTTAATTTTTTAAATTGCTCTGCATCTATTTGAATGAGACAGCTAGGTATGCCTTATTCCTGTAATTTGGCCTTTAATAAAGCTAAATGGATTGACGTGTTTTGAAGCACCAGCTGCCTGTACAAACTAGAATTCTCCATCAGCTGTTTGCTTCGGATGTCCTTAGAAAGATGCTTGTCTGTGTCTGGATTCTGTGTTAGAAATCTTGAAATAGTTTAACTTCCTGGTAGTACTGATTTGATATAAAAGGGGAGGAAACATAAATATTATTGCCACAATGATTGTGACTTTATAGTGGTCTCAGTTGTGTCCTTCACTTTTACTTATTTCTGCATTTGTGTTCACCTATCTGGGGAAGACTTTGGAGGATGATACTGTTCAGAAATTTTGCTTTGGTGAAAAGATAAGTTTTGGACCAAATATAAGTGAAATGTATGTGAAAGGGTATTTTGTTTCCTGGTATTTGCATTCCAGGTTTGAATGCAAAAGTTTGTTGTTGTTTGTTTTTGTTTTTTACCTACCAAAGTGAACAGTTACCATTTCTGATTATCTTTTATCCTGCATTGTACTTCTGGTGTATTTTATGAGAAATTAATCTCTTAAAAGTAAGAGGAATGAAAGAAAGATCAATAATTCCATGGTATTATGTCCATATCTTTTTTTCCCCTTTCACTAAATTATTTAGCCTACAGTAAAATTTGAAAATATTTTCTGAACTTTAAAGTTATAGAAATGTCATTGCAGCTCTATTTACAATAGCCAGGACATGGAAGCAACCTAAGTGTCCATCGACAGATGAATGGATGAAGAAGATGTGGCACATATATACAATGGAATATTATTCAGCCATAGAAATAAATGAAATTGAGTTATTTGTAGTGAGGTGGATGGACCTAGAGTCTGTCATACAGAGTGAAGTAAGTCAGAAAGAGAAAAATAAATACCGTATGCTGACACATATATATGGAATCTAAAGAAATGATTCTGAAGAACCTAGGGGCAGGACAGGAATAAAGACGCAGACGTAGAGAATGGACTTGAGGACACGGGCAGGGGGAAGAGTAAGCTGGGACAAAGTGAGAGAGTGGCATGGACATATATACACTACCAAATGTAGAATAGATAACTAGTGGGAAGCAGCCGCATAGCACTGGGAGATCAGCTCGGTGCTTTGTGACCACTTAGAGGAGTGGGATAGGGAGGGTGGGAGGGAGGGAGACGCAAGAGGGAGGAGATATGGGGATATATGTATATGTATAGCTGATTCACTTTGTTATACAGCAGCAACTAACACACCCTTGTAAAGCAATTATGCTCCAATAAAGATGTTAAAAAAAAAAAGTTATAGAAATGTAATTGATGTTGAGTTTGGAGATTGCAAACCCCAAAGCTCTAGTTCAGAGAAAACACACACACACAATGGGGCAAAGTTCCCAAGCTTAACATGGTTTAATCCCTTTTTCCCTATCAGGCCCAAAACAGAAAGTGCAAATATCTCACCATGAAACCAGCAATCACGTGAGGAAGGAAAGTTGGTTATAGGGTTCGGAGGAGAGCATCCAGTGAGGATTTGTTGGAATGCCTGCCCCCGCAGCGCCTATCTCCCGTAAGATTTGTTGTCAGGGCCTGTGATACTGATACCGAGGATTAAGTTTGAAATTTCAGCCTTTATGTAGGGGAGGAGCTGCATTTCTGTGCAGCTAAATGCTACGTCAAACTTTTGAACCGAAGTGAAAATCCAGGATCAACTTTTGACTGTAATTAGCAGATTTTGCAAGATTTCTGTGGTTAGTGGAAAAGAGGTCTGCTCTATATATAGTGTTGTTATATCATCAGGCCTAGGGATTTATTTGACCTAAAACTCTACATGGTCAAGTTTACAACCTGGATTGAAGAAGTTTGAGAAGGGGATAATTCCAAGTTGCTGAGGAGGGAATTTAGCTTTCTGGCAAGAATTAATAAGGGCTCCATCGGGGAGTTAGATGTCTTAAAACTGTTATACTTAGGGCTGGGGATGGGGGAAGGGACTCAGAAAGATCTATCACCAGACTCATTAAATCCACTCACAGACTTTACTGCTGCCTGAGCTGTTGCAGATCCCTCGGAGGCTTTCTGTTAGCTAATTACATTTTCAGATCTAAGCAAATATGTGCATATTTTACGCCTCAGTAGAGAGGCCACTGTCTTAGCAATTAGTAAAATAACTGTTTATTGAAAAAGGATACGTGTCTGTTTCTAGTATCACCAGAATCATTTGTGACCTCATAGGAATGTTGATTAGAGTTTTATATTTTAAGGTTCAGGTCATGGGTATGAGTGTTGCATGGGCCTCTTCCCAAAGTCTAACATCATTGTCCTTTACTTACATTTATGTAGGGTTCATAGTACCAATCCTTGGTCATGGTGGCAACAGCTGACAGTGGGTATGATGGTTTGGATCATTGTCTGCTATTGGGAAAACAGTCTCTGTCCTCCAGACCAAATAGAATCACCTTCAAAATCCTTGCGTATTTTCACTGCATAGTCGTTTGCTGATGCGACAACACACCAGAGCCCAGGCAGGGACAGCAAATGCGGACATGTGTCAAAGAATAAGTATGAGTGGATTTTTTTCAGCAATGAAAGGACCTTCTAGAAATGAGAGTAAGGTTGTCATAACCATTTACATAAGGAACATATCTTTTTAAATGCTTTAAAGGAAAAGTTACTAAATTTTAAAAAAGTAAATATCAAATTATATTACATTAGACACAAATATCTTATTTTTTCTCATTCTCCTGTTGCCACTCTACTTCCATATATCAGTGTATCTCCACAAAAACATATTTAACGAAAGCACGGGATTCTTTTTTCTTTATTGACTATATGATACACCTGCTAGGATTTAATAAATGTTTATTTAACAACGATTCATTAAATTGACCCAGTATGTTTTTACATTGCTTTTTCCCATCTCATTATATTTCTGCAAAGTCGGTTTTGTATCATAGCTTTTGCAATCAGTATTTTATCAGTTGTGCGTAGTTAAGGCTGTTTGCCAAGGACATTGCCTAACCTGTCAATTCAGAGAAGCGTTTCTGACGTCTGCATTTCTGTTACTCAAAAGCAAATGAATGCTTGACAAGTGGCAGCTTTGACTTATTTGCTCAGGGCAACGCAGAAAAACTGAACATGAAATACTTTCCATTTTTAATAGGAAAGAGGCAGCAGCAATCAGATCTTCTCTGATTAAAGCTGTATGTTTCTGTAAATAGTTCTGCTTCCCATGTAATCTGGAATGAATTAAATTCACTTTTCTATTGACAGGATGAGGGTCACTCATTTATTCATTTTGGGTAACTGTTACTAAGAAAACTTTTCACTATTTTTAGCATTTCAAAGAAGGTTATTTATCGGTTGGCTTGCTTATTCTTTTTTATTTTTATGCTATCTTGTGTTTGTGTGTGGGGGGGGTTTAGAAACTTCGAAAACAACATGGTGACCATATTACCAAAAAAAGGATTAAAAAAATAAATAAAAGCTCACCCACAGTCATATCACTCTCCTTTCTTCTTAGTTTTCCTTGCTTCCTTCCAGATTCCTTTGCAATAGTTGTAGAATTTATCTTTTATTCATAACATGTGAGGTTAATCAATCACTTTACCAAGAGTGTTTTATTTAATTAATGACTAACAGGTGTGCCTCATTCTGTACATCAGTTGTCTCCTAAAGTTGTGTATGACATGTTCCATTTTCCTATGATCTTAAATCATTACTAAAATTCAGTGGGTCTTCATTTCTTAGCATTTTTCAGTTGGCAGTTATCCCTAATTCTTGAGCTTTGCACATCTCTGTTGTATAAAAATGCTTAAATATTATTGAAGGTCAGCATTTATAAATCCCTTCAACTGCCATCCTCCCACCTCAGTTGGCCTTTGTATAACTCCAGCTTTTCACTTGATTCTTTTTTAAGCAAAACACTTCTCTCCCATATCTTCTAGATGTGTTATATGAGAAATAGCTATTTAAGGGCTAGGTAAGGGTAGAAATTGATACACATTTGATTTATGGAAGTTTGATAGATTTTGACTTTGGAAGCGCAAGTATGGGCAAAATGGGAGATGTCATCTGTTTTTGCAAATTTTTCAACAAGTATCTGTGAAGTGCCATGCTTGGCACTGTGCCAGGTGGTGTGGAAGATAATGATGTGTAAAACTTTATTTTTATTATCAAGGAACTTTTCACTCATTTTCATTTTTCTTTAGGATTTTTCTCTATATTCTTTGAATCAGCTGCTTTCAACATCAAGGACTTGCATTTATATTGATGTGTGAATAATGTTGAGTGAGTTAGCTTTATATACTAAGGTTAGCATGAAACTGGATTATTCATATCCCAGAAATGTTTTTCTCTTATGAGCAGTAAGTCATTGAGATTCAGTATAGAAAATTTATTATACTACTATATTTATTTATTGTTTGTTTGTTTGTTTGTTTGTTTTGCGGTACGCGGGCCTCTCACTGTTGTGGCCTCTCCCGTTGCAGAGCACAGGCTCTGGACGCGCAGGCTCAGCGGCCATGGCTCACGGGCCCAGCTGCTCCACGGCATATGGGATCTTCCCGGACCAGGGCACGAACCCGTGTCCCCCCTGCATCGGCAGGCGGACTCTCAACCACTGTGCCACCAGGGAAGCCCTATACTACTGTTTTTAAATAAAATAAGTTTTAATAATAGTTTTCTTTTATAGAGATTAAGGTCGAGAAACGTTCAAGGATTTATTTCATAGGATAGAAAGCCCTAAGTTCTTCAGAGAAGATGTCAAGCTGTGATCTCATGAGTTTAAGCTATTGATAATGAGTATAACAAGATTGAAGGGATAACATTCAGCCTCTGTAGATCACTGTGCAATCAGAGTAAACATGACTCTGAACTTCTAAAAGTTAAATACATTTAACTTTATTGACTGAGAAGCTGTATATACTATTATATTCCCTATTCCTCAGTTATTTCTTAGTCTTCTGAATTATATGTCTCTGTAGACAAGGCCATATAGTGCCTTTTCATTTTTATATTTCTTTTGTATATGTTGTACATAGTCATTGGAGGTAAATTTAGAAACATATTAGCTATATAATATATATTGTATATTACCAATATTACTGTTAATATTTTGGTATATTTTGCTTCAGACTTTTTACTATAATATGTGTATTTTTTCCTTACTAAATCCACGTTTTATAACCTGACGAATTTTTTTTTTTCAGTGTTAGGTTGTTTGGGCCTGTAAGGTATGGCGAGTGAGACCTTCTGTCTACCTTATTCATTCCATTTAAAAAAGAATATATCAAACTTGGCATGGACTTTGACTTTATTTATTTATTTAGAAATTGCAAGTAAATATGAATAAGCATGTGTGTTTTATTACAAATTCATACTTAAAGCATAAGTGAATAGCAGTTTTATTTAGAAAACTCTAAGCATGTTTTGGGGGGAATTCTTTTAATTCTAAAAGGTTCAAGTGGCTCCACATTAAAATGAAACAAGGAAATGAAAGCAGAGCTCACACATATTTGATAAAGCTGTAGACCACATAATGATGGCGTTTTTACCTGCTTTTAGGCAATACCTAGAATGTAAGTCTGGTAAAGCTGGAGGCCATACCAGTGTTCCACACCATACTAGACATAATCTTGGCACAATCCCTGGCGTGTAATAAGGCCTAAAAAAATATGAATTCAAGGAATGATTGAAGAAAAGAGACAGAGAGAGAACCAGAAAGATGAGGTGATTTACCCCTTTGCTTGAAGCAATGACAAATAAGCCACCTCTTGGAATATATTTCTATCGGCATATCCTTAAAAATTGCAACAACAAGCAAAAATGGCAAATCTTTTTAATCGCCCAAGGCTCCTATTCCTTTGCTCCCCAAATAAGTCATTTGTGGCAGATCCTTCTAAAAGGCCACATCAGAGTGAGCTCTGAGAAAATCACAGCTTTGGCTCATTCGACCCTCCTTCTGATTGCTCCGGGCCGCACCTCCAGCAAGGAGTAAAAGCAATCAGGTGGCACAGCTGTGCGGAGAAGCTGGGAGAGTAACTGGACGGATGGCAGTTCCAGATCAGCTTTTAACCCTCTCCCTTCTCTTCTTCAGGTTGCCATCTTCAGAATGATTCCCTGCAGAGCAGCGCTGTCTTTTGCACGATGTCTGATCCGGAGAAAAATCGTCACTCTGGACAGTCTAGAAGATACCAAACTGTGCCGCTGCTTATCCACCATGGACCTCATTGCCCTGGGCGTTGGAAGCACTCTGGGTGCCGGGGTTTATGTCCTCGCTGGCGAGGTTGCCAAAGCGGATTCTGGCCCCAGCATCGTGGTCTCCTTCCTCATCGCTGCGCTGGCTTCCGTGATGGCAGGCCTATGCTATGCTGAATTTGGGGCCCGAGTTCCCAAGACTGGGTCTGCCTATTTGTACACTTACGTTACTGTCGGAGAACTGTGGGCCTTCATCACTGGCTGGAATCTCATTTTATCTTATGTGATAGGTATGTTTGCAAAAAATCAACCAAATTGGGTAAAATGGTAGAAATGGCACTCCTGAGTCAGCGGCCTTAGGGTTCCGTGATAGGTCTGCATTAATTAGCGACTAGGTGATCAGAATGTATCTATTGATCCCTGCATGTCTCATTTTTCTCATCTCTAAATAAAGTGTCTCCTTCTAGTTGCAAAATTCGGTGATTCTGCTTCATCTCTGAATATGCCGTCACTTAGTGGGTTTGAAAACCTTTCTTAAAAAATGATAGCTCTTTAATGCAAATAAGATTGCCTGATTCCACAGTTATGGACTTGAGCATTTCATTGCTATTGTGTAATTATAAAGTTATCAAGATAATTTTATGTGTGATTAAAAGTTCAATTCTGTCTGAACTAACCCATGATTATCCTAGAATAGAGTAGCAAAAGATGTTATGTTAATTTTCTATCACTGACTTTGTATTCTCTGAACGTTTTGTGTTTTGGAAGGAACGTCAAGTGTTGCAAGGGCTTGGAGTGGCACCTTTGATGAACTTCTTAGCAAACAGATTGGTCAGTTTTTCAGGACATACTTCAAAATGAATTATACTGGCCTTGCAGAGTATCCTGACTTTTTTGCTGTGTGCCTTATATTACTTCTAGCAGGTAAGAAAACCAATTACACTTCTGCCTAAGATGAGCCGGGCTAGTTGTCCCAGGAAAATAGGTTACCACTGAATTTGGGACCTGAGTTCGAAGGTTAGGCAGCATACTTATACACATAAGTTACTATTGGACATCTGTGGGCCTTGTGACTAGCTAGAATCACATTTTATCTTCTGTGATAAGTATGTTTCAAAAATAAATCTAAATTACATGGAACGGTAGAAATAGTACTTCTGAGTCCGTGACACCTGGAATGCACTAAATAATCAGATACAGTACATAAATTTTATAATACTAATTGGAGATTTGCAGGAATGGCAACAAAGCTTCAATAAGGAAGGATATAAAATTTTTGGCCTTATTTCATCTTGTTAGTTACAACTAAGGATATTTGCAAGCATACTGTTTCTAGAAGAAATTCTGTCTTTCTACTTATGCCTATATAATGTAGACATCTGGTTGAAAAAGGGAGCATATTCAAACCACCCGTCATTTTTTTTAATGCAGACATTATGGAGACAAACATACTTGATACTAGAATTTTCCTGTTTTCATCAGTTGTGTAGCATAATAGTTTAGAAAGGCATAGGAATTAGAGTGACCAGGTTTTCAGTTCTGCTCTGCCACTTCCTGTCTTTAGAACATTGAGTGACTTAATCTTTCCATGACTCAGTTTGTTCATCCATAAAATGAGGACGTCAATGTTTATCTTGTGCTGGCTTTTTGCTTGATGCATAGTAAGCTCTTAGATGGCCGGCAGTTTTATTTTGTAGGCATAGCTCATCCCTGCTGTCCCCTAATATTTGTTTTAATTATTTGAGCGTTTTCAATTTTGATTGTCAAACTACCTGGCACTCCTGCTTAAATCCATCAAGGATTGCACTAAGAATAAAGTCCATGTTTGTTCCCATTTCCTGGTTGATAGACCCTTGCTTTCCTGTCCAACCTTATCACTAGCTACTTTCTCCCTATCTTTCTATAATTTTTCCTTATAAAATTACATAATTAAAAAAATAACTTTACCCTTTAAAATGTTAGCCATTAATTTAATGTTTTAGGTAGGGATATGGGTAGGGACATGAACAAAATTTATAGGTCCAAGTTATTTGGCATTTTCCTTCTAATGTCAAGAAAAATTGCATGAATTGTTTTTCAACAGGTGATAGGTTTTATTTGTTTCGGTTTCTCAACCGCCTAGCTAACATTAAATTAGTTACATCACATTTTATTTAAGGATGGTTTCAGTGACCTTAAATATTTAGCTTTAATCTCTAAACGATGAGAAGCATGTAGTTATGACACAGTTTCAGTCATTAAATTCTATGGCAAGACTCAGGCCTTGGCCTGTATTTTATGTCCCATGTTCATCAACCATCATGTCTTTTCTTTCAGGACAGGCTAAGATTACATGACAACTTTGTTCTTAGAAACTTCAAAGACCAAAACCTCCTGTTGTAATCTTTATTCATATTGTAATGCCAAATGTCTTGTCAACTGAGGCAGTTGTTTTATTAAAGATACAAGGGAAGTGTATGCAGCATTTAGATGAGAAGGCTAATTTACTGATGGGAGTTGGGGATCTCAGAATGGAGAGTGCACTTGGGGTATTGGGAAACTTTTATAAAACTTGGTGGTGGCTTTGTTATCTTCCCAAATGTGTAGCAGTATAGTGTATATTTCCAAGGTGTAGAGTTATATAGTGTTTCCTAATCTGTCAGATAGTCACAGAGTCAGTAATTGTACTGACCGTACAGTTTTCCTTTATATTAGTATAGTTGTATTCTTGTATAATTCTGGGAATTATACAGGTAGGAGAATGAAATTCAGCTTTTCTCATCTCTACTTGGATAATTTTGCTTATTTGATCATGGGTGGTACAGATACGGGGAAGAAGCAAGTATGTATGTGATATAAGCCTTTCATCACAGTTATTTCCCCAACAGTAAAAAGTAAACTTTCTTTGATCCATAATTCATATCTTATACAAGATGTATTAAAGATATAGATATGATAGATATAATCATGAAAGCACTGGAAGGAAACAAAAGTGAATGTTTTGGTGTTAATATTAGGGAAAATCTTTCTAGAGGTAGAAACTAAAGAGGAAAAATTTATATTCTAAAACTTTCTTACATGTTTAATCAACACTAAGATTAAAAGTACATGATAAATTAGGGAAAACATGCTCTATACATATACAGTGAGAGAGCTTATAGCATTATTGTATAAATAAGTCTTATAAATCAATATGAATAAGAATAGCCTAATGGGAAAAAATGGACAATTTAAATTGGGCCAAACTTTCTGGAGACTGTTTTGATGGTGTGAACCAAAAGTCTTACATAAAGTGTATACCGTTGATATGGTATTACCTTATAGAAAATTATTGTAAAGAAATAATTAGAAAGTGTAAAAAGATATTTATAAAAGGATGATTAGGTCAGTACTGTTTATGGTTGTAAGAAACTAACAGTGACCTGATTGTCTGTAAATATAGGAGTAAAATGTAGTGTCTCCATACAGTAGAAGAGTATGTGATTGTTAAAAATGAGGTTATATGTTTGTTGACATGTAAATGTGCGCCTGTGTGTCTTTGTGTGTGTGTGTGCAAAATTCTGGAAAGGAAGTTACACTTGATCTTTATTTCCTTTCTTTTTTTTTCTTTTCTGTATCTTCAGGTTACTTGAATAGGAAATTGATTGCATTTACAATCAGAATATAAAAATAAAACTATTAAAATGAATAGATTTAACAAAATATTTTTTGTCATGACAATTGAATAATTATTTTGTTTAATGTATTCTGTAAATATGAGGCAGACAATATGATTGAGTTTACTTTAAAAACTTTTCAGCCATTAACCTTGAAATGGCTTTTTAGAACAGCATTTCATTAAAATTAAGTTACTTTACCTACCCATTGATAATAAAAGCCAGTTACTAAATTTATTCATTTATCAGAGAGTTTGGGATCTCCTGGCTATGAGCACAGTCTGCATTCTGAAATCAAGTTAGTTTTATTCACAGTTAGGTGACTAAGAACTCTCAATAGAAAGGGGTAAATGTCAGTTAAATATATGAATGCTGATGAAATGATATCCTAGAGCTTGTAACTGTCTCAAAATGCTGTTGCCTTTTCCTAAAGGTTAGGTAAACACTAAAATACCCTTTCTTTTTCCATAGGTCTTTTATCTTTTGGAGTAAAAGAGTCTGCTTGGGTGAATAAAGTCTTCACAGCCATTAATATCCTGGTCCTTCTCTTTGTTATGGTCGCTGGGTTTGTGAAAGGAAACGTGGCAAACTGGAAGATTAGTGAAGAGTTTCTCAAAAATATATCTGCAAGTGCCAGGTTAAATATTCGGGTTTTTCCTCTCCTATTTTGAGGTTTTTTTAAATATTTGCTTGCTTTTGTCTTATGTTACATTTTCCTCTAGAAAAACTGTTCTCAAACTTTTTGCTTCAGAGAACTTTCTGAAGGTCTGTTCTGTTTCAAGGCTGTTCTTCCTGAGTGCATAGGTGTGCTCACTACGGAGCAGCTGCTTAAAGCCATGCAGTTGCTGGTTCTTAATCTCAAGCCTGGCTCCAGTTTTAAGGAAGAGCAAGGACAGGTCCTAACCATTGGAAGGATGGTTTTTTCCCTCCAAAGACTTGTCACCTCAAAATAACAAAGAACATTTTTGAGTCATGCATCCTTTAGTTTTTCCTTTGGGGACACTCTTTGGTTCCATTGCATCCTTTCAACCTTGTAGTAATTTTCACTCCTGCTCGTTTTTTTGAGAATGTTATTGATTGCATAAGCAGAATTGTCTATGTATTTCACTTTAAACCTGATAATCTCAAATATTAAATTAATTATATATGAAAGGTTTCATCCTAATATTTATTTAAGCATAATATTCCTATGTGTAAATAAGATTACAAAAATGTCTATTACATGAAGTGATGTACATGTACATGTTTTTCTTTACATATGTTGTTTGTAGCCATTCTGATGAGACAAAAATTTAGTATCTGGTTTTATATAATTTTTCACATGTAATAGAATATTCAACTTCAGTATTATTAATCAAGATTAGAGAATTTTATTTCACCTTGTCAAAAGTCCTCTTAGTAAATTTTTCAGATGTACAGTCTGCCCCACTGTCCACGAGAAGAGAAAGTTTCTTGTCTTTATTTCAGATCATGGTCCATATATGGGGTCTCTGTTCTCAAAATCCTGCCTGGCTATGAGTTCCAGCCAGAGTGGATCTGAGTCTTCTGCTTATGCTAATGATCAGCCTCTAGTTGAGTGCTGGTAACCAGAGAGGGGTGCCATTATTGAGAACACCACCACATCCTCTAGGATAGGGTGAAAAAAATCAGAGTTTACCTTCAGTTTTGTACACATCAGCTTCCAAGGGCTGATGAACACAATAACCTTCCGAGGCTGTAGTTTGAGACAAATTGCTTGAAGAAGCAGTTTTCTAGGAAAATGACTTTCCAATGTGCTTCTTCTCTTCCTTAGGGAGCCACCTTCTGAAAATGGAACAAGTATCTATGGGGCTGGTGGCTTTATGCCTTATGGCTTTGCAGGAACTTTGGCTGGGGCTGCAACCTGCTTTTATGCCTTTGTGGGATTTGACTGCATTGCAACAACTGGTAAGAGCAAACTCTTAGCTCTATGTCGAAGGAAAAATTGTTCTTTGAACCACATGAGTACCCATAGGTGACAACAGAGGTTCAAGGGAAGAGAGTAGAATTTGGGATAATAAGGGCTGTTCCAGACCCAGAAGTAACACCTGCTGTATAAAAAGAAACGTAGTGAAACTCTCTGAGCTTTGGTTTCCATATTGGTAAAATCAGGAGAGCAATACCTACCTCTCAGATGTTATGAAGGGTACCTAAGATTATGAAAAATACTTTGCAAGTTGTCAACTACTTTATAAGTGTTGGTCATAATTACTACCCTTAACCTTTGGTCTGAAAGTGCTTTGGTCTGAAAGTGCTATCACAGTGAGTAACAATGATGATCATGCTCTTAAATTGTTTCTTCTTTAACAGGACAAAATACGTTGTGGTAATTCTTTTCTCTTTATCCTGTACAACAAAGTAATCATGCTACAATTAGTTAGTCTCTAAATGCTTCCTCTGGGTCCACATTATTGCATGGCCTTATAATTGACCATATTTGGGGTGTTTTAACTGCCAAATTGTATTAGAAAGATTGAAAAAGTGCTGTTTTTTATTAAAACTAAAATTTAATATAAATCAATGCACTGAGTAGAAGTTTGTCTTCATATGTATGGAAGCCTTCATAATTAAGGGCCTGCAGAATGCCATGATGTGTAATCTCTGTGGAGGAATCATTTTCCAAATGGATTAAGACTTCTGTTCTATCCCTAAACATTTAATAGTGCTGGGATAACATTTTTTCTTTCTGGAAATGGGAAACTGACTTGCAGCATTTCTTGCTTTCTCTTCTTGCCTCTGGGCTTTGATCTTTTTTATTTTATGTTATTTTTATTTTTATTTTTTTGCAGTACGTGGGCCTGTCACTCTTGTGGCCTCTCCCGTTGCGGAGCACAGGCTCCGGACACGCAGGCTCAGCGGCCATGGCTCACGGGCCCAGCCGCTCCGCGGCATGTGGGATCTTCCCGGACCAGGGCACGAACCCAGGTCCCCTGCATCGGCAGGCGGACTGTCAACCACTGTGCTACCAGGGAAGCCCGGGCTTTGATCTTTATGTGACATCACAGGACCCTCAAGAAAAGAAAAAACGTCATGTAGCATAGATGGAGCAAGCTGGGAAAACAGAAGGGACAGAGCAGAGTAGAATTACTATGAAGGAGAATAAGAATTCATGTTTTATTAAATATGCAAATCTTTCGTTTATGTTTCCTTAGGTGAGGAAGTCCGGAATCCTCAGAAAGCTATTCCTATTGGAATTGTGACTTCTCTGCTCGTTTGCTTTATGGCCTATTTTGGGGTCTCAGCAGCTTTAACACTGATGATGCCATACTACCTCCTCGATGAGAAAAGCCCCCTTCCTGTAGCATTTGAGTATGTTGGATGGGGTCCAGCCAAATATGTCGTTGCAGCAGGCTCCCTCTGTGCTTTGTCAACAAGGTACATTGCATTGCCTTTGGGGCAGGGCTGTCTGGGCTACTGCAAAGGTAGTCAGTGCCTAAAGAATTGCTTTTGTATGTTTTAAAAATAATCCTAATAGGAGGAACACATTATACAACTGTATTCTCTGAATAGTTCGCCCAAATTGCCATATCAAAATCTTAAGTGATAAAAACGTTTCCCCCGTCAGTTAAAACTCAGTTTTTCAAGATAATGATGATCCAAGCTTCTGTGGATATATATGGCATTAATACAAACTTAAATATTTCATACATATTCATATATATATATGTACTGTAAAACTTTACAATGCTTATACTAGTATGTTCCCCTGCTGGCTTTGGTGTTACTTGTAGTGCTACAGACAATTGAGACCTTATGTGCAGACTTGACATTTTCTGCTGTCTTTTAAAATAATATCATGTCTGTAATGAGTGGAAGCTATATGCTGTGGCATTGTTAAGTATAATGTGCTTTTTATTATGAAGCACTGAGACTTCTTCCTGTCAGCACTGATCAGAGTGAATTTGGTGTAGAAATGGAAATTACTGTTCTCAAGTTAATGGTGGAAATTTGTATAAATCTATGCGAAAAGAATAGTTGAATCTCAAGTATTCAGATTTTCAGTAGCTGCTTATTTTAATATTTTATGATTCGTTTCTCAAGTTTCCTGAGCTACTCATATTTTAATTTAACATGTGATCATAAGATGTTTCATTTGAGTTTTATAGTGTGCTATACTTAGAGCATTCTTACGAAGAGAAAAATTAATCTCTGCTTGATTACTAATTTTTTGAAGTGAAAATAATTTTCTAAAAGTCTGAAATTGGAAAAAGAATTTTTTTGTATAATTCATCAGCCTAGCTTTTTTTCCCCTCAAACTCTCTTTTATTTTGTATTCAAGATAATATTAAGCAGCAATTAGAAATTACCCCTGTTGGTTTCTTAGCCATCTGCCAGTGTTGAGGTTTATTCTAAATAGTTTCAAACAGTTTCAGAAATCTGAACTGTGGTGATACCTTGCCACCATGGTCTTAGAAGAGAGATGGACAAAGATTTATTTGTGGCCAACTCAACCCAGCTTTATTAAAAAATAAAGAAGACGGATTTAAAAAGTATATTTTACTTACTTTCTCTTTCAGTGGTTATTTTTCACAACTAATTCATGTATGGAATGATGCAGCCAGTAAACGCACAAGTAATTCAAAACATCTAAAGCAAAAAATCGTTTTCTTAAACTGCACTGTTACTAACGTTTAATTGCAGCTGTTTTTATATACTAAATATACAGTGAGTTGATTTTTTGTGTGTCTTTTTCTGTCTTGATTATCTTATGATGCTAAGAATTATTAATTTGATCAAAGATCACACTATATGAGGAAAAATAATGGTAAAATAAATATGAAAAATGTGTAGTTGTTGAATAAATGAAGTGACTATACTATAAAATCAAATTACTTAATCTTTTCTGTAATTACATATCAATTTATAAATTTTATTTTCGAAGTTAAAAGTGTCTTAATGATATAATTGGGTTTTTTTTGGTCTTAATTCCTTAGTTTTAATCTAGTAGTAATCATGGGCCTGCACAAATTATCTGCAGTATTGTTTTTAGTCTGATAATTGTGCTGGGCAAATATCTGTAAGAGAATAATAAGTAGCACAATGGTTAATTGGTATCTATTTTTAAATGCCCAATCATAATACATTTTAAAAATAACAAGACTTCATAATCACAGCTGTGATGCTGAGTTTTATGCGATTACTTAATTTCAGTTCTGGGATGTAATCTTGCATGAATGTGTTTGCCATACTGCATGTGTTTGCTTTTTATTCAGTCTTCTTGGATCCATTTTCCCAATGCCTCGTGTAATCTATGCTATGGCGGAGGATGGGTTGCTTTTCAAATGTCTAGCTCAAATCAATTCCAAAACGAAGACACCAATAATTGCTACTTTATCATCGGGTGCGGTGGCAGGTGAGAGAGTTGACTTTTATTAAGTAAAGGGGGAATCTTTTTTCATCGAGGATTCTGGAAAAAAAAGGGGAAATTAGGTCGTTTTCTGTTTATATATATATAAAGATTAATAACTTTTTTGTGAATATTTCCGATTTTGAATTTCTTTTTTTGCTATAGGTTCTGTACTTTAGTGTGTCCAGTCTTTACCAGTATATACTCATCTAGAATAATACTTGTAATAACTCACATGTGGATTATGAATTTTTCTGTTCTAGTCTTCTGGGTTCCATGTTTCCTTTGCCCCGAATTCTGTTTGCCATGGCCCGGGATGGTTTACTGTTTAGATTTCTTGCCAGAGTGAGTAAGAGGCAGTCACCAGTAGCTGCCACACTGACTGCAGGGGTCATCTCTGGTAAGCTTTACAAACATAGGATTCTTCAACATTGGACTTGAGCATTTTATGCGCATGCATGGACTTATAAAGAGGGTCTGCTTGCTGTGCATGTAAATTAAGAACAAAATCACTGATAAATTAGGGTATAAACATTGGAATCACATCTGCAAATTGTGGTGGCGGTGCTCTACCGAAATTCATAACTGACCCTTTGGGATTTGGTCTTATTTCGTTATCTTAACCTTTGGGGCTTCTAACAAATGCGCAAAGGTTTGTAATGGTTCTTCACTATATATCAGCTATCAAATGCTTTTCAGATCGATGAATGACCCCATAAAATTATTTATTGACACACGAAATGTTAATTAAAGAATGATTACTTAATACTTGAATTGTTAATTAAAAATAATGATTCAATATTTTCTTTTTCGTCCAGGATTTAAGTTGAATATTGCTAAACGACCATAGAATTTTTGAAAAGCTAAAGTTTACCCATTCTTATTTAAATATAAGAAATGTCAAAGATAATTTATACTTGGTCATTGTTATCACTGCCCTCAGTATGGTGGCTAACCCCACTTCCTGGGCCATCATGGTTCTCTAAGAGTTACTAATACCTATACAGTCATAAACCCCATTAGGAATCTATTTTCCCTTTCAACAGTTTTGATATTAAGTCATGTTAAAAAAAAAAACAACAACACAAATTCCATTTGCCTACCTTTTGGCATGTCATAATATCCACGTAAAATGCTTTTGGACGGATCCTTTTTTTTTTCTCACAGTTCTTTTTTAATTTTTTTAATACGTCTTTATTGGAGTATAATTACTTCACAATGCTGTGTTAGTTTCTGTTGTACAACAGAGTGAGTCAGCCATATGCATACATATATCCCCATATCCCCTCCCTCTTGAGCTTCCTTCGCACCCTCCCTATCCCACCCCTCAAGGTACTCGCAAAGCACCGAGCTGATCTCTCTGTGCTATGCCACTGCTTCCCACTAGCTATCTATTTTACATTTGGTAGTGTATATATGTCGATGCTTCTCTCACTTCACCCCAGTTTCCCCGCTCCCCGTGTCCTCAAGTCCATTCTCTATGTCTGTGTCTTTATTCCTGCCCTGCCACTAGGTTCATCAGCACCATTTTTTTTTAGATTCCGTATATGTGCGTTAGCATACGGTATATGTTTTTCTCTTTCTGACTTACTTCACTCTGTATGACAGACTCTAGATCCATCCACCTCACTACAAATAACTCAATTTCATTTATTTTTATAGCTGAGTAATATTCCATTGTATATATGTGCCCCATCTTCTTTATCCATTCATCTGTTGATGGACATTTAGGTTGCTTCCATGTCCTGGTTATTGTAAATAGTGCTGCAATGAACATTGTGATACATGACTCTTTTTGAATTATGGTTTTCTCAGGGTATATGCCCAGTAGTGGGATTGCTGGGTCATATGGTAGTTCTATTTTTATTTTTTTAAGGAACCTCCATACTGTTCTCCATAGTGGCTGTACCAATTTACATTCCCACCAGCAATGCAAGAGTGTTCCCTTTTCACCACATCCTTTCCAGCATTTATTGTTTCTAGATTTTTTGATAATGGCCATTCTGACTGGTGTGAGGTGATACCTCATTGTAGTTTTGATATTTCTCTAATAATTAGCGATGTTGAGCATCTTTTCACATTCCTCTTGGCCATCTGTATGTCTTCTTTGATGAAATGTCTATTTAGGTCTTCTTCCCATTTTTTGATTGGGTTGTTTTTTTTTTGATATTGAACTCCATGAACTGTTTGTATATTTTGGAGATTAATCCTTTTTCTGTTGTTTCATTTGCAAATATTTTCTCCCATTCTGAGGGTTGTCCTTTTGTCTTGTTTATCGTTTCCTTTGCTGTGCAAAAGCTTTTAAGTTTCATTAGGTCCCATTTGTTTATTTTTGTTTTTATTTCCATTATTCTAGGAGGTGGGTCAAAAAAGATCTTGCTGTGGTTTATGTCAAAGAGTGTTTTTCCTATGTTTTCCTCTAAGAGTTTTATAGTGTCTGGTCTTACATTTAAGTCTTTAATCCATTTTGAGTTTATTTTTGTGTATGGTGTTAGGGAGCATTCTAATTTCATTCTTTTACATGTGGCTGTCCAGTTTTCCAAGCATCACTTATTGAAGAGGCTGCCTTCCCTCCATTGTATGGTCTTGTCTCCTTTGTTGTAAATTAGGTGACCATATTTGCATGGGTTTACCTCTGGGCTTTCTATCCTGATCTATATTTCTGTTTTTGTGCCTGTACCATATTGTCTTGATTACTGTAGCTTTGTAGTATAGTTTTAAGTCAGGGAGCCTGATTCCTCCAGCTCAGTTTTCTTTCCCAAGATTGCTTTAGCTATTTGGGGTCTTTTGTGTTTCCGTACAAATTGTAAAATTTTTTGTTCTAATTCTGCGAAGAATGCCATTGGTAGTTTGATAGGGATTGCATTGAATCTGTAGGTTGCTTTGGGTAGTATAGTCATTTTCACAATGCTGATTCTTCCAATCCAAGAACATGTTATATCTCTCCATCTATTGTATCATCTTTAATTTCTTTCATCAGTGTCTTATAGTTTTCTGCATACATGTCTTTTGTCTCCCTAGGTAGGTTTATTCCTAGGTATTTTATTCTTTTTGTTGCAGTGGTAAATGGGAGTGTTTCCTTAATTTCTCTTTCAGATTTTTCACCATTAGTGTATAGGAATGCAAGAGATTTCTGTGCATTAATTTTGTATCCTGCAACTTTACAAAATTCATTGATTAGCTCTAGTAGTTTTCTGGTGGCATCTTTAGGATTCTCTATGTATAGTATCATGTCACCTGCAAACAGTGACAGTTTTGCTTCTTCTTTTCCAATTTGTATTCCTTTTATTTCTTTTTCTTCTCTGATTGCTGTGGCTAGGACTTCCAAAACTGTATTGACTAAGAGTGGCAAGAATGGACATCCTTGTCTTGTTCCTGATCTTAGTGGAAATGTTTTCAGTTTTTCACCATTGAGTGTGATGTTTGCTGTGTGTTTGTCGTATATGGGCTTTATTATGTTGAGGTAGGTTCCTTCTATGCCCATTTTCTGGAGAGTTTTTATCATAAATGGGTGTTGACTTTCGTCAAAAGCTTTTTCTGCACCTATTGAAATGATCATATGGTTTTTGTTCCTTAATTTGTTAATGTGGTCTATCCCATTGATTGATTTGTGTTTATTGAAGAATCCTTGCATTTCTGGGATAAATCCCACTTGATCATGGTGTATGATCCTTTTAATATGTTGTTGGATTCCGTTTGCTAGTATTTTGTTCCAGATTTTTGCATCTATGTACATCAGTGATATTGCTCTATAATTTTCTTTTTTTGTGATATCGTTTTCTGGTTTTGGTATCAGGGTTATGGTAGCTTCATAGAAATAATTTAGGAGTGTTCCTCCCTCTGCAATTTTTTGGAAGAGTTTGAGAAGGATCGGTGTTAGTTCTTCTCTAAATGTTTGATAGAATTCACCCGTGAAGCCATCTGGTCCTGGACTTTTGTTTGTTGGAAGATTTTTAATTACAGTTTCAATTTCATTACTTGTGATAGGTCTGTTTGTAGTTTCTAATTCTTCCTGGTTCAGTCTTCCTGGTTCAGTACCTTTCCAAGAATTTGTCCATTTCTTCGTGATTGCCCATTTTATTGGCATATAGTTGTTTGTAGTAGTCTCTTATAGTCCTTTGTATTTCTGCGGTGTCAGTTGTGATTTCTCCTTTTTCATTTCTAATTTTATTGAATTGTGTCTTCTTCCTTTTTTTCTTGATAGCTCTACTAAGGGTTTATCAATTTTGTTTATCTTCTCAAAGAACCAACTTTCAGGTTTATTGATCTTTGTTATTGTTTCCTTCATTTCTAGTCCATTTATTTCTGCTCTGATCTTTATGATTTCTTTCCTTCTACTGACTTTGCGTTTTCTTTGTTCTTCTTTCACTAGTCGCTTTAGGTGTAGGGTTAGATTGTTTATTTGAGATTTTTCTTGTTTCTTGAGGTGAGATTGAACTTCTATAAACTTCCTCTCAGAACTGCTTTTGCTGTGTCCCATAGGTTTTGAGTCATTGTGTTTTTGTTGTCATTTGTTTCTATGTATTTTTTTATTTCTTTGATTTCTTCAGTGATCTCTTGGTTATTTAGTAGTGCACTGTTGAGCCTCCATGTATTTTACAGTCTTTTTCCTGTAATTGATTTCCAATCTCATAGTATTGTGGTCAGAAAAGATGCTTGATATGATTTCAGTTTTCTTAAATTTTCCAAGGCTTGATTTGTTACCCAAGATATGATCTATCCTGGAGAATATTCCATATACACTTGAGAAGAAAATGTATTCTGCCGCTTTTGGGTGGAATGTTCTATGAATATCAATTCAATCTGTCTGCTCTGTTGTGTCATTTAAAGCTTGTGTTTCCTTAGTTATTTTCTGTTTGGATGATCTGTCCATTGGTGTAAGTGGGAGGTGTTAAAGTCTCCTACTATTATTGTGTTACTGTCGATTTCCTCTTTCATGGTTGTTAGCATTTGCCTTATGTATTGAGGTGGTCCTATGTTGGGTGCATAAACATTTGTAATTGTTATATCTTCTTCTTGGATTGATCCCTTGATCATTATGCAGTGTCCTTCCTTATCTCTTATAACAGTCTTTATTTTAAAGTCTATTTTATCTGCTATGAGTATTGCTACTCCAGCTTTCATTTGATTTCCATTTGCATGGAATATCTTTTTCCATCCCTTCACTTTCAGTCTATGTGTGTCCCTAGGTCTGAAATGGGTCTCTTGTAAACAGCATATATATGGGTCTTGTTTTTGTATCCATTCAGCCAGTCTGTGTCTTTTGGTTAGGGCATTTAATCCATTTATATTCAAAGTTATTATCGATATGTATGTTCCTATTACCATTTTCTTAATTGTTTTGGGTTTGTTTTTGTGGGTCTTCTTCTTCTCTTGTCTTTCCTGCCTAGAGAAGTTTCTTTAGCATTTGTTGTAAAGCTGGTTTGGTGGTGCTGAATTCTCTTAGCTTTTGCTTGTCTGAAAAGCTTTTGATTTCTCCATTCAATCTGAATGATTGCTGGGTAGAGTAACCTTGGTTGTAGATTTTTCTGTTTCATCACTTTAAGTATATCCTGCCACTCCCTTCTGGCCTGCAGAGTTTCTGCTGAAAAATCAGCTGATAACCTTATGGGGATTCCTTTGTATGTTATTTTTTGCTTTTCCCTTGCTGCTTTTAATATTTTTTCTTTGAATTTAATTTTTGTCAGTTTGATTAATATGTGTCTTGGTGTGTTTCTCCTAGGGTTTATCCTGTATGGGACTCTCTGTGCTTCCTGGACTTGGGTGACTATTTCCTTTCCTACATTAGGGAAGTTTTCCACTATAATCTCTTCAAATACTTTCTCAGACCCTTTTTTTTTCCTCTTCCTCTGGGACTCCTGTAATTTGAACATTCATGCATTTAGTGTTGTCCCAGAAGTCTCTGAGATTGTCTTCAATTCTTTTTTTTCTTTATTCTGCTCCTCAGCAGTTATTTCTACCATTCTGTCTTCAAGCTCACTTATTCATTCTTCTGCCTCAGTTATTCTGTTATTGATTCCTTCAGTGTATTTTTCATTTCAGTTATTGTATTGTTCATCGCTGTTTGTTTGTTCTTTAGTTCTTCTAGATCTTTGTTAAACCTTTCTTGTATTTTCTCAATCCGTGCCTCCATTCTATTTCCGAGATTCTGGATCATCTTTATTCTCATTACTCTGAATTCTTTTTCAAGTAGATTGCCTATTTCCTCTTCATTTATTTGGTCCTGTAGGTTTTTACCTTGCTCCTTCATCTGTGACATATTTTTTTGCTGTCTAATTTTTTTTTTTTTTTTTTTTTGATGGGTGGGATTGTTTCCTGTCTTACTGGTTGTTTGGCCTGAGGCTTCCAACACTGGCGTTTGTAGGCTGTTGGGCAGAGCTGGGTCTTGGTGCTGAGATGAGAACCTCCGGGAGACCTCACTCTGATGAATATTCCCTGGGGTCTGAGGTTCTCTGTTAGTTCAGTGGTTCGAACTTGGAGCTCCCACCACAGGAGCTTCAGCCCAATCCCCGCTCATGAACCAAGATCCCACAAGCTGCATGGGGTGGCAATAAAAAAAAAGGAGAACAATAACAAAGAGTAAAAAATAAAATTAGACTAGGAAACTAACAGATATGTCAGAAAGAATATAAAAATAAAAATATAGGTGAACAACTTTTGGAAGGTAAAACAGAACCACAATAGTAAAAAAGAGGAGAAAAAAAAAAAGGTGGAAAAGGCCTTGGCTGTGGGGGCGGGAGTTAGGCAGGGGCCGGGTTTTGGCAGTGGGTGGGGCCTATGCTTAGGACCCACAGAGCTGGAAAAGGCCCTTGGGGGTGGTGGGGCTTAGGCTCAACAGAAGGGGTACTGGCTGTGCCTCTGGTCTCAGAGGGTGGGGACCCGGCCTGAGAGCACAGCAGGCTTCTTGGTCCGAGTCGGAGGGGCAAACACCCTCCGCTCCTCTCCTGCTCCTCCGGTCCTGGAGGGCCCCTCCCGCCTGCCTCTCCTGTTCTCCCCCAACCTCCCTCCTAGCCCCCAGGAGCAACACGGCCTGGAGGGGCCCTCTGAGGGTGTAGGACCTGCCTGAGAGCCGGGCCAATTGGGCAGGGGAAATGCTCAGCGCGTTCCCCCTTGATCCGAGTCCCTGAGGGTCCCTCCAGGCGTGGGAACCCCTCCCCCTTCCAGCCACCCCTCCAGGGCACTGGTCCTGTCCGGCATCCACTTCTCTTCCCCTCTCAGTCCCCCTACGTCCTACCGGTTCACGTGGGGGTTCCACCCATCTCCTTGGGCGTCAAGGTCTCCCACCAGCATCCAGCAGGCACCCTAGTTGTCCAGATTCTTATTCCATGTGGAAATTTTCAAAGAGATTTTACAGATCAAGAGAATGGCCTTAAAGCCCCTGTTTTAAGGAAGAGAGGAAGAGAAAGACTTTAGCCAGCTTTATAGATAAAACAATAAACACTCTTGGTAGTAGAAATTCAAACCAAAAAATGATAATTTTGTTGAGGCTCTGAATTTTGGGGAAATTAGATTAGAGAACACTAATGCTTAATTATGTATGAAATGGGATTCTTTCAGAGTCAGAAAGTATTTGCCTAAACAACTGCACTTTATAATGTTTTGTAACAAATTTGGCACTTTATTAGATGTATGTTGGGAGGTCAAATCACTTATTTTCTCAGTGCTTAGATTTCTGCCCCCATAAAATGAAGGTTGCACTAGATGATTTAAGGCCCACTTTATGATTAAACAGTGCATTATGATATTAAAGATAGTTCATAAATCTTGACAAAGAAAAACATTTTATTTACTCCATAAAAGCTTTTTTTTCCCCAGTAAAATCTTGCCCATTAATTCTCTACTATGTATTCATAATTTTTTAAAATGTACTCTTCTTCCTTCAGGAAGAATTTAATTTGCCAGCATAATAAGATATTGAAATTAATAATTAAAAGAAGATAATTGTAGCATTTTCAATGCTCTAAAATATTATATTTTGTTATTCTGTAGTCCCACATCTTGCTTTGCTTGTTTTTAACTTAAATCAAAGAGCTTGTATGGATAATTAATCATTTTCTTCTGTTTTGGCTACCTTGTTTTGGTTATCTGTGGTTCTTACAAAACATATTAAAATTTTAATCTGATGTATAACTATATTAGCAATGGAGATTTTTCAAAGTAAGGCATGGGGTGTATTTAAAGAAACAATGTGCTATTATAGAAGGGGCACGGGCATGTTGGTTTAGCTGGAACCCCGCTTCTACCTACTAGTTGTAACCTTGTTAAGTTAGCCTGTCTATAAAAAAGAGGATAGTAATCCTGTTAAGTTAAACCATGTGAAATTGCTGGGGTTTTGTTTAAAAACAGTCAAATACTGCGCTATAAAGCTGAATCTAAATAATTTCCCCTGTCTCATAGGATTATTGAATTGAAGATAAATGGAGATCATAGAGATAGAAAGCTTGCTGAGGTGTCTGGAACACCCCATGAGTGGAATGTGGTGTTTTCTACTTATTATAATAGGGACAACTATTTGGTAAATTCAAGTTAATATCATCACTATTTTGATGTTTCAATGGAGAAGAAACGTTGCTAAGTGCAAGTTGACTATTCAACTGTATAAATTATACTTTGCCTCGTAACATTATTGGGGCCTGGGGACGGGTCACAGATCGCTCAAATTTAGTCAGATTGTGTGGTTTTAATCAGAGTAGAATTTAGCCACTATCAGAAACATAATTTAATTGGACATTATTTTATTCTGTAGAAGATATAACTCAGAATGCAGATGGGAATTAAAATGATTATATAACATCTATAATGAAAGCCCTTCTGTTCGAATTCTTTTATGTTTTTTTAAAAAGGAGCCAGCCAATATTTCCTAGCAGTGTTTTTCTTCTGAAACATCAAAGGAGAGTATTCTGTCATATAATATTTTCACTCTTTGTCAGGCCAATATTTTTTAAGTAATCAAAGTAGGTGTGTTTTGTTAGATAGACAGCCGAGAGTTTTTGAAGTTCTATTAGCAGTTTGTATGACCTAAAGAACATCTCATTAACTGTGAGAAATACACTTTCTACACTTTGACTTACCATTGGCACTAAAACAAAAAAGCGCCCATCACTTATCCCTGACTTGAAAGTTATCAGCTGTGTGGAATTTTCTCACAGGCTGTTTTCTTCCCTGTTCTTTCTTTTCCCAATAGCTGTGATGGCATTCCTTTTTGACCTGAAGGCCCTCGTGGACATGATGTCCATCGGCACCCTTCTGGCCTACTCTCTGGTCGCAGCCTGCGTTCTTATCCTCAGGTGGGTTGTCCTCGTTGCCGGGTGGCTCTGAAGAGTGTGTGTCATGCGGGGCCTGGGGAGAATTAGGGCTCGCTGACCTTGCTTTCAAGGAGCTAGCTGTCTCACAGAGGTGAGAAGCCGTAGACATACACACGTGAGTACAAAGCATAATTAGCATACTCGGTCCGTAAGCAAAGAATCAACTCAAACTGAGAATTACCAAAGGTAGGCCTAATCTGTGTGAACAGCAAGTTCTCATAATGTATAAAAACACTTAAGAATACTATATGTTTAATCCCAGTGGTCCAGCTGCTAAGCTTTTATGCTAAAGATTTAATCAAAGAGGCACACACAGATATATGCAATAGTGAAAAAACTGAACTAAGCTGAATATCAATAGTAGAATAGTAAATAAAATAGATAATCAACAAGGTCCTACTGTGTAGCACAGGGAACTATATTCAATATCCTAAAATAACCATAATGGAAAAGAATATGAAAAAGAGAATATATATATATATACACACACACAGACACTTTGCTGTATACCAGAAACTAACACAACATTGTAAATCAACTACACTTCAATAAAAAAAAAGAATAGTTAAATAAAGAAGGGTACATTTATCATTTGACTCTTCTAACAGCAAATAAAATGATATTTAATTATATGGAGAAATATATCAGTTTCTGGATGCAAAGCTATATGTAGCATCTGAATTTATTTAAATAGTAACATACATTTGCACGAAGAAATGATTTTTGCATATATATACACATATTTGCATTTATACCTGGCTGAAATTGTACCAAAATGCTAGCAGTGATTCATACTGAGTAGTGGTGGAATGGGTGGCTTCAGTTTTCTTCTGCGTACCCCCCTTTTTGTGTATTTTTTTCTCAGTGAGCATATTTCTTCTTTGGATGGGGGACAAATGTTACTTTTAAGTTTAACCAAAGGCTGCTCAGAGGGAAAAGACCACACTGGGGAGACTGGGCAGATACTAGGAATTGAAGCAGGCTGATATCTTGATGCCAGCTAAAGCGGAAGGGGATCGGTGATAGAGGAGAATGGGTGGGAGGTGGCTGTATGAGATGAGGGAGATGAGGCCAGAGAGACAGGTTGCAGTGAGGCCTTTGAAGGCCAAACCGAAGGCTGTATGTTACTCTGTAGCTGACATTTAACCAGAGTTTCTGTGCTGTTTTTGTGAACTGCATCTCCTTTGGACATAGATATTTCCAGAATAATCATCCTGTTGTCACACTTGCCTCACTTTAAAATGTAACTCTCAATGAGATATCATCTCACACCAGTCAGAATGGCCATTATCAAAAAATCTAGAAACAATAAGTGCTGGAAAGGATGTGGTGAAAAGGGAACACTCTTGCATTGCTGGTGGGAATGTAAATTGGTACAGCCACTATGGAGAACAGTATGGAGGTTCCTTAAAAAACTACAAATAGAACTACCATATGACCCAGCAGTCCCACTACTGGGCATATACCCTGAGAAAACCACAATTCAAAAAGAGTCATGTACCAAAATGTTCATTGCAGCTCTATTTACAATAGCCAGGAGATGGAAACAACCTAAGTGTCCATCATCGGATGAAAGGATAAAGAAGATGTGGCACATACATACAATGGAATATTACTCAACCATAAAAGGAAACGAAATTGAGCTATTTGTAATGAGGTGGATAGACCTAGAGTCTGTCATACAGAGTGAAGTAAGTCAGAAAGAGAAAGACAAATACCGTATGCTAACACATCTATATGGGATTTAAGAAAAAAAAATGTCATGAAGAACCTAGGGGTAAGACAGGAATAAAGACACAGACCTACTGGAGAACAGACTTGAGGATATGGGGAGGGGGAAGGGTGAGCTGTGACAAAGCGAGAGAGAGGCATGGACATGTATACACTACCAAACGTAAGGTAGATAGCTAGTGGGAAGCAGCCGCATAGCACAGGGGTATCAGCTCGGTGCTTTGTGACCGCCTGGAGGGGTGGGATAGGGAGGGTGGGAGGGAGGGAGACGCAAGAGGGAAGAGATACGGGAATATATGTATATGTATAACTGATTCACTTTGTTATAAAGCAGAAACTAACACACCATTGTAAAGCAATTATACCCCAATAAAGATGTTTAAAAAAATAAAATAAAATAAAATGTAACTCTCGTCGGCATCTAATGTACATAACTTTCGAATCAAGTGGCTATCAGAGGAAATTCAGAGTTGCTGCAGATATTCTACTGAGCAGGTGTGTGGCTTGCTTCAGTACATTCTGGGGCTGCAGCCACAAGACGTGTGGATTTACTGCACCAGCTGTGAATGGAAATGTCCCTCTTAGAGTTTCAGATGCTCGTTTCATTTGGACCAAGTGTCCGTTGAGAATAAAGACACATGCTTTTATTTGGGAATAGGTACCAGCCTGGCTTATCTTACGAGCAACCCAAATATTGTCCTGAGAAAGAAGCTCTGGGATCGTGTGCCAACACTGCCTCCAAAAGCGCGTCCCAGGTCACTGCGCTGCCAGGACAGGGCTTCAGCCTGCGAACCCTCGTCAGCCCCTCGCTTCTGCCCACAAAACAGTCGGCTTCTCTCGTGAGCTTTCTGGTAGGATTCCTCGGTAAGTCCGCTTCAACTGTGTACATTATAAAGACCCAGCAGGTATATGTAGGTAGAGCAGGTATGATGTGAAAGAGGATAAAAGAATATGTTAGCATTACCCTCAGTCCTGAGATTTGAACCTAACTGGTCACTGGTCATTGAGCTCATCTCTGTATTAGCAGGATAAATTGATTATATCTTGGTAATTGAAGAAGAAAGGAAGAAATTCTCTAAGGTGAGAGTGGCAGAAGTACAAAATTGGTCCATTTTGTCAGCTGTGAGGATGCTTCCTGTGTGAAGCAAAGTACACCTGGCAGTAACTGAACGGAGACCCAAGGAGGCTGCGAGGCAGCATAGCAGATCCTGTTTGCTCACCCACAGTTATGTCATCATGCATATTTTCAGAAACACTTATTGAGCATCATTAGTGTGGCCGGAACTCTGCTGGGTGCTTGGGATATCAAGAGGGATGGTCCTTGCTCTCACTGGGTTTTGCAGAACAGGACTGTTGGCGGCAAGCTAAGAGCAGTACAGGTTTCTCTGAGAGCACATAGGAGGGACCCCTAATGCAGACTTGATGGTCAGAGAAGGGTGGGTGGGCGGTGATGTCGCTCTCTGAAATAGGGAGAAAAGATGCAGATCATATATTATTTGTTTACATAAACAATCAGTGTTTACAACAGCTGAACATGAACAGACCTGCTTTTCCCATTTCAAAAAAGGGAAGGAGCCACCCCGGACAACATCCCATCAATCCACGTGATCTCATCTGAGACTGTAGCCCATGAGCCGAAAGGCAAGATGGTAGTGCCCAGAAGGGAGGCTGGCTTCTAAGGGGAGACAGTCATGAGTAAGCGAGCTGTGTTTCTTAAATCAGGGAAATTAGCCATTTCTTCCCAGAATAAAAATGAAGGATTTTAGTATTTGGCAGAGCAGATCTAGAAAGAACTTGATGTCTTATCAAAATAGACTCTTTGAACACAGGAGTCTGAGTGAAGGGCGTGTGCTGATTTTGTTTCCCGAACATGTCACCTCTGCAGCATTTCTCATTTTGGGCCTGAGTATTTTGACCACGCACGGAGTCCACACGATTGCCAGGCTGGAAGCGTGGAGCCTCGCTCTTCTTGTGCTGTTGCTTGTTCTCTGCGTTGCCATTGTGCTCATCATTTGGAGGCAGCCTCAGAATCAGCAAAAAGTAGCCTTTATGGTACGTGTCATGAGGATTGGAGATCCTAAATATTATGCACATTTTCTCTTGTACATTAGTTTTTGTGAATTGTTTCTTTAAAAAAAAAAACGCACTTCTGATGACTTTAACCAATGAACAAGAGTGTCACAATTCTTTGAGATGCTCCTTTTTGTCTAAAGTATTCTTTTCAAAAACTTGAATGTGCCCCTATCACATTATTCTATATAATAGTAAGCAAATTTCTTGTCCGATATTCTGAAGTATCAGAAGAATAACTAGAATATTTTATTTTGGAAATTCAGTACCCTCCCAGGAAGATTATTTCCACCAAAAGCCCTTCCACTGCAAGTGAAATTATCTTGTCCCATTTGAACTAAGAGTAGGATCCCCCTGAGATACCATGAGTAGCCAGTTCCAGAGGGATGCCCTGTTGATATCTGAACTAAACCGGTAAACCCTAAAGTAAACTAAACCCTGAAACCAATTGCATCTTGGTGATGATGCAGGTGTTCGCGGGCTGGATAAATCCTCTGTTGCTTTGGGCTGCAGTAAACAGTGTGAAATATGGTGCTCCTTTTAGTATTCTCAAGATGAGTGGTCTTTATTCAGGTTGTCCTTTTTGTGAGAATATAAGCTTACTGACACAGTGTGAAAGTATGTATGTCAAATTAGTTGCCACCATGTCGAAATAATTTGGGGAATGTGCTTTCAAAATTTGAGTATATTTAAGAAGATATTTCCCCCCTTAGGTTCCATTCTTACCATTTTTGCCAGCCTTCAGCATCCTGGTGAACATTTACTTGATGGTCCAGTTGAGTGCAGACACCTGGATCAGATTTAGCATTTGGATGGCGCTTGGTAGGTGTTTTAATGTTTTTGCTTTCTGAACGTGGGCTCTCTTTTTCCGATGTCATGCACTGTGATTAGAGAAATGCATCCACTCCCCCTTCCTAGAAATAAAGACCTTTTCTTTCAGTTTCTTCCTCTCCCAATTTTTAGAACATCTGAGTGCTTACTTTTCCAGATACTTTTGTAAAATTCAGTTCTCCCAGTAGCCCTGTAAAACGCTATAGGTCCTATTTTTTCTAACTTCTTGAGTGAGAAAAATGAAGCCCCTAAAAGTCAAGGGATCTAAATTGCAAATGGCAGCCCTAGAGTCTGATTCCAAAGCCAGTTCCTTCCAGAGTACCAGTGGATTTCTGGCAACATTTTGAATGTGCTTATATCAAGAAATTTCTTTTCTGATATCAGAATGCCTTGGGGTGGAATTTGGCATTGCGTAACATGAGTGAGCTTATTTATATCTATTCTGCACTGTTCTCCATCATGACTTCTTCAGTTTCCTATGTGAAAATTGACATAGAAATGAAGAGTTTAACTTTGTTGTAACTAAAGCACTGAGCACCAACTATCTTTAAAAATATGAATTGAAGTGGCTGAAAGGTGAAGCAGTGAGAAATGAGAGCTAAGTCTGCACTGGTTTTGATGGCCTGAGGAGTTTGAGAGTTGATGCTTTTTGACAGTCCTCCCATTGGCTTAATAAGCATGAATCTCTTATTATGAACGAATGAATCTCTTTTGTGGCTGTAAATTAACTTAATTTCAGTCTCAAGCCACCAACCCACCTGAGTTGATAGGCGATTTAACCTAGTCACTTTTGCCCATCCCCCCCATACCCACACTGGAGTTTTGCCCATATTTGGGGGATCTGACACTGTGTCAAGGAATTGGGTGCATCAAAGGTTATCCCTCCACGCAGGTTACTCTGGAGTATTCTCTCTGTCACTGTGGCCACTTCTGATAGGTGGCTCTGTTGCATCAGGGCCAGGATCCTGACGATAATCACTTGCCAGTCGGCTCTGCCCTCCATAATGTACCACAAAGCCATTCCTTTGTGATCTCGCCACCTCCCCAGGTGCTGCCAGGAAGCTGAGCCCAAACCCCCGGGGAACAGGACCCTAGAACTCTCTCCCCTACTCTGAGCCCAGAAGAATCTCTTTGTAATCTGGTGGAGAGCTTCTCTACCCTTCCTGCCTTTCCAAAAGCCACTGCTTCTTTCCTCAAGTTGTAGCTCACTGAGGTTTAATCATGTACTTGACCTTGGTGAAGAGCATGAACTACAGAGCCAGACTCTCCACGTTTCAATCCATCCCTGCCATGTATTAGCTGTGTCACCTAGGCCATGTTATACCCCTGCTTCTGTGCCTCAGCTTCTTTGTAAAATGGTGATAACAGTACCTTTATTTGAGGACAAGGAGGGTTGGATCTTCAAACCTCGAATGACGTGAGAGGAAATAGAATCACTCCTAATAACTGGACTTACCAAAATACTCATTGGTAGCCTGCTTCCCGTGATTTTACATGGGAAAATTATAATGCATTTCACATCAACCCAAAATGCTCAACCAATTTTTAAAAATATAGCTACAATACAGCAAAATGCCTACATATCTTGCGAGAATACTTAAAACATTTCCCTCTGATCCCCAGTCAGCATGGCTGTTAATAAACAGTTGGCTTAGTACACAGTTTTTCATCCTCTCCTGGTGACAGTAACGTGTGTAAGGCACACCCATGTCCCCTGTTCACACAGGGCCTGCTTTCCAAAATATCTGACTGTGTCTTTGTTAACCCGCCACTTGTTCTGGGGGATGTATATGAGATTTTTCCCCACAGATCCTTTCGTTTAAAGTGTAGTGTTGAGTGTTGAGAAAGTAAAAAAAAAAATTTCTCTACATAAACATCTGAAAAATATTTATTGAAAAAAACACGCATATAAAGATTGCAGGTTAAAAAGGAAGAAGCACATTCTACTGGGAAGATGTTTATCAGGGACCTTTTATGGGATATCCTGTACTTGCATTCCGTCCTTCTAAAACAGCACAGAAAGAGAAGGCAAAAGGCACTATTAAGTTCTGTATTAAATTTTCCATATACAAACAGCCATTTTCTGACACACCTAAGACACTGATTTTTTTCTCTAAAAGGTTTCCTGATTTACTTCGCTTATGGCATTAGACACAGCCTGGAGGGTAATTCGAGGGATGACGATGACGATGAAGATATTTATTCAGACAACATAAATGCAGCGACAGAAGAAAAATCTGCCATTCAAGCAAATGACCATCACCAAAGAAACCTGAGTTTACCTTTCATATTCCATGAAAAGACAAGTGAATGCTAGTACCTGCACGAGCAGAGCTGGTCCACAGTCTTCACGTACATATCCTACATGGAGTGAACCATGATGGATGTCATCGTCATGCTAGGTTGTCATCGGTTTGCTGCAGACACAGTTCACCCTAATTTATACTTACTCGCCTGGACAGCACCTCCTGAGATGGTGAATTATACATCCAGGGAAAACACCCTGAGCTCGCTCCTCATGATGAATGTCCCCCAAATAGTGGGATTGTGGGAGTGTGTGTGTGTACGTTTGTATATGTTGGGGAATATCAATGTTAAAAGTTGTTGGTGTTTTACTATTATTGTATTGCATTTTTCCAGTGTTGTCATTAATCGGTAGCATATACTGCACATACTGAAATGGAGATAATCATGGAATAGAAAAATATTTTGTATGTGCTGGGTGTGGTTGGGGAAATAGCTGTTGCTTTTCCTTATTAGGCTTTATTAATGTCAAGTTAGAACATGCTAAAAATGCATTTACCCATCACAGTGTCTGTCATTGGTCTGGAGTAAGAGGAGGGGATAGGAAATGAGCCTTTTCTACAACTTACAAATGCCAGCAGTGGCTTTAGTACAGATTTTTCTTCCGTGAGGTATGACAGTTTGCTAAAACCTTGGCCAATAGGAGTGTTCATGTCTGCCGGGCTGCGCAGGGCAGGTGTGGCCCTCTGTGTCATCAGATGTCAGGCACCCCTTTGAACTGCTGTCTTCTTTGAGAACAGTGGTCCTTAAATGTGAGGCCTTCACCTTCTGTGAATGATATATTCCCCCCTACCCTGTCCCAGTCCAGTCAGAGGCTTGGGAGAGGTAGTGTGATCTACTTGGGACCCTTTGTGCTAGAGAGTGAGCGCGGTCCCCATGGGTAGGAAGCTCATGTAAGTGGCAAAGATGAGGATATGTTTGAAGATCAGAGTAGACATGTGCTTGGACAAGTAGACCCCAAGCACCCCTGTTTTAAAAGTCAGTTAAAATAAGCCAGTAGAATCTCCCAGATCACACAACTGATGGAATGATTCATACTTTTTTCCATTACTTAATAAACAATCACAGTTCAACTTTTTTTTCTAACTCAGTAGCAAATTCTCTTCCTACTATATGCAAAAAAGAAGGAAAAAATGAAGGGATACAAGGAAAGAAAATTCCCCTATTCTGATTTTAAAGTGCCTATTCAGTTATTAAAGGGCATTTGACCCAATTTTAGGGGTTCAGATCTAATTTGCCTCTGATGTTTCTTTTGGAAACAGGGATGTTTTTCTTCCCCCATCCCATAAATTGTTTAGCACTTTTTATTTCATTTATTTTTAAATGACCACACTAAACCTATTGATACAAGCTCTAGTATTCTACAAAAACCCATCAGTGGTCGGGGAATAGAATATTTTGGTAAAATACATGATCGTTTAAAACGTCAAGCTGAAAAATTAACCAAATTGAATTAAAGCCATAGAAACACAATAACCTTTGTATGAGTAAATAATTTGTTTTTAAATGTAAGATTCTCTAATTACTGTATTTTACTTTATAGGGTTCTCTAATAGTGGACTACTTATCTGCAGTGTGTTTTGCTTCTCATGAATTATTTTTCTTACAAATAATTCTATGGTTCACTAGATGAGACTGAGTCTAAACACTTACATATGCATGGGTTATATTTCCAGGAAGAACATTATCAAGCCCAGGTGACCAGCTTACTCCAAAGGCAAGGAAAACATTTATTTTCTGACAGCTTTTCCAAGAGATGTCACTTTATTTTTTTCATTAAAAAGCAAGTTATGATTGTTGAGGAGTTTATTGTGATTAAATATCCAATAGACAGGTAGAAGGCCTGGGTTTCTGGCTGCTAGTGTTGTAGCATCTCTGACATAGAACTCAGTACTAACATTCCACAATTTCCAGGGTGCACACGGTAAAATCTGAAGCCCAGAATTCTTTTAAGCTGCATGTTTTACTGGAGAGGAAGAGTTGGCTATGCAAGGGGTGAAGTATTTCCGTAAGCACTGTGGGCCTAATCATAAGTCCTTGCTGTTATTTGCCGTATACTGAGAAGCCCTTTTTTTCTGAAATCATTCTAGAACAGGCCCTTCACACAGGGAACATGAAGAATTTCATATGTGAATATTAAAACTTTTACTGTAACAATATCAAGAAATTTGTTTAGAACATGACAGGCAGCTAAAACTATTATGCCCACTGTGTTCAATTAGGAGCAGAATTTAGTTAAAAATTATTTTTCTACCTTGAAACACTTTACAAATACAAATATCTATGAAAAGATGCTTTGTCAGTGACTATGCTTTTTTTCTGTGAAAAGTCAAATGTATGTTCGTATGTATGTGTGAGTGTGTACATATACACGTATATATATGTGTGTGTATATTTCAAACGTCAGTGTAGAAGTCAGCTGGGTTTAGGATGGGGTTTGGAAATAATACTGTTGTCTAGATTTTAAAAACCCAACTGATGGAGAAAAAATAATGTTTTATATTGATAGGTATGCTTATGCAAAATTTTTAGGTTTTAAACTATTTTGAAATATATAGCGATTTTATATGTGTAATATTTTCTATAGATAGATTCTTTAAGAAAGATATATTTATAATGTTTCTAATATGAAATCACTGAAGTCTGGTACATTATACCAGGAGCTTTATAATCTGAAATGGAGTTGGGGGCGGGGGCATTAGGGGATTTCTGTTTTTTGCTTCTGCTGCACCTTTTCTGACATTGCTGTCTTGGTTTGTGCTTATTAGGAAAAGCCAGTACTACCAGGTCTTTTATCACCTCTCTGTCCCTACATTTGAATTTATAACCTTTTGAACAAAATTTTGTTTTTACTTTCCTAGGATTGCCAAAATGTTCTGTACAGGTTTTACTTGTAATCAGTCACACTTATATAAAGTCCTTTTCAGAAATTAAAAAATACATATACATTCTCTTAATTGTGACTGAGTAAAAACAGCTTGAATTACCTTTCTTTTTTGCACTAGGAAATATGCTCTCTGAACATTCTCAATGAAAAACTTTAATAATAGCACCTTTATTTTATACTCTTAAAAAAGAAAGATGATTTGTGAATAACATACAAAGGCCATGCCTACCCTACATTTAACTAGGTAGCTATGCAAATCCAAGTTTAAAAAGTATTTATGAGAAAATTTAGAACTTTTGATGTATACTGAAACAGAGTACTGCTTAATCACATTTTCCCCAGAGATGAATATCAAGAAAAGACCAAAACATCATTTGAGGTATTATATACATTAATGAAAAACTAATGATGATATCTATAAAACTTTACTGTCATCAACCACACTTGGTAGAAAATATGTTTTCAGAACTACCTTCCTTTAAAAGACAAGGGCCTGTCTTCTTCAAATTTTTCTGAATAAAAGATTTTTAAACTTCTTTTATTTTAAATATTAGCCAAAATATCTTCTAAGTCCTGGGTATTTACAGGTAGACGTTAAAATCTTTTGAACTAGAATTTGTATTTACCAAACTATTTTCGAAACATATTTGAATGCAGGGAGAATAAGGAAAAGTAATCGCCCGCCAATGCTGGTAGTGCCAGAGGGAGCAGGTTAGTCTTAGCTTTTTTTCCTCTTAGATCAGCACATTCTGAGATTATAAACCACGTGATAAAATTGTGCCAAGATTCCAACTCTGACTTACGTGTGATGTTGCTTCTGATGTTCTCTGTCTGGGTTTCTCCTGATGTGCTTCAAGCGACAGTACAATTCAAACTAAAAACACAATGTCCACAGAATTTTAAAGGATTGGGTTTAGAGTGTGCATCATGGAATATTAATATTCACACGATTAGTGTGACTTTCTTGGGGGGTTGTGATTAACTGGGTTTTTTGGTTTGTTTTTGTTTTTTGACTAGTGCCAAAATAGTGCCTTCTCTATATTTTCTACCTACGTTTTCTAACTTGTCCTAAAATATCAAGGGAAAAAGTACCAAAGTTCATGTAGGAACTAATGCCGTCACAGGTCATTTTTCAGACACGTAGATGTGAAAATAAGGTTGCTTGACTTTGTTGTTTAGCTGAGTTTTTTTTTTATCTCCTTGTATATCATATTTAAACATTTTTTAATGGCTTTCTGGTTTCTGAATTTTGAGAGGCCTGATCTGTTATTGTTGTGGTTGTTGGTTTAGTGGTTGGTTTTCATAACATTCATTATTGTTCATATGTACACAGTTTAGTCATGTTCATTTCAAATGCATTTTGTTATGGCTCAGCCCAATGGCAACCCTGTTTGCTGGGAGCACTATCTTCGCTTTTATTCATCACGGCTGAAGCCACTGCCATAATCTCTGGCCTTAAAGAGCCTTCACTGACCACTGACAGCAGCTCCACGGGGTTCATAACCAAGACCCTGGGTCAGGCAGACTGCAAAGTATGAGCGTCTATAGCTACCCCGTTGGTGGGGGCTTGTGATGACAGGGTAGGATATGAAGTGAAAGACTTCACATGAAACTAAGGTAGTTTGGGGTCCTTAATTTCAGCCCCAAATAGCCCATGAGTACAAGGTAAATGATAAGGACCAAGGAACCTCTATGACTCATGGAAAGGATGGCTGCTTCCTGGAACTGCACCACTGCAGTTTCTGCACCAGCACTAAGAGCCTTGGGCAGGAAAGTGCGTGGGCCTCGGCTCAGTTGGTAAAGAACCTTGTGTTGCCAACAGGACAGGTTTCTCTGGCCCGTGCCTGGTTAACAGGCTCTTCATCTTTGGTGCCCGATTGTTTCATTGCTTTATTTTGTTTTCATTGTACTTAATAGAAACTGTTGATAGGGCCTAAAACCCTGCAGAAATTCTATGTCTGTAAAAACCAACAGATACATTGGTCTTATGCGAATATAGAGTTTTTTGTGTAGTAGGTAACTTTAAATTTAAATGTCCTTAATGATAATCAGTGTTCCTTATTACTTATAAAGTTGGATTATTTTTAGAATTTGTAATGAATAAAAACCGCTGCTGCTTTACCACTGTAAAATATGCTTTCTAACATGACCATGTATTTTTAAAATAAATTTTAATACGACTTATAATAGTGTAGTATGCATATGTATCTCACCTACCAAAAGCATACATTTCACACTTATCTAATTTAAACTGCCTTTTTATTTAGGAAGCTTTACAGCTCAGAAATATATCAATAGTACAATCTAAATGGAAACAAATCTACTGTTGAGGATATTCACCTGGCAGCCTACCGTATGAATACCAAGTCCTATAAAAGAGATGTCTCCACATATACTCAATCCTCATGGCACATTCCAAATAATATCAGTTGCGCCTGAAGCATGCCACCCCAGGACCACACATCTGAGATCCTACCACTTCAACTGCCATTTATTTAATGGACCAACCTGTTTGACATTGCTTTTGTCTGCAAGAAGCTCCCTGAGGGGCTTCCCTGGTGGCGCAGTGGTTGAGAGTCTGCTTGCCGATGCAGGGGACACGGGTTCGTGCCCCAGTCCGGGAAGATCCCACATGCCGCGGAGCGGCTGGGCCCGTGAGCCATGGCCGCTGAGCCTGCGCGTCTGGAGCCTGTGCTCCACAACAGGAGAGGCCACAACAGTGAGAAGGCCCGCGTACCGCACACACAAAAAAAGACATTTTGTACGGTATAGTGAATAAATATTTACCAACTTCAGCCCTCTTTACCCTTTGATGGGGAGGGAGGAGTCAAAGAGTTTTCTAACGTGGCTCTAAGTTACTTGAAATTGCACATCTCCTAAATTAGCTTGTTTAATTTTGAAATGTCATTGTGTACACACTTAATTGCTATTGGCTTTTATAAATTGGAGGGAACACCATGGTGAATTGAATAAGCTTTAGTATCAATTTAGCCTGCATTGAAAACCAAGCTAACACAGCAAAGTATTTCCCAAATAGTAGCCTAAAACCTAATTTAGCTACTTGTTGGCTTGATTAGTATTGTTAACTAGGTTTTGAGGCCCCGCCTCTGTGCTGGCACCACGGGATCAGGCTGCAAAGTGTGAGCAACTATAGCTACCTCTGTTGAGTGGGGTCTTGGGATGACAAGATCCCAGTTGTCGGGCTGTGGGTCCAGCCAGGAACTTCTGGAGATAGGACCACCATCTCCTTAGTGTTCTTTAAAGAAGGCCACTGATAGACTTGCATTTTAGGAAGCCAGTAGATTGCTGACTGTGCTGATAAGTCCCCATCTGTCTGTGTGGAAAGAGTGATTCATTTATCCCATAAAATATCTCCAAAAAATTCTCAAAGGACATAAAATAACCATTATCGCATTATCTCAACTTGTCTTTTAAAGTAGGTCAAAGTATGGGTGAAACTGTCTGGAAAGAAACTCAGCTCAATACTGATTTACTTACCTGAACCTTTCTTAGTAACAGATTCATAGCCAACTCTTTGATATTTTTAGGTATCAGAGATTCCAAAAGTCATAGCCTCTGGTAAAGAATCCCTGTTACTCTCTACTAAGACTGGAACAGTCAACATGAAGATAGAAACACAAGATAGAGACTTCCCTACCCAGGAGAACCATACAGCTCAGGGTAGGGCCAAATCTCCATGATGGAGAGCAAGTTCATTTCTGGGCTCTGCATTCCCTAACCTACAAGGACCACAGCAACGTCATGATTCAGGTTTCTGGGGTTCCCCAGAGGCTGAGTCTCCAGGTCTCCAGGATCTTCCCCCACCCACTCACTAATGCCTGATATTTCTTCAAGCAAAAACCGAGAGCTTCACTGCCCTGGAAGAAATCAGACTTAAAATGGCAGTATTCTTGGAACATTGACTAAAATTGGCCCAACTTGTGAATGACTGACAGCAGATGCTTTTCAAAAAGTGAGCATTTAGAGCAAGTAAGCAGGAGGAAGCAAATAGGCACAGGACTGTTGAAGTAGGAAGCAGGACACCACTGAGTAAAGAAAGGAGAGGAGGGAGGTTTTCGAGTCATTCACATTCTAGCTGATAGTTGTCTGTCTTCCCCTAGCCATTTAGAGGTTCTCGTAACTAGCCAACAGGTGGAACATCTTTACAGCACGCCATATCCTGGAGTTAGGAGAGTAATTTCTCTTGGCCCATTTTAAGTAGACCAGGGTTCTGGGATCCTTACCTTACCCCATGGTGTCTCTTGATGAGTGGCTCTGGGAGCATCGAAAATGTCTAGCATTTATATTAGAATGAGATTCTCAGAGCTATATTTAAAACCACTAAAGTTAGCGCCTGCTCAAATCATTTTAGGGCTTCCCTGTTGGTGCAGTGGTTGGGAGTCCGCCTGCCGATGCAGGGGCCACGGGTTCGGGCCCCGGTCCGGAAAGATCCCACATGCCGCGGAGCGGCTGGGCCCGTGAGCCATGGCCGGGGAGCCTGCACGTCCGGAGCCTGTGCTCCGCAACGGGAGAGGCCACACCAGTGAGAGGCCTGCGTACCACACAAAAAAAAAAAAAAAAAAAAAAATGTGCTTCTACAGACCTAAGTCTATAAGCGCAGCCTGCTCCCCACCCCTGGATCACACTACCTCTCTCGCTCGCCCATTTACTGCTCTTTGCTTCTCCTGCTATTTTCCCCTTTTCTCTCCAAGTCTCCTTTTGTTAAGCAATGCCAGGGGCTGCTGCCCTTGCTCTTTGGAGAGAGGTGATAACGCACAGTCGCTAGGATAAAGCTGTGCCCTCCCAAGTACGACAGTGGTTCCCTGGACACAGTTTTATTTTCATTTTCAATTATTTATTTTTTTGACGCATACTATTTTGTTCGTTTCAGGTATACAACATAATGATTCAACACTTAAAGGCTGTTTTTAAGAGGCTGGTTCTGTGTCGTCAGGCTCCTCTTTTCCAGCATCAGGAAGTTGCTGATGATTCACGGGAGGCTTGGACCCCCTGCTTTGTTCCATCGCTGAGCCACCCCACGCTTCATGAGGTTGGGGGGTCAGTGGACTGCAAACACTAAAGGCCAGTGTAAGAGTGTGGTGGAGGGAGCAGACAGGCATCCGTTAAGAAAGAAAGAAAAACTGGCTGTTGCAGGTAATATGATCCTTTATCTAAAAACCCAAGAGGTCAACTGAAAACTATTTAGACTAAATAAGAGGGTCCATTACAGTGACCAAACACAAACATACAAAAAGTGATCATGCTTTAGGAAACCAGGCTTCAAGCAGTATTTGACTTAGAGCTGTAAGGCAATGCTTATTTTAATTGGCCAATATTACAGCAATTGTTGGAGAAAGAATGGAGAAGATGAATGCAAACAGAGAATCTAATAATAAAATTCCTTCTCACCCTAGAGACAAAGCAGATGGGTTTTTTCAGTGAAATACAACCTATAAAAAATACAACTTTAGCAGTTTCATTTTTCAAATTTGGAGGCATCTTGTGATTGTCTCATTCAAGGATAGTAAGCCTTGTGACAATCCTGGAAAGCCCCTATATCTCTTGTAACCCTCGCTCCCATCCCAACAGACTGCATTAGTTCCTAGGGCTGCCATAACGAAGTACCACAGACTTTACAGCTTAAACAACGGAAATGTATTTACTCACAGTTCTGGAAGCTAGAAGTCAGAGATTAAGATGTCAGCAGGGTTGGCGTCTCCTGAGGCCCAGATCCTTGGCCTGTAGATGGCTGTCTTCTCCCAGAATCTTCACACGATCTTCCCTCTGTGTGTGTGTCTATATCCAAGTTTCCTCTTCTTAAAAATAAGAATACCAGTGATACTGGTTTAGGATCCTCCCTAATGACCTCATTTTATTTAATTACCTCTTTAATTACTTTTATTTAATTACCTCTTTAATTTACCACATTTTAAAGTACTAGAGGTTCGGACTTCAACATCGATTTTTTTTTATTGCAGCATATTTGATTTACAATGTTGTGTTAATTTCTGCTGTACAGCAAAGTGATTCAGTTATATATATATATGTACATCCTTTTTTATATTCTTTTCTATTATGATTTATCCCAGGATATTGAATATAGCTCCCTGTGTTATACAGTAGGACCTATTGTTTATCCATCCTATATGTAATAGTTTGCACCTGCTAATCCCAAACTCTCACTCCATCCCTCTCCCACCCCCCTCCCCCTTGGCAACCACAAGTCTGTTCTCTGTGTCCGTGAGGGACTTCAACATTTAAATTTGGGGGGAAGTGGGGGGACACAACTCAGACCATAACACAGACGTAGGATAAGTTTAGACATGTAAATTTAGCTAAAGTATATGTGACAGAAATTTGGGAAAATACAATTCTAAAATTATTTTCTATATACCAGTTAATCAATTTGAAAATGTAATGGGGAAATTTTCATTCATAATAGCAAAACAAATACATAAGCAAGTAAAAATAAGAACTAAGCTTAACAATTAACAAATAAGACTTACATGGAAAAAATATAACTATGTGTTTATAACTATATAAGTGCTTAACTATAACTTAACTAGTAACTACACACACATGTCTATACACACACACACACACACACACACACACACACACACACACACATAGGTAGCCCAAATTTAGCTAAAGTGTATTTGACACAAAATACACTTAAGAAGGCTTGGGATTACAGAATTTCAAAATTGTTGTCCTAATACCAGCATTCACCAATTATAGAATATAATGGGGACATAAAAATAGACTTGAACAAATGGAAATATATATAACTTTATGACACATTCTGGGATAGGAAGACTTAATATCGTGAATATGACCATTCTTCCCCCAAATATAAAATCGATGCAATCATAATCAAAACACAAAGTTTTTATGAAGGTTAACAAAGTGATTTCAAACTTCATCTGGAAGAGAAAATGTACAAGCATAATTAACATAAGATCAATGATGGGGGCATCCCTTGTCCAAACAAATAATAAAATATACTATAAATCGGTACCAGTTAATGCAGTGTGGTGTTTCTATAGGTATAGATAAAAAGATCAATAGAATAGAATAGACAAAACTGAAACAGACCCATGTTTGTGTGTAATTTAATACACCCTAAAAGTCAATTCAGAAAGATGGGAAAAGAACCAATCATTTAACAAATGATAATGTGACACTCATCATCCAGTTGGAAACATAAACATAAAATTAGATTTGTAATTTGTGATACCAAAACCAAAAAATGACAGATGGATTTAAAGACTAAACAGACCAACAAAATTATAAAAGTTTTAGATGAAAATATAGAACACGTAATTTGCTGATTTGTGGCAGAGAAGGTCCATCTAAGGGGATATAAAACCCAGATGCCATGAAAAAAATTACTGAAAAATGTAATTGCTAAACATTTGTTGTATTTCTTAAAGAAAGGCACCATTAGCAAAACTAAAACACAAGCAAAGGATTAGAAGAAAAGTCTGCAGTATGTATAACACCCAAGAGCTTATTATCCAGAACATATTAAGATTCTACTATAGTAAGGCAATAAGAAAAAGAACTCAATTTTCAAATACAAATGGCTAATAAAAACATAAGATGCCCATCCTCAATAGTAATAAAAGGAATAGGAATTGAACTAGCATAATGAGATCCCCCCTCCCAGGTTGTAAAAATTGAATAGATTAGTCACGTCCAGGACGGGTGGGTGGGAAGAAATGCGTAGGCTCATGGGCTCCCAAAGAAAGTAGAATTGGCTATAAATAGGAACAGCTTTGTTGAATTGGCAGCATTAATCAAAATTGCTAAATATCATGGCTTTGGCTGAATAATTTCATTTTTATCTATGTATCTGTGTTATAGAAATACTCATGGGCGTAAAGCTATCTGGATAAGGACAGTTATTGCAGCATTGTTTTGTAAAGGAGTTTTTTAAAACAACCAAAGTATCTATAAACAGGAGCAAAATTTAAACTATGGTGCATCATTACCATGAAATACTTTATAGCTAGAAGGGTCGGGGACGTGAAAGGGTATGTTTATTATCTTTATCATTTCCTGTCCTATATAGTTCTGTGGTGGTTTAAAATATTTTTTAATGGATTAATTAATTTTGAAAAAAAAGGTCTTTTTGAAATAAAAGGAAACACAGGTGGAGTAGCTGAGTGCAACCCTCATTAATGTCAACTCTCTTCATATGTGGTGCCTTTTGCTCTCTCTCCCTCTCTCTCCCTCTCTCTCTCTCTCTCAAACAACCAGGAGACGCTTCTCGGAAAGAGCTACTGAACGATTCTGGGCTCTCCTTGTGTCAGAGGCTCCCAAGGATTCGAAATGTTCACGCCAACCTGCATTCAGCTTTTAAGGATTCATTACAATTTTAGCTGTTTTCTTTTCACGGCTACTTCTACGACAGCCACCTACTCCACCCTACTCCTTCAGAGGGTAGAACACACTGTGTGTTCCCTCTCTCCGTGGAATGGGCTGCAATTCCGGCCGCCTGGCTCTTTTGCCATCTTAGCTCTCTGTTATCAAGCCTATCAGGTAAGTCACAAACTACTTGCCTCCCGTCTTGGGAGTTTCTGAGGAGTGACTGTATGGTCAGAAGGGCCCTGTTGGAAAGCTTTCACTTCTAGTGATTTCAACAGCTCATTTTAACCGGTAGACTGAGGGTTCGACCCAGAGTCATGGGTGTCAGACAAAACCTGGATTAAGACTTCCTACCAGTCTGCCTTTGGCCGCCTCATCCATAAAATGGGGCTGAAACTAACCACACAGCCTCCCTTGTAGGTTTCTTCTTGATACAAGAAACAAGGAATGCATGTTGGGGGTTTTATGCTCTGTGTGGAACACAGTAAGTTCCTAATTAACGAGTATTACTTTCCATAAACTGGTGGTAGATGCAAAATTTAATAAGACGCATTGTTTGCCCTTGAACTCAGGAGGGTGCAGGAGAAAGAAGCACAACCAGATTCACCGCTAAGTCCTGCATTTTGTTGCAGCTGCTACCGTGAAGTATTTGTACTAGGGAAGCGCTTAGCCCTGCCCGGAGCAGGTGAGGTCTGAGCTGAGCCTTGTAGGATAAGCTCGGCCAGGGGTTGGGGGTGGTGAGAGGGCAGGCAGGTGGTGGAAGGAGGAAGGGGACTCTTGGCAGCAGAGGGCGCAGCGGGAGCAGTGGACCCCCGCGGGCGCTGGGCCGAGGGCTCTGGGCCAAGGGCGCTGGGAGCGTGCTGTTGGTGTGAAGGGCAGGACAGGGGAGCTGTAGCTGCCTCCACCCTCCAGCCCCGGGGCCGGAGAACTCTGTAGCAGGAGCCTTGCTGGAGAGCCTTTGAAGGGTTTTTAGTTGGGTTAGAGTTTTTTGAGAGTTGCATTTGAAGATCAGTCTAATAGCTGGAGCAAGAATGGATTGAGGTGCAAGAAGGAGGGGCAGGGAGACCAACCAGGAGGCTGTGGCCCCTTGCTGATGACAGACGGTAACATCGTGAGCCGGGGCGGGGAGGAGGGATGATGGCAAAGTGCGGCGGCCTTGACTCATAGCCGGCAGGGAGAGGCCGCAGGACGTGGGGGCGTGTGGAGCGAGGGACAGGAGCCGCAGACCGAACCCCAGGCCCCAGCACAAGAGGGAAAGCCAAGGTGTCAATTTCTCGGAGTCCGAAGGGGCCCCTGATGCTCCAGCTTGGATCTGTTTTCTGGCACAGTCCCTCCTGAACGCCTAATCGAGTCCTATGTAGGGCAATGGGACTTCTGAATAAAAGAGGAAGGAGAAATTTCTCCAAAACCTCTGCCAGGCACCGGGGAAGGAGCTGGCCTGCCGTGGGCCCCTGTGAAGGCAGAGCAGCCTCCCCACTGAAGCCCCAGGGCTCTCACGTCTCAGCTGCAAGACAGACGCCGTGTCCAGCAGTTACAGGGCTCGGTGCAGAGCCGGGACAACCGAGGGCAGTGGTCTTGTTAGAGCCGGACAACCGAGGGCAGTGGTCTTGTTAGAGCCAGTGAGAGACCTGCTGGGAATGAAGAGAAATACTTAGGGGGCGCTTTTTACAGAGCATTATAGCTGCACTTGAGCTGGTGGGGAGAGCGCTGGTGACATTTGGACAGCTACGGTTAAATGTGACCCCATCAGTACCCGCAGGATTGCGCGGGGCCTGCTTGAAGTTGGTGAATTTCGTGAAACGCAGGGCGCTGGGGAACTCGATGAGTGGCTGCTATAATTGACATTTCGCCCTCGCCCTCGGCGCCGGGAAAAAGCGCAGCGCTTCATGGCTCCGCCAGGGGGCAGGAGAGGTTACATTACACAGAGAATTTTTTTTAAAAAAAGGAAAATCCCCAAACTTTCCCCCCAAATCTGTTCTTCCTCATGAAACTGAATCCTCCAGCTGCGGCGTCCCAGGCGCCCGCCCCTCGCCCGCCGCCTCCCCTGGCGCCCCTGCCCTCGCCCTGCTCTTTCCGCGCCTCGGACCTTCTGTCCCCCGCACCTCCGCCCCACCCCTTGCCCTGAAGATGAAGGTCTGGCTGCTGCTGGGTCTTCTGCTGGTGCACGAAGCGCTGGAGGACGGTGAGTTGATCCTGGACTCCCCCCCCGCCCCCAGCCCTCGTCGTCCTCCAGGTCTTCTAACTTTAGACCTTCCGAGGCCCAGCCCTGGAGCCGCTCCCTACTCCGTGCACCTGCCCCCCCACCCCCAGGAGGGTCTCCTTACCTCCCTCTCTCCACCTCCCCTCGGAGCCCCTGGGACGGTGGCAGCTGCTCTGACCCTTAGGATCCCCACCAGAAGCGCTCCTGCGCTCCTAGAAGGCTCTCGGCAGCCGGCAAACGGAACAACCCCAGGCAGCCCCTGGTCCAGCCCCCAGTGTCAACGTGTCTGTCTGGGAGCTGCGGATCCTTTCCACCTTCGCGCGGCGTTCGCCCCGGGTCTCTGCTCGTGAGGGCGGGTGCCACATAAACTGAGCCTTTTGCAAAATTCGAAGAGTCCTCCTCCCCCATCTGCAGTCCTAGATTCGTTTCATAAACCAGCGTGGGCTTGAATCCTGCGAGATGTGCCTAAGTCTTAGACCAGATATTTCTGGGTATCAGACCTTCTCCAAACGACTCAAAACCCCACAGCTGTTACACTCCTTATCGGATTGGAGGGGAGAAGATGAAGGACATGGATTTATGTACACCATATGGGGGCCCTTGTGCCGCTGAACTTTTTTGAATGTGTGCCTGTCCTGGACCCACCCTGTTGTGTAGACTCACAACCACAGGGCCAGACTTTATTGTGCATGTGTGTGTGTATTGTTGTATTTCTATGTCTATTATCTATATTTCTGTTGGCATTTAATTGTCTGGTTGGCTCCATTATTTTTCGATTGGTGTTATTCGTGCAGTATATTTTGCATCTGTTACATCCTGGTATCCTGAAATCTCCCTTGGAATTCTGCTCTGCAGTCACTATTTTTGCTGGTTTTGGTTGAAAAGCAGCTTTTGCTGTTATGCAACCTCCCGCTGGGGCCAGCTCACCCTGGCTCACATCTTTCATCCACTACTCAGTCCTGACCAGTTCCTTTCTTTCCCATGAAACTAGAAGCATTGGCCAGAAAAAGGCCACATTCTGGTTTGCAAAGTCCAAAATGGTTGTGGGACTTGAAGTTGAATGTGAGGCTCCTTAAGCCTAGAGCCTTGCTGGATAAAGTGTAGGCAATGCTTCTCCTGGGGAGGTGCGGGGAGGAACAGGTCCTCTTTGCCTAGAGAGCAGTTGGCCTGAGTTCACGGTGTAAAATACAATATTCAATTGCTCCTGGCAGGTCCTCGTATGTGATCGCTGAAGTGATGGAAATGTAGTATTTGGTATCACTTTTTGAATAGGGCAAGAGACGGTCAGACAAAATAATTTCAAGTGGCCCATTCGCTTGGTTACACAGTTCACCCAAGATGCCTGCCGCAGGGGCTCGGGGGGCAGCCTCAGCCTCTGCCTCCTGAATCTCTCCCAGCTAATGTGTGCCCAGACCATGATTACAAACAGCTGCATGAATCAATTAGCATCTGTTTGTCAAACGTAATTTATACAAACAGTATAGATTTATGAGACAGGAAGTTGAACACAGACTTGAGTATTTTATAAGAAATAATTGATAAATTTTAGATGTGATAATAGCACTGTGGGTTTGTTTTTAAAAGTAAAAGTAAAATATACAGTATAAACTATTTGTGAATAAAATATTGAACACATAATTAGAAAAGTAAATCTGCTTCAGTAAAGTATAAAAGTTTTTCTAAAGCCTATTAAGAATGTTTTCTCCGGTTTGAGTTAACATGTGGCTGGCTGGGACCAGGAACTGAGAGTGGCTTAGGTGGGGTGCCCTTCCAGTGCCAGCCCCTGATTAACAAGTCGGAATATGGTGCATTCCTGGGTCATCCCAAAGCACAAACTGCAGATACAGGCCCATGACTCAACTTTTCCCACTGCCTTTCAGTCTTTCCGCTCACTTCTAGGAGAGGCTTTCTAATAGTAAAAGAATTCCCTGTAAGCATATACTGGGTGTACATCTGCTCTAACCCAGCAAAGTTTGCCTGGCTTCATTCTAAAATGCTTTAAATTTTTAGAAGTAATGTTATTTCTTCTCATGAAGAGTGGGAGTTGGAAGGGCATGCCGCTCATGTGGCATGAAAGTGAGGCATGAAAACAGTTAATAAAAGGCCCAAGATGCCACTTAGAGCCAGACGTGGCTCACGGCACCTGATTTTCAGCATTTGTATGGAATACATGCCACTGTGTTTGTTGATAGGGTGCTGCCATTTTTACATAAAAGAGTACAACATCGCAGGTCCTTACCAGCTTTTGTTATCTACATATTTTTACCCAGTGTTGGGAGCAAATGATGAAGTATAAATATTGATTTGTTACTGCTGTTTTGTCAATCTCACGCCACACCCTTGATCAATACTAATTTGATCTTCAGTCTAACGTGGGCTTATTTTCGGTCCTGCGAAGGTTCTCTTTCTGGGGAAACTAAAGAGATTCATTATGATGTGAGGGCAAAACAGCCTGATCTCTAAGAAGGTAAGGGGAGCGACACTGAAAATGAGTCTCTAACCAGTACTCGGTATCACTATTGTGACTCAATTTATTCCTTGGAAAAAGGATAAAAATTAGTTCAGAAAACCTTATAATGAAAAAATTGTAAAAACTCTCATTGTTCACAAGTGCAAATAATGTTTTGAAGCATTTAGGATCTTGGTCTGTATGTTTGACATACAAAATCATCTCTGATTCTTAGAGCTGAAAAAGAGAAAAGTTTAGGGGCAACAGAGAGACTGGGGCAGTGTGCCAGCCAGAGCAGTGAGAGAAGTTCTGAGGATTGATGGCTGCCCCTGTACAAGGTTATAAAGCCCTGCCCTTGCGGTGCTCTCATAGGAGAGGACAGGTAACAAGTAAAGGTAACATTTCAGGAACTGATAAGCGGCGTGAAAAATCAATAATCAGGATGTATTAGTTTCCTAGAACTGCTGTAACCAAGCACAAACTAAGATGCTGCAAGTTCTTAGTTCTCACACAGTCCTGGCGGATAGAAGACAAATCAAGGTGTCAGTAGGGCCATGCTGCTGCTGAGACCCTGGGCCGAATCCTTCCTTGCCTCTTTCTAGGTTTGGCTGGCGGCCGGTGATTCTCAGTGGCCCTTGGCTTACAGCTGTATCTCCCCGATCTCTGCCTCTGTTGTCACTTGGCCATCTTCTCCCTCTGTGTGTGTCTTCATCTGGCATTTTCCTGTGTGTGTGGGTCTCCGTATAAGGACACCGGCTTATTGGATTAGAGCCCACCCTAATGACATCATCTTTTTTTAAAAATTTTTATTGGAGTATAGTGTTTCTACTGCACAGCAGACTGAATCAGCTGTACATGTACATATATCCCCCCTTTTTTGGATTTTCTTCCCGTTTAGGTCACCACAGAACATTGAGAGTTCCCTGTGCTATACAGTAGGTTCTCATTAGTTATCTATTTTATACATAGTATCAATAGTGTATATATGTCAATCCTAATCTCCCAATTCATCCCACCCCCCCTTTCCCCCTTGGTATCCATACCTAATGACCTCATCTTAACTTGATTATGTCTGCAAAGATCCTATTTCCAGATAAGGTTACATTCACCAGTTGCAGGGGTTAGGACTTCAATGTATCTTTTTGGAGACACAGCTGAACCTATAAGACAGGGTAAGAGGACGGAGAGGGCTGCCGAGGGCAGTGTGCGTGGGGTTTGGATAGGAGGGTCAGAGGCCAGTTGAGAGGGAGGGAGCAGGTGCTGCTTGTCTGGAAGAAGAGCCATGAAGCCAAGGGCATGAGCTTCAAGGTGTCCTGGTGGTCACTGGCTGAAGGAGCATGAGAAGTAAGATGGGAGTTGGCAATGCTCTGTCGGGTGTGGGAAGACTTAGGGCTTTATTCTAAATTAGATGAAAGTCACTGGAGGGTCTCCAGCAGAGAAGTGCCCATGGTCTAACTTATATTTTCAAAGGTAGGAGTGCTTAGGTAGAAGCCAGGAGCCTGCATAGGGGGCTCTTTTAATAGTCTAGGTGAAAATGGTTGCAGTGGGTGTAGGGAGTAGAGCCTGGGTTTGGGGTCTATTTTGAGAGCAAAGCCAAGAGGGTTTGCTGCTGGATTAGACGTGGCTTTGGAAAGAAAGAAGAGAATCCTGTGTGACTCAGGTTTATGTTCTGAGCAACTGGGTGAATAGAGTTGCCATTTGCCGATAAAGGGACACCAGGGAAGGAGCTGATTTGAAAGGGCATCTAGGGCTTCCCTGGTGGCGCAGTGGTTGAGAGTCCGCCTGCCGATGCAGGGGACGCGGGTTCGCGCCCCGGTCAGGGAAGATCCCACACGCCGCGGAGTGGCTGGGCCCGTGAGCCATGGCCGCTGAGCCTGCGCCTCCGGAGCCTGTGCTCCGCAATGGGAGAGGCCACAACAGTGAGAGGCCCGCGTACCACGAAAAAAAAAAGAAAGAAAGAAAGGGCATCTAGAGTTCAGTGTGGACACGTCCAATTTGAGATGCCCACTAGCCTTCCAAGTGACACTGAGTAAGCGACAGAATATTCAGATCTGGATTTAGAGGCAAAGTGAGGACAGGAACAAGGCAGCTCTCAGCGTATAAATGCCATTAGTGCTAAAGGGACTGGTGAGGCCACTTAGAGACTGAGGAGTTGCAAGGATTCAGCCCTTTGGACTCAGGCAGGAAAGGAAGATGAGGAAGTTTGCCTAACGGACCGAGAACCAAGACAGTGCCATGTCCTGGAAGCCAAGCGAATAAAGTGTTTCAAGAGAGAGTGGTCATTTTGCAGTATATATAAATATGGGATCATTACGTTGTTCACCTGAAACTAATGTTAGTTGAGCTGTCAGTTACATCTCAAAAAAAAGCGCCATGAACTGCGTTCTGATGGATGCTTAGAAAAAAAAAAAGTATCAATCTAAGGTCTTTATCCTGAAGTAGAAGTAGCTAATCTTAGAAGTTGCTCTCATAAGAAAACGATACTTTAAGCAATGATATTAAGGGTATTTTGGAGTGGGGTTCCAGAACGGGTAGGGAAAAGAGGCTCTCATCATTCTACATTTTTACCTCCCTACTGTCATTGCTTTCTCAACTTCTCGTATTTGTTCTTGGAAAAGTATATGTGTTCCTATGGGGTGTTTCATGAGGAATGGAAAAACGAGAGTGGGGTGTCCCAGTTTATACAACTGGTTAGGGGAACCCCTGAGCTACCCAGCAAATTTATAGTGTGGATATTTAGATGCTGCTCTCAGGTCAGACCTTTCCCCTTAACTGCCCATGGAGAGAAAAAAGCGAACCGCTTCAGATCTTTGATGTGGATGGCTGTGTTTACAGGGAATCCGCATCCAAGCAGCTGTCAGTGATTCTTCTAAAGAATTTATTTTCTCCTCCCACACAGTCTGATAGAATTAGAGAGGTTAATAGTCAGGTCATCTGTATTGAATAAGCTTTGATTGCAATCAACCCTCAGCTGATGCTGAAGAATTACAGTCCTTTGCCCTATGTACTTCTGGTTGTGCAGCATTTACTCATTCATTTTGGAGATGTTTTTTGACCAGCATCTCTTCACTTGGGGATTGTAATGTATGCCTTGGAAAAGCATCTCCAGCCCTTCCAGGAAGGTTGTGCCCTCATCCCGGGCATCAGGTTCTGTTTGACTTGGAACTCCTTGTCAAAGCCCATGACCTACCAAACAAAGAAACCTCTTAGATAATGGTGCTGTGCCTGAGATTCATGCAGATAAAGTGAAAATGCTGATCTTGAGTGAATTGAAAGCAACAAGATGAACCAGAAGAGACGCTAGATCTGGTTTTTCACTGCCGCCTTAGTAACCCTGGGTGAGCTACTTGGCATCTGTGGTCTCAATTTTTCACCTGTAAATTAGGAAAAATAATGAGCTGCTTTACCTCCATCACAAGTTTATCATGGAGATCACCCTGAGACATAACGAGAGGGTCAGACACTGGTCTCAGCATTTTAAACATATTAACTCGTTTAATCCGCACAGCAATCCAGTCATTATTACCATATAATTCTCAATCTACAGGTGAGGAAAGTAAGAGAGAGGGTAACTTCCCAAGGTCACACAGTAAGTCAACAATGACTTCAGCACCTAAAGTCTGTAATGACATTTAATGGTTTGTGACTTTTGTCATTTATTTCTCTAAAATATACTGGGCCATAATCTCAAAAATGCAATGGTGATGGACTTTCACTTTTGTATATCTACATTGTGAATGCTTAAACTTTTTTAGGCCTTTGGAAAATAACTAATTTACTTAGTTAGCCTGAAGAGTCATTCTTTGAAAAAGATAGACATGGGATTGCAGAGTCGCTCAGTCCTAGGACTTGTCCGTGGGACCACTGGCCTGGCTCCTTGGACTGTGTGTCGCCACTGTCAAACCATGGACCAGTTCCATGGCCAGGCCGCTGGACCGACTGATGGGCCTATTTGGTCAAAAGGTCAAATGATTTTTCAGGGATGATAACACATATTTGAAGGCGTAATATCCATAACTAGTTAATCGAATATTGCTGAGTAGCATCACCACATGGGATCTGAGAGCTTAGAATCAGGGAAACTGCATGGGCTGCCTAAATTCCCTAGGATTTACAAACAGTTGTTGTCATTTCCAATAGCTTGAATTCCTGTTCATGATGAAGAAAAAACACCAAATTAGACATCAATCCAGAGGTCCATGACTCTCACAGGTATAGTTTTTTTCTGTTGTTGTTGTACGTGGGCCTCTCACTGCTGTGGCCTCTCCCGCCGCGGAGCACAGGCTCCGGACGCGCAGGCTCAGCGGCCATGGCTCACGGGCCCAGCCACTCCGCGGCATGTGGGATCTTCCCAGACCGGGGCACGAACCCGTGTCCCCTGCATCAGCAGATGGACTCCCAACCACTGTGCCACCAGGGAAGCCCTCACAGGCATAGTTTGACCGAAATGCTTGCAGGGCACAGATGACTTGGACAGCATCATGGTAGGCTTTTAATTTCTGCCTTAAGAAAAAGACAGTGACTTTTACCTGTTGTAGCAGTGAGGCTTATGCTTCACAATTGATGTTGCTGGATTAGAATATTTCTGTGGGTCTAATATGTTCCCAACGATTACAGTGCTTTTCCTTCTGGGAGGTTGTGGAAATGGGCACCCCTTCCCACCCCCATCTGTCATTAGAACCCTGGGTATAAATAAACCAAATGTGCAGGGTCTGGGGAAGTCTTGACAAACAGCAGGTATTGGGACTCGCCTTGAAGACTAGGGCTCAAGGGCACAGTCCCGCTCCCCGGAAGGACTGAGAAAGCTCAGCAGGGCCCGTGACCCAGAGGAACCAGAGTAGAGGAAGGATGGGAGATAAGAAGAGACACAGGGGCTTCCCTGGTGGTGCAGTGGTTGGGAGTATGCCTGCCGATGCAGGGGACACGGGCTCGTGCCCCGGTCTGGGAGGATCCCACATGCCGCGGAGCGGCTGGGCCCGTGAGCCATGGCCGCTGAGCCTGCGTGTCCGGAGCCTGTGCTCCGCAATGGGAGAGGCCACAACAGTGAGAGGCCCGCATAATGCAAAAAAAAAAAAAAAAAAAAAAAAAAAGAAGAGACTCAGACCCCGGGAAAGGAGAGGTCACAGATGGACCTGGAGTCATGGAAAGGCTCGCGGGGCTCAGGCACGACGCAGCCACACCCAAAGAAGGCCACGAGCCAAGGACTTGGTGTTGATACTGAGCTCACAGTGGGGTTGGTTCCAGAGTCTGGGCAGGGCTGAACCAAGAGTGGAGGCCAAATGGCTCCTGTTTCAAAGGGCAACACTCCAAAAAGCCAAGTTCATCATTACACAGTTGAGTCCACGTCAGCTGAGTTTTGGGACAAATCATCAGACTGTGGCTCCATGAAACGCTCACCAACGGCACACACACCATGTGAACAGCCCAGATCAAGACAGAACGGTCCTGGCAGCCCCTCTCCTGTCCCCTCCTGCTCATCCCCAGCCCTCGTAGGAAAGCCACTGCCTGACTCCTCACCTCAGAGATTCAGACCTGAAGTTTCTAAAAAATCAAGTTTCTAACATTTATAAATCCGGAAACCTGCATTTCCGCCATCCTGGGAGAAATCAGATCCTGGAACCCTGGACACTCGCTCCCTCCAGGCAGCTGTCCCTTCGGGAGGGCGTGGCCTCTCCAGGCCCACCTGGCTCACCTCATTTTGTCACCAGCCTGGTCTGCTGGTGTAAGAGCTTGCAACACTTGCCTTTTTCTGTCTCTTGATCCCAATTTCAGTGTCTCTGTACTCTTGACCACTCGAGCCCTTTATACACCAAGGTAACTTTAGGTAAATAAATACGAACATCAAAGAGGGAAAAGAATTTTCTCCTGATTTATCACATTTCCCCATTTTATACAAATGCCCTGTAATGCCCTCAACTGGCCAAGGTTTGTGTAGTTATCTATTCAAAATATCTACAGGCTGTTGATCCTCATGTAGTGAAATGGGGGTTAGGAGACCTGAGTTTTACTTTCACATCCTGTCGCTAGCCAGCTTTGTGCAATTTAACATTTTTTTTTTTTTTTAATTTTATTTATTTATTTATGGCTGTGTTGGCTCTTCATTTCTGTGCGAGGGCTTTCTATAGTTGCGGCAAGTGGGGGCCACCCCTCATCATGGTGCGCGGGCCTCTCACTATCGCGGCCTCTCTTGTTGCGGAGCACAGACTCCAAACGCGCAGGTTCAGTAATTGTGGCTCACGGAGCCAGTTGCTCCGGGTCATGTGGGATCTTCCCAGACCAGGGCTCGAACCCGTGTGCCCTGCATTGGCAGGCAGATTCTCAACCACTGCGCCACCAGGGAAGCCCTGCAATTTAACTTTTAAGGCCTCCTGTATTATTTTTTAAAATGTATAACATGCGGACTTTAAATGGTCTCTCAGGATCTTGTAAGTTTGGGCGTTTTACAATTCTGTGGGCTTATAGCAAGGTCACCTTGGAGATGATGCAGACAGTGGAGCAAATGAATTGCCAAGTCTCCTTCTCTTTGCTGGGTGGATACAGCATATGGCCATGTGGGCTGGGTGGACAGCTGAGATTTCTGGAACCCAGAGGTATTCCAAGGGCAGGGCAGCATTGTCTGTAGAGAAGGGAAAAACAGCAGTAAGAAAATGGACTTAAAGGTCATCAGTTCTTACCACCATTTGCCAGCAATTCTCAACAATGTTGGTGATGAAATACTCCTCCCCCCAGTGTATTTTGTTGGCTAAATTCTAAACCTTTGCTAAAGTTGCCATTGAGTTTTAATAATGTATATGTATGCTTTAAATGAACACAGGGTTAGTACTTATTTCTTACTAAGCCTTGTATCCTCCATGGATGTTGTCTGCCCTGACACACACAGGCACCACAGTACGTACTCATTTGGGAGAAAGTTTGTGATGGTTTGAAATCTTCATCTTCTGAGTGTGCTTTCAGTGTAGTCTGTGTCTCCACTCCCTGGAGACTACATATTCCTGGGTTTAAACAATTGGTTCAAAATGAACAATGACAGCACTGAGATGGCAAGGACCAGAAACAGACCTCGAGAGGCTTCAGGTCCACCATTCTGGGTACCACCTTAGAGCTGGTGAGACTGAGTGTGAACCACAAGAAAAAGTTGTTTTGTTTGCGAAGTGCGAATGTTAGTTCATACGTGAGATGTTTTGCTGAGTTTGAACAAAATCTTGGAAGCTGCAATTGATTCCCTTTCAGTTACTAATTGGTTTAAAGCTAAAGAATGAACCAAGAAAATAATGATTATTCCTGAAAATAACTTTGACATAGGAGGAGAGGGATATTAAAAACGATCTGTTTCAGGGGTTGAAGACTCTGGGTATGTTAACCACCGAAGTCCATTGTTCTCTCCTCATGTTTGTACCAGTTACGGGTCAACATCCCCCCAAGAACAAGCATCCAAAGGAGCCTGGAGAGAACAGAATCAAGCCCACCAACAAAAAGGTGAAACCCAAAATTCCTAAAATAAAGGACAGGGACTCCGCTGACTCAACACCAAAGACACAGTCTATAATGATGCAAATGATAGATAAAGGTCGCTTTCAGAAACCCGCTGCAACCCTAAGTCTGATGGCAGGGCAAACTCTAGAGCTTCGATGTAAAGGGAATAAGATCAGATGGAGCTATCCCGCATACCTTGACACCTTTAAGGACACCCGCCTCAGGTAAGCCTTTTCTTTTACTTGTGTTGGCTCAAGGATTTGGTTTCATACCTTTGCTTAATACCACATTGTATCTGACATCTACCATTTTACTCTAGCAGATTATAAAAATGGAAGCTCATTGAGGAAAAGCCATTGGTTTTATTGCTTCACCCAGTTAAAAAAAATTATTGCAAATCCTACCAACATTGTTTAAATAGTGAACTGTTAAAGGAAGCCGTATGACAGCTGTAATTAAAACTGTGATGTATAGAGGTAGAGATTTAAGAATTCATACTGTAAAAAATAATGGACTCAATGCTTTGTCATTTTTTAAGTAATTGTAATGAAAACTGACTAATGGGAGATTCCTATGAGCAAGTTGACCAGAGGTGAATTGCTTTTGACCTTTTCAACTTCTTCTGATTTACTTTTACTTTTCCAAGTATATGGCTTTTATATTCAGAGGCATCCGTTGGTAGGAAGGCTAGAGATTTCTCATGTTTGAATGAGTACCTTCAGGAAAAGTGGTTAATATGATTATGAAAACTATGAAAGGCAAGGAAGCAGAGCATGTTTTAGAGGGTGCCAGAAAGGGCCTATGGCGTTAGGGGGTGTTTTCCTGCGTATCTTTGGGGAAGCCCCCTAAACTCCCTCCCTCAGTTTCCTCTGGCAAAGAATGAAGGGGATTGGTCTGTGTGCTTCCTAAGTTTCTTGCTAGACCTTTCTTCATATGAAAGGTCAGGATATTCTTCATATGATTCAGGATAGAGAAACAGTGGAGATCGTCTGTTTGGGATGATTGGGATGGGGAGAAGAAAGAATGTGGATCTCAGGCATCCATCCCAAATGCTGCATGTTCAAAAGAGATTCATATTTCCACACACACTCCACCTACTTGGGTCTTCATCTCCCTCAAGGACACCACCATCCACTCAGCTGCTCAGCCTGAAAACCGGGGAGCATCCTTGCCTCTTCCTCTCTCCCTCACTCCCCACATCCAATCAGTCACCAAGTTCGGTCACTTCAATTTCCCTTCCTTCCTTCCTTTTTTATTGAAGTAGAGTTGATTTACAGTGTTGTACCACTCTCTGCTGTACAGCAAAGTGACTCAGTTACACACAGAGACATTCTTTTTAAAAACTCTTTTCCATTATGGTTTATCCCAAGAGATTGGATATAGTTTCCTGTGCTATATAGTAGGACCTTGTTGTTTATCCATTCTAAATGTAATAGTTTGCACCTACCAACCCCAAACTCCCAGTCCATCCCTCTCTCTCCCCGCTCCCTGTTGGCAACCCTAAGTCTGATCTCTATGTCTGTGAGTCTGTTTGTTTTGTAGATAGGTTCATTTGTGCCATATTTTAGATTCCACATATAAGTGATATCATATGGTATTTGTCTTTCTCTTTCTGACTCACTTCACTTAGTATGATGATCTCTAGTTGCATCCATGTTGCTACAAATGGCATTATTTCATTTTTTATGGCTGAGTAGTATTCCATTATATGTATGTACCACATTTTCTTTATCCATTCATCTGTCGATAAGCATTTAGGTTGTTTCCATGTTTTGACTATTGTGAATAGTGCTGCTGTGAACATAGGGGTGCATGTATCTTTTTGAATTGTAGTTTTGTCCAGGTACATGCCCTGGAGTGGGATTGCTGGATCATATGGTACTTCTATTTTTAGTTTTCTGAGGAGCCTCCATACTGTTTTCCATAGTGGCTGCACTAACATTCCCACCAACAGTGTAGGAGGGTTCCCTTTTCTCCACGTACCCTCCAGCATTTGTTATTTGTAGACTTTTTAATGACAGCCATTCTGACCAGTGTGAGGTGATATCCCATTGTAGTTTTTTTTTTTTTTAACATCTTTATTGGAGTATAATTGCTTTACAATGGTGTTGTTAGTTTCTGCTTTATAACAAAGTGAATCAGCTATACATATACACATATCCCCATATCTCCTCCCTCTTGCGTCTCTCTCCCACCTTCCCTATCCCACCCCTCTAGGTGGTCATAAAGCACTGAGCTGATCTCCCTGTGCTATGCAGCTGCTTCCCACTAGCTATCTATTTTACATTTGGTAGTATATATAAGTTCATGCCCATTGTAGTTTTGATTTGCATTTCCCTAATAATTAGTGATGTTGAGCATCTTTCCTTGTGCCTACTGACCATCTGTATGTCTTCTTTGGAGAAATGGCTACTGTCTTCTGCTCATTTTTCAATTGGGTTGTTTGGTTTTTTGCTGTTGAGTTGTGTGACCTGCTTGTCTATTTTGGAGATTAAGCCCTTGTCAGTCACATCACTTGCAAATATTTTCTTCCACTCTGTAGGTTGGCTTTTCTTTCTTTTTTTTCTTTTTTTAATGATTTCCTTTGCTGTGCAAAAGCTCATAAGTTTGATTAGGTCCTATTTGTTTATTTTTCTTTTTATTTCTATTGCCTTGGGAGGCTGACCTAAGAAAACATTTGTACAATTTATATCAGAGAATGTTTTGCCTATGCTCTCTTCTAGGAGTTTTATGGTGCCATCTTATGTTTAAGTGTTTATGCCATTTTGAGTTTATTTTTCTGCATGGTGTGAAGGTGTGTTCTAACTTAATTGATATACATGCAGCTGTCCAACCTTCCCAGCACCACTTACTGAAGAGACTATCTTTTTCCCATTTTATACTCTTACCTCCTTTGCTGAAGATTAATTGACCATACGTGTGTGGGTTTTTTTCTGGGCTCTCTATTCTTTTCCATTGATCTGTATGTCTGTTTTTGTACCAATACCACACTGTTTTGATTACTGTAGATTTGTAGTATTGTCTGAAGTCTGGGAGACTTATGCCTCCTGCTTTGTTTTTTCCCTTAGGATTGTTTTGTCAATTCTGGATCTTTTATGGTTCCATATAAATTTTTGGATTATTCTAGTTCTGTGAAAAATGCATGGGTAATTTGATGGGGATCGCATTAAATCTGTAGATTGCTTTGTGTAGTATTCCTATTTTAACAATATCAATTCTTCCAATCCAAGAGAATGGGATATCTTTCCATTTCTTTGAATCCTCTTTAATTTCCTTTATTAATGTCTTATAGTTCTCCGTGTTTCACCTCCTTGGTCAGCTTAATTCCTAGGTATTTTATTTTTGTGTGTGTGTGATTTTAAAAGGTATTGTTTTTTTACATTCCCTTTCTGAGATTTCATAGTTAGTGTAAAGAAATGCAACCGATTTCCGAATGTTAATCTTGTATCCTGATACTTCGCTGAATTCATTTATTAGGTCTAGCAGTTTTTGTGTGGAGTCCTTAGGGTTCTCTGTGTATAGTATCATGTCATCTGCATATGGTGACAATTTTACCTCTTCCCTTTCAATTTGGATAGCTTTTATTTCTTTTTCTTGTCTGATTGCTGTGTTGAATAGAAGTGGTGAGAGTGGGCATCCTTGTCTTGTTCCAGATTTTAGCAGGAAGGCTTTCAGCTTTTCACCATTGAGTATTATGTTGGCTGTGGGTTTGTCATAAATGGCTTTTATTATGTTGTGGTATGCTCCCTCTATACCCACTTTGGTGTGAGATTTTTTTTTTATTAAGAATAGATGTTGGGGCTTCCCTGGTGGTGCAGTGGTTGAGAGTCCGCCTGCCGATGTAGGGGACATGGGTTCGTGCCCTGGTCCAGGAAGATCCCACATGCCGTGGAGCAGCTAGGCCCATGAGCCATGGCCGCTGAGCCTGTGCATCCAGAGCCTGTGCTCCGCAATGGGAGAGGCCACAACAGTGAGAGGCCTGCGTACTGCAAAAAAAAAAAGAAGTTGAATTTTGTCAAATGGTTTTTCTGCATCTGTTGAGACGATCATGTGGTTTTTGACTTTTCTTTTGTTAATATGGTGTATTCCATCGATTGATTTGTGTATGTTGAACCATCCTTGTGAACTTGGGATGAATCCCACTTGGTTGTGATGTATGATCTTTTCTATGTGTTGTTGGATTTGATTTGCTAATATTTTGTTGAGAATTTTTGCATCTATATTCATCAAAGATATTGACCTGTAATTTTCTTTTTTGGTGGTATCTTTATCTGGTTTTGGTATCAGGGTGATGATGTTTTCATAAAATGTCTTTGGGAGTGTTCCATCCTCTTCAGTCTTTTGGAAGAGTTTGAGAAGAATTGGGATAAGTTCTTTGTATTTGTGTGTGTGTGTATTTTTTGTAGAATTCACCTGTGAAGCCATCTAGTCCTGGACTTTTGTATGTAGGGAGTTTTTTTTTTTTATTATTACACATTCCATTTCACTTACAGTGATTGCTCTGTTCAAGTTATCTATTTCTTCTTGATTAAATTTTGGTGGGCTGTGTATTTCTAGGAAGTTGTCCATTTCTTCTAGGTTGTCAAATTTGTTGGCATATAATTGTTCGTCGTATTCTCTTAAGGTTTTTTGTATTTCTGCAGTATCAGTTGAGATTTCTCCTTTTTCATTTCTGATTTTGTTTATTTGGGTTCTCTCTCTTTTCTTCTTGGTGAGCCTGGCCAGAGGTTTGTGAATTTTGTTTATTACCCTTTCAAAAAACCAGCTCTTATTTTTATTGATTTTTTTCTATTTTTTTTTAATCTCTATTTTGTTTATTTCCTCCCTGCTCTTTATTATTTCTTTCCTTCTGCTGACTTTAGGTTTTGTTTGTTCTTTTTCTAACTCTTTTAAGTAGTAGTTTAGGTTGTTTATTTGAGATTTTTCTTGTTTTTTGAAGGCCTGTATCACTGTGAACTTCCCTCTAAGAACTGCTTTTGCTGCATCCATAGATTTTTTTAAGATTTATTTTATTATTTATTTATTTAATTTATTTATTTTTGGCTGTGCTGGGTCTTAGTTGTGGCACACGAGATCTTTCATTGAGGTTTGAGGGCTCTTCGTTGCAGCATGTGGGCTTCTCTCTAGTTGTGCCATGCAGGTTTTTCTCTTCTCTAGTTGTGGCAAGCAGGCTCCAGGGCATGTGGGCTCTGTAGTTGTGGCATGCAGGTTCCAGAGTGCATGGGCTCTGTAGTTTGTGGCACGTGGACTCTCTAGTTGAGGCGTGTGAGCTCAGTAATTGTGGCACGTGGGCTTAGTTGCCCCGCGGCATGTAGGATCTTAGTTCCCTGACCAGGGATTGAACCTGCATCCCCTGCACTGTAAGGCAGATTCTTTATCACTGGACCACCAGGGAAGTCCCATGTCTCAAGGTATTTTTTAATTTCCTTTTTGATTTCCTTGTTGACCCATTGGTTTTTTAGTAGCATGTGGTTTAGCCTCCAGGTAATCGTTTTTTTCTCATTTATTTTCCTGTTGTTGATTTCTAGTTTCATGCCATTGTGGTCAGAGAAGATACTTGAAATACTTCAACTTTCTTAAGAGCCATAAACCTGTCCTCTTTCCATCGCTGGTGCTGCTACGCCAGTCCCAGGCACGTTACCCCTCATCACCACCAGTACTGCAGTAACCGCACCCAGGCTTGTCCTCCTCCATCCTTCTCAGTGAAGCTAGAGTGACACTTAAAAAATGCTGGTCTGGTCTACCCTGGTGGCGCAGTGGTTGAGAGTCTGCCTGCCGATGCGGGGGATGCGGGTTCGTGCCCCAGTCCAGGAGGACCCCACATGCCGTGGAGCAGCTGGGCCCGTGAGCCATGGCCGCTGATCCTGCGCATCCGGAGCCTGTGCTCTGCAACGGGAGAGGCCACAACAGTGAGAGGCCCACGTACCGCAAAAAAAAAAAAATGCAGGTCTGATTGTGTCAATCCCCTGCTTAACACTCAGTGGCTCTCCATTGGTAAGGAAGTTCAACATCCTCACGTGACTCTTTGAGACTCTCCCTGATCACCCCTGGTGTCTAGATTAGTGTGTCTGCTTTCATTGGCCTGGGTTCCTGTGACATCGTCAAATGCACCAAGCTCTTGGAGGCTTTGAACTTGCTGCTTTCGTGGTCTAGACCACTCTGGGCCCCTCTTCACCTGGCTGACTTCAGCCTCAGGGTCACTTTCTCTGGGAAGCTCGTGTCAGGCCTCCCTAGATTTGCATCTTCATGGCCCCTGGTGCATCCTTTTTTGAGCACTCTACATACTTGTAACTCCTTTTTTTTTTTTTAATCTATTTTTCACCAGGACTTAGCTGAATGCTTCACATTTAGCTTTATCTACTGAATAACTATCTTCCCCTTCTCGCTCACACATACCTTCGAGAATAAATAATACATGCGTATAAGAAATATCTCTCTGTCTGTCTAACCTCTTGTATTAAGTCCTCTTTCACGTTTTATTCTGAAGACACCTTTCTGGCTTCATGTGACGTGACAGTGTACAGTTTTTTTCTGAAGGGTTATTGGGTTGCATGAGGAGTGGAAGGTGAGAGAATATGATAATTTTTCCCATTTTCATCTCCATACTTGACGTATGTATGTGTATACGTGTGTGTAGCTATTGCTTGGAACAAATCTGGCAAGATTTACTACGGTTATCCTTTTAAATGACTTAATTTACCAAAGTCAAATTTACACACTTTTTTTAAAAAATGAGAATGGAGCTGATTTAAATTATTCTGAACAGTTAGTCTTTGACTTACACAAACAATCCTAAACCTAGATGATTTAGCCCTTGAATATTTCATATTTTCTAGGAGTATTTTCAAAGTTACATTAGCCAAAATCTGTTTGAAAATATCTTAAGGACTCAGAGTGAAGTAAATATGAATCTGAATCAAAGAGAAATATCCTGGAGCTAAAAAAAACAGTTTTGACTTGGCATTAAATAGGATTCATTTCAAAGCACAGTTAGGGCTTTATAAAAAAGTAAAGACAGATGTGGGCCCTAAGGACTTTATGGAAAAATGTGAAAAAACATCTAGTCATAACTCTATATCAGACAACAACAACAAAAATCACAATTTCTTTGACACCAGAGATTCGACTAATTGGTTCTTGACATCTTTCCCAGAATGTGGTGCCTTTGGATAGAGAGGTATTCATCCTGTGTTTTCTTTTCCCCTGGAATGAGTTCTTTCCAGTGTGCTGATGGGCTTCTGAAAGCCTGGTCCTGTTAACCAATCTGGGTAGCTTTCTGGAACTAAGTTCGTATGCTGCCACGTTTGTCCACATGTAATCTTCTGACCAGAAGAGGGAGCATGTTATGGAACAGAGAGGTTAGGCTGAGGCACAGCTAGGTTGGAATCCTAACCTGCAAAGTAGGTCTTTGACGAATAATTACCCTCGAACCCAGTTTCCTTGTCTGGAATATGGAAATGATATCATCTTTGGTAAATGCTGTCTGGCCGATGGTAAATGTTCAAATGTTCAGTAAATTGAACCTAGGCAATGCATATTACTAGGCAATGCATATTTCTCAAGTACAATAACCCAAGTGATCTTTGGGGACAGTTCATTCTGACCAGGACTCACATAAATCAGGGAATTGTGCACAGCCAACATGGCTTCTGATATAGAGGATCCAAGAAAGTTTGCACATCCCTTTGCCACTTTCATTTAATTGAGCAATTCTTTGAAATCTGGGCCTGTGTTCCTCTTCTCCCATGAAAGCATAAGCCCGTTGAGGGTAAATACCACATCTGATGGGTTCATCAGAACGCCGGACATACACCAGAAACCAGGTGATATTGTTTGGTTTCCCCAGGGGCTTAGCATGACAGAGGTCAGTTTCCAGTCATGCTGGAACATTAAGATTGTTACACTTAGTGCCGATGTGTGTCCTGTATGTGTGCACTGTCCTGGGTAGGTAACGACAAAGCATGAGTATATTTTATATTGAGGACGCCAAGCCACTGGAATCCAGCCTGGTTACCTCAGGGCATTTGTTGCATGTTGACCTCAGGAGTCATTAGTCAGTTTTCCCCCTCTACCTTCTCCCTCTGTATCCACCCTGCCCGCTCTGTCTTTGCTTCTCTCTTTATCTTAGAATCTAGAACCTGTCATGTCTACTAAACTCTTGAGTGCGTCCTAAGTACGTTATTTTGCCCTCTGTTTTTCCTTCACTCCCACTTGGAAACTTCCAACCCCAGACAAACCTGTTCACCTCCCTTCCCTTGTTGGCACATGGCCCCTGAGCACAGCTGGAGGAAACCGCGCAGCTGGCCTGACAGGTGCCGTGCGTTTGTGGTCACCTCATACATGCCTGGCAAAGCTGAATCTGTTTCTCTAGTGAGCTCATGTTTTCTCTCTTCCTAAACCTCTGATCTTCTCCATCTCTCACTTCCAGCTAGTGCAGGTCTCATGCAATTCACTGAGAAATTGGAGCCCTAGAATTGCCTTACTGTCCTCATCACATTTCCTCCTTCCCTGCACTTACAGTTATAGTGGGGGAAGGCTCTCTCCTCTTGACGAAGGCCAAAGCTGCATCTGTGCCCTGGATCTCATCCTTATATAAGCCTTCCAGGAGCCTGAAGACCTCCGTTATTGCCTCCTTGTTCTGAGTCTTCAACCCCGCTTCTCGAAGAGTTCCTTTCCCTAAGTCTCCAGATGGAGAAGGCCCGCCTTGGCCCTCACGTATCCTCTGGCCGCCCACCTCTCTCTTCTTATCTTTGCAGCCAAACCTCGTGGAGGGGCCTCTCTCTACACAACTCTCTCCACTTTCTTCTGCTGTTCACTCTTCAACCACTCCACCTGACTCCTGTGGAGGACTCCACGTGCATTTTATCACCAAGGTCAAGGTCACTCAATCCAGAGTTCTCCTCATGTGGCTGGCCCACCATGTCCTTCCAGCAGAAGAGAACGCCCTCCTCTTGGCTTCCTCAGCGCCATATTCTGCCCATTTTCTTTCACCTCACGGGCCCCTCCTTGGGGTTTCCCTCACCGGCTCTGCATCCTCTGTTCTTCCAGACATTCGAAGTTTGTGCTGTGCCTCTTCTTACCACGTGCTGCCAGATCCCCCCATTTATCACAGATTAGATGACATGTTTTCTTCCGAGCTCTGGGTCCCCAACTGCCTGCTCACCTGCCTGGATGTTTCCTGAGCCTTTCTTGAAACATAACCACCTATGACTGAGCTCCTGGTCTTTCTCCACACCTGGTCATCTTCCTGTGTCCTTCAGTTCAGTGAACTGCATGAATTCCATCCGGTTGCCCTTGACCAGAGGCCTAGGAATCACCTTGGACTCTTCCCTTTTACTTCCATATCCAACCAATTTCCGTGCCCTAATGATGCTACTGTTTCATTACTTCTGGAATCTCCCCACTTCTTCCCGCCACAGCAGCATCACTCCCAAGTCTCTCACAGCAAGAGTCACACAACTTGCCTCTGTGTACCCAGTCTTGAACTTGACCTCAGTCTTACGCAAAGCAGTCAGATCTTTCACGGAAGCACATCCGGCCACGTTGCTTTCCTACTTCAAGCCCTTCAGGAGAGCGATTCTGTTGCTCTTAGAATAAAGATGAAACTCCTAACGCGGCCCACAAGCCCGTGCATAATCTGGCCCCTGCTTTCCTCCCCTTTCACTTCACTCTCTTGTTGTCCACACTCCAGGCTCCATGGACTTTTTCTGATCCCAGTTGTGCAAACTCCTTCCTCCCTGGGGCCTTGGCCCATTTGGGTCCTTCTGCCTGTAATGCACACACTGGATTAGCTGCTCACCAGCCTTCAGATCCAGGCTTGTCACTTCCTCAGGGAGCCTTCCTTGCTCTCAGCCGCTGCCACTAGGCCCCAGTTACACATCCTCCCTGGAGCCCTTCTCATCAGTGGTGCAGTTAACATTTCCTTGATCATTTGATTTATGTTTGTGTCCCTTGTGAGGCTGTCAACTTGGCAAAGGCCATGTCTGTGTATTTGCTGTTGCTTCCCTAGCAGCCAGTTCAGGACCTGGCACCCTGTAACTCCTCCACAAGTATTTCAGTGAGAAAATGGTGTGCGGACGCTGAGCCTAGAGGGAGTGTCAAGTCAGGCCCTTGTGATCGCGAGACCTGCGACTCTGGGAACAAGCTCTGAACTTTAGAGCCGAAAGGGACCTTAGCAGTTACCATGCTTAAGCCTCTCTTTGTATCAAATGAGGAAACGGACAAAGATGATAGACGGCTGGTCCAGAGCAACAAAGTGGTGGGTGGCAGTGTGAGTCTAAACCCTGGCCTCTCGGTTCCCGACGTTGAACTGTTGCCCTGCTCAAGTGCGCCAAGGCACGTCTGGTGGCGGTAGGCACTTAGACCGAAGGACACTCTTGGTTTAATGAAGTAGTAGCTTCAGAGAAGATAGATTTGTTGTCTACGTTTCTCTTTCTTCCTCCCTCCCTCCCTCCTTCCCTCCCTCCCTTCCTTCCTTTTTTAGTTCTTTGGATACTAGACTAACACATCTGATTTACAAAGTTAAGATCCAAAACAGAAATGAAAAGGATACACTTTTTCAGAGTGGTGCATTGATTTCTTGCTGGGATAGGTTCAAATTGAAAGTGATTGAAATTTCACATTGATTTAGGATAACTTTTTGGATATCAGAATGTTAAAACATGTTACACTGGGCTATTTAGAAAGGAGAACTCTGTCAGAGAACCACAAATCATGCCTCATCCTAAAAGGTGGACTTTGATCTCCCCAGAGGATGGATGTGTGTTCCTCTGGGTCTCCTATTCTGCAATGATGCCAGGTCACTGGAAGGTCCACTAGATGGCAGTTTTGAGCTGTGCTACAATTGTCTTCCTTTCACCAGTAAAAGAAACATCTCAAATGTGGACAGATTGGTTAAAATAATTGCACACTTTGTGCTTTCACACAAGTCCTTTCATCCTTTTAGGCAACTCAGCAGTCACAGTTTCAAGCTATATCTTAAACAATAAAGAATTCAATTTTCCAACAAACAAAAAGAGGGGTGGGCATTTGTAATTATATGCCCACGCCGGGATAAATGCATTGGCAGCTCTAAGTCCATCTGAGTTTGAGGAACGTGCTGAAGATTGTGTATTTCCAGGTGCTGAAACTGATTCAGATTTTAATTCCTGACTCAGTGCATCCCAATCACGTATTTTTTTTGAGATCAGAAACAGCAAAGTTTTTTTTTTGACGATGGTTGTTACCATTTTGCTGTTTTCTGACTCTTTTGCCTCACCCCTTCCTGCTCTCCTGCTTTTCATCCATCCTCCCACCTCGTCCTCCCTTAATTAATTCTGTTCCTCTCTTCCAACAATTTTTTTTTTTTTTGCATCTATGATGTTCAAGGTCCTGTGCTAGGCAGAAGCTGGAGACGTGATAGTGAGCAAGCTAGATACAACCGCTATACCCACAGAGCTTTTACTTCTATGAGAAGACAGACTATTGAATAAGCAATTTTAATATGCAGCTGTGTGAGTGCCTTGCTAGCAGAAGTACAGGATCCAGGAGGAAAAAACTCAGGCTGATATGTGAGAGCTGAGAGTTAACCAGGTCACGAAAGGGCTGGGAAAGGAATATCAGAAAGTTGCAGAAGGAGGGACCAGCACAAGTAGCTTCCTCTAGCTGAGAAAGAGTACAGCCCCTGGAGCACTGAGGGTGTGCAGTGGGGAAACAGGGTAGCCCTGGGCAGGGGAGGAGAAAGGAGGTGAGCAAGGAGAGTGGATGCTGGAAGGAGTCTGGCCAGGGGAGGCCTTGTCAGCCACACTGAGGGATTCAGTGTGAAATCTAAGGGCACTTGTGAGCCGTTGACTTAAAGCCTTTATAAATGACACACTTAGAAAGTACAGAGGGCTGTACTGCACAGTGTGAGGGCTGCTACTCTGTCCTCACTGTCTTTAGGAAAAGACAGCATCACTTCCCAGCCTCAGGTGGACGCAGTCTCCCTCCAAACACCCTGTACCTGTTTTCCACAAACTGGGGTCTACAGACATATCCTTGGACCTAACATTTTTTCACCACATATACATATTTTTTCATTTTGTTGATAGCATAAAAAACATTCATAGAAGAATGTTCTGGACTATATGATCCAACCTCTGGTTGAGCGATCAACACCATCCATTTCCATCTTCTCTGGAAACATTTTGCTTCTTCAGTCTCAGCAAAACACACTCGCAGAGTTTAGAGCAGGGGAATTCTTGGCGCAAAATGGAGCCAAGGAAGAAAAGAAGAAGCAACTTAGGGGCCTGGATGATGGCTGAAGTATAAATCAGTGCTGGGTAAGAACAGGGGGGCGCTGGAGATTTAAGCTAGACAGTTAGCCATGTCACAGCAGTGAAGACAAGCTGGCTGATGTGCTCATAAAGAAAGCCCGGGCTGCCCTCTGGAAAACCAGGTCCAGGCATCGTCTTTCAGGATGTTTCTGTGGTGTCTGGTCAGATGTTAGCATTTCTCAATCAAGAGCTGGAAGTTCGGAGGAGTGGACGGAGTACAGGAGATCTCTTTGATGGCTGGTTCCTCTGAAAACAATAAATAGCTTCTAGAGAGAAGGGAGGGCCGTTCGTTTGGCCGAAGTTGGCAATGGTTTATCCACCCACAGACAACACAAAGGGAGGGTGGGCGGAGGAAGCAGACAGTGGGCTCCGGGCCAGTCTAATCCTGCCTCCGGGAGGGGTGGTCTGGGGGCATTTCAAAAGAAAAAGAGAATGATGTTAGCAAGTGTTTGTAAACAGAAAAATCCCACTGTCAAGAAAGAATCTGCGCAGACTTTGGTAAATATTGTCCTTCGTACTCTGGTGCTGTACTAAGGAAGAGGTCTTTATTTTTTCCCTTCAATTTATTTTATTTTAGTTTGGTTTTTTCCTTCAATTTATTTAATTTTATTATTCAACGTTTGCCAAACATAATCTGATGTTTATGTTTGGTGAACACGGACTCTACCATTTTAACCCTTTTTAAGTGTGCAGTTCAGTGGCAGGTACATTCATATTGCTGTGCAGGTGTCTTTTTAATTCAAACTCACTTTCCTTCAAAGCTCGTTTCACTTCATTTTCTGAGCAGGACAGACAAAGATGATGAGGTTCCATGAAAATCTTGGCACCCTCCCTTTGCTTTCCTACTTACCTGGAGGTGCCCTTTGGGTCCAGTTTGCTGTGGGAGATTGAAAGTCTACCCTGATATTTACTTTCAGATGGATGTCTACCCCCAGAAAACAGTCGGGTTCAAAATAAATGACTTATCCTGCCCTGAAGGTAGAGCCCTCTCTTCCCAGACTCAGTGGCACCAGCGCCAGCCACGGCAACATCTCCCCAGAGATGGATTTGTGGGCGTGGCAGGATGCAAGACGTCTCCAGGCGTACTAGATGTTCCGACAGTGTTCAGGTTGCAGAAAAACACGGCCTGTTCCATTCAGACATGAGTGGTGGGAAGGGGAGCAATAATAGAACCAGCCTCGTAGTTGTCAGGATAGAATGAGGTCATGCAAGTAAAGCATTGGCACACGCGCTAAGCCATCTCTATAAAGGCGAGTTATTTTTATTCACAAGATTGTACCCAAAGGAGGTGAGTCACAAGAAAACAGCCAGGTTTTCAGGAAGTTTGTTTTTAAAAATTGTTTCAGACATGTATTTCAATCTCATACAAACTCTAGACGTCCATGATGCCATGGAGTGCATACTCATATCCAGACGTATGGTCCTGTGATACTCCAGCTGTCCTCAGTCTACGAGTCATCAAGGTGGGGAAATGGGTTGAAGTGCATTATTCAGTTTGGGGAGGGAAATGTTTTCTGATCTTATTGTAAAAGACACCGAAACATTCAATTTCTTGAGCATTCTGGTGAAGTCCAGGTTTGCTTATCCCAGATGTGCTGCACTGCATTCAAATACAGTACGATGATGATCGTAAAGTCAAGTTAACGCGTCAAACCGAAGACACTACAGGCATACCACAAATTATATGTCATTGGTAATTTTGGAGACTGTTGCAAAATGCAACATTGTTTACAGTATACTATGAAGTGATTGCATGTATTTTACGAGTGAACCCTGCCTTAAAAAATGTGTATAGATGTGAGTGAGGTTTAGGATTTAATGCGCAAAAGTGAAGATGGAAGTTGCCGTAGCATGATAATTTTCTGCCAAGTATCTAAATAGGCAAACTGTAAATAAAACCATTTTGTGAGGTATGTCAGAGGAGGAAGCAAGCAAAGAGGAATAAAGGATAAGCTATGGGAACTTTTATGTCCCCTGGTATACATGGTATACAGCTGTAGAGAATGGTACTTTATAAGGAAAAGAAAAAAAAACAGCAAAACTAAGATGTCAGAGCTTGGCCTCTAGTCTCTGGCTTGGCTGCTTTAGCAGAGACATCCACCCACAGAGGCAGGCGTGAAGTTGCTGCCCTTGGGAATCTGCCCGGTACATCCCATCCCACGTTCCGACCTGTTCCCTCTGCCCTGGGGCCTCAGGATCCTGCTATCTCCTCTTGTTTGGTGCTTTAGTGATCAGATCCTCTGTTCAGACTGCCTTTTGTACTGGATCCTAATTTTGCCCTGAACTCTGCCTTTCAGAGCACGTGCTACTTTACTGCCGAAGCCTGGCTCCTAACCCCACCCACCGCTTAGCGCTCAGCTTCCATCCGGTGGCCCACCTGCCGCGGAGGGGAGATCACACAGCGCAAGCTCACCCTTCCTTGTAACAACCCTGCTCTTCTTTACGAACTTGACTTGGTCACTAGGACAAGGCAGGGGTGATGGACCCTGGGTACCAAGCAAAGTTGATACAGGAGAGAACATGCTCTCATGCACTTCGTTTACAGAGGGGGCTCACAGAATGGCATGTGATGTGGCATCGGCTGGTGGGCGTCGTGGAGGAAGAGGTTGAGGACAGGAAGTGTCCGTATAAAAGCAGAAGGGGTGACTGCAGGGTGTGTCACAGCTTGAGAGTAATAGGCGGAGTTGTAGTTAGACTAATTTATACATAAAGACAGTCCACTAAGTCAGGAAGGTATATGTGAGAAGAAAACCAGAAGTGGCCCTGACCACAAGCAGCTTATGAACTCGTGGAATAAATGACATACATCCCAGACCCAGTTACAGCCTGTGGTCCAGTGTGAGTGTGCGGGGCCCATGGGAGGAGAGAAGGCAGCTGTCAGCACGGGCTGGACAGGCAGGTTGATTCACTGAGTGATTGGTTACCTAACTGTAGGAGACCAGTTTTTTTGTTTTTTTTTTTTTTTTGGTGGTACGCGGGCCTCTCACTGGTGTGGGCTCTCCCATTGCGGAGCACAGGCTCCGGACACGCCGGCTCAGCCGCTCCGCGGCATGTGGGATCCTCCCAGACTGGGGCACGAACCCGCGTCCCCTGCATCGGCAGGTGGACTCTCAACCACTGTGCCACCAGGGAAGCCCTGGACCCTACATTTTATAAGGGACTAGGTTAGACCCCCACCCACCCACCCAGAGGCTAGGGGCTTTCTCAAGTTTGCACAGCTTTTAGTGAAAGTAAATTAGACTTGAACTTAATTCCCAAGGCCCCTCTAGTCTCTACACCAAGAAATCTGTCTATTTCTTACGTTTCTGATGTTTGCTCAGAAGATATGCCATCCGAGTGGCCTCAGGAGGAGTGGGCGCCTTGAATACATTGACAAGGTGGGAGATTTGGTGCCTCACTCTCTGGGCTGTGAATCCACTGTGCCAGGTGCGAATGAGGTCAGCCCACAGCCTCTGCATTCACTATTATAACTTGGCCACAATACGCCCATTGTGGCCAAATGCCAGCCCATTAGTAACCCACAGCTTGTTTTCCTAACAAGGGTGGTGGAGGCTTGCTCCATTGTCTCCTGTCACTCCTCTTCCTGGGCCTATTCTTCCCTGAAGGCGTGGCCACGAGCATTCAGCTCAGCAGAACCGGAAGATCTCTTTTCATGTGACCTCCTGCCAAAGAAGTGCTGATGGCCTTATTCTACACAGTGAAATTAGAATTACCAGAAATGTAATAATGGAAGTTGTTAACATAAATTACCCCATACACGGAATCATATGGGGGCCAGGTTTAAAATCTGACCTCACCAAAATTACGTGACAACAATGCTTTACTTGTTATTTCTATGAGTTTCTCTACATGGAGCACACACATCTGCTAAGTTATCTTTTGCCATCACTGCACACTTCCTCTACGTCACTCATTTGGTCAGGATTTGGTTAGGTATTTGAAATAATAGACACATGCTTCCTTTCCAATGCACGGTGGGAAGCATGGCAGATTCTTTTCCAGGACTTCCCAAGGATTCCATTCCCAGCTCTTACTACTGGCTCTGTGACCTTGGGTGAGTCACTGGATCTCTGTGAAATGAGGGATTCAACCAGATGATCTGTAAGGTCCCTTCTGGTTCCAAAATGACCCTGGAACTTGTACTTAATCTGACGTGAGTTAGATGATATGGGGACCAAGGAGTTAGGACCCTTGGACAAGAATTCAACCCATGTGAATTCTATTCTGTTCCGCACATGGTCACCTGTAACTGCTGTCTGCATTACATCACGCCATGTAGAAGACCGTGAGTGACACAGACAAGCGTGAGACGTGTTCCTGATTCCTGCTTAAGAAGGATCATTTCACTAGGGAAATATAATAGGAAGTTGAAACGGTTACATACTAAGCAGTATGTGTGTATGTGTACACACACACACACAGTGATAAAGGGATCAAGTGCAGAGTGCGAGAAGAAGCTTAGATCAGTGTGTACTAGGGCAACCCCAATAGCACCTAAACTTTGTGAGCACTTACTCTGTGCCAGCATCTTTCCAGGATCTTGTACATTTATTAACTAACTAAATTCTCATAACAACCCTAGAAGGTAAGGATGATTAATCTCCCTGCCTCAGATGAGGAAATTGAGCACAAGTAAAGTAAAATAACTTGTTCATGGTCACAGAGCCAGTAAGTAGTGGAGGCAGGATCGAACCAAGGAAATCTGACTCAGTGCATGCTCTTGACCACCATTTTACAAATACCACCAACCATAAAAGGTCTTCCCAAGAATAGAACTTGAAAGAATAATGAGGTTTAGGTCAGATGGAAAAAGAAGAGAGCCTTTCAGAGGTAAAGAGATGGCTGGAGGGCTGGGATGGAAACGAACGGATATGTCTGGGTGGGTGAGGAGTTGGGTTGGATGGAGAGGAGGGTCCACGATGGAGGTGTTGGGAGAGCATAGGAGCCTTGGATTCCAGGCAAAGGCGGTGGCATTCGATTCTGTGCACACTGGGAGCTGCTTGTGTCGTAAAGCTGGAGGAGATAATAAAATGGTTCTTAGGAAAGTAATCTGATGGTTTTGTAGAGCATCTGAAACATTCTTCTAGAAGGATCGATTTATAGGCTCATAGAACGTAAGGAATGGAAGAGAGACGTAGAGTCGATGTTGACATCAAGATCTAGATAAAATTGAAGATTCCCCACTTACAGTGTTGACAGTGTGTCTTCAGATTTTCAGTGACCTTCCTTTTTTTTTTTTAACTGATCCATGGGGTTTCTAACTTTCTAAATTAAATGAGCACGTATTAATTTGTCATAAGAGAAGAAAAACTGTAAGAAAAGCAAAGCAAGTTAAACTGCTTAAAAAACTGCAGAATGGGGCTTCCCTGGTGGCTCAGTGGTTGAGAGTCCGCTGGCCAATGCAGGGGACACCGGTTCGTGCCCCAGTCCGGGAAGATCCCACATGCCGCTGAGCCTACGCGTCCGGAGCCCATGCTCTGCGACGGGAGAGGCCACACCAGTGAGAGGCCCGCATACCGCAAAAAACAAAACAAACAAAAAACAAAACAAAAAAAACTGCAGAATGGATGACCTGCAAATGTATAATCAGGGATGGCTCATTGGTACTTTAAAAATCTGGAGGTGAGTTTTATATTGTGTTGCCTTTATAGCATGTGGCTGTGCACATTATTCTAGGTGGCCTGACAGGGTTTTCTGTTTGGTTAACCTCTGGTGTATCAGGCCTGGTGTGGGCTTGTGGTGTTAAAGGGATATCCATGCCTTGTTTTCTTAAGATCTGGAAATCTCTGAAGGAGGAAGAGGAACTTTTCCTTTGTAAAGAAGCCAGATGGGTTGGCAAGAGAGGCAAAAAGGAGAGATGCCGCCAGCAGGCTGGAAGAGGTGGGGTGGGAAGAGAAAGGGAACATTCCAGTACAGCGGTCAGAGTGGGGTGGGTGTCCAGGAAAGGAGCTGGAGAATGAGAGAGAGGCTGGCAGGGCTGGAGGGACATCATGAATGTGAGCTCCTGTGAACCAGTTGAAAAATGCCTACTATAACTTCTTTTTAAATAGCACAGAGGAATCTGGCATAAGTCATTGTAATAGAAAAGACCCAAGTCACATTTCATATACATTCACATAAGCTGTTGTTGGGATAGAAGTACTGTAGTTATATTGCCAGGGTTTTGAGTACGTCCTTGGACAGTATTCAAATATGCAGACAGACAGATATCTAGAAAGATAGATGTATTTCAGCTTAATTTCTGATATTGGAACTATATTCACTTTGAAGTTCCTCAGTTTACATATTGGGCTCTCTACTAGCTCCTCATACATATTTCTTTTCATCTTTTTTTTTTTTTTTGGTCATAACTGTGGAGCTTTGATATATTTTACCCAGGATTTGTACTCTGTTGATGTGGCTCCATTCCCAGCATATGGTGGAGCAATTATTTTCTGACACATTCTTAAAAGGAGCCTTAGAGTAAACACAGGCCCTGTACACACACTGGAAACATGACAAGCAAATACTCACTAATCTTTATCTCCCTTGATGCTTGGCACCGTTCCTTGCATGTAGCAGAAGCTAATAAATAATTTATGATTCTGAAATGAATGTTATTTGAATAAGGAGGATATTTGATTACATCTTTTTTGTTTTTGAAGCCATCTTTATTTTTTTAACATCTTTATTGGAGTATAATTTCTTTACAATGGTGTGTTAGTTTCTGCTTTATAACAAAGTGAATCAATTATACATATACATATGTCCCCATATCTTTTCCCTCTTGCATCTCCCTCCCTCCCACCCTCCCTATCCCACCCCTCTAGGTGGTCACAAAGCACCGAGCTGATCTCCCTTTGTTTCAGCTTACCCTTCCCCCTCCCCGTATCCTCAAGTCCATTCTCTAGTAAGTCTGCATCTTTATTCCCATCTTGCCCCTAGGTTCTTCTGACCATTTTTTTTCTTTCTTTTTTTAGATTCCATATATATGTGTTAGCATATGGTATTTGTTTTTCTCTTTCTGCCTTACTTCACTCTGTATGACAGTCTCTAGGTCTGATTTCATCTTTTCACCGTCTTCCCTACCTTTCTGTTTTATGCAATGAAGTCATCACAGAGTCTCCCAAGGCAGAATATCTGGGATCATATAGTTGGGTGGCCCTAGGAAAGTTATTTAAATTGATCTTCAACTACTCCTCCTGGGACTCCAACACTGACTTGGGAAAGCTACCTAACCTCAGTTTGCTCACCTACGACAATGGGTATAATAATAGCACCTAACTCTCAGGGCTGTTCTGAGGATGAAATCAGTCCAAATGTGCAAAGGGCTTGAAACAGTACTTACTACGTGTTAAGCACTACCTAGATTTTAATTATGAGTCGTAGTTTCCTCATCACCATCCCATGGGATTGAGAAAGAGTAACGTGTACCTTCGGTGCTGTCAGTTATAATGGTAATAACTGGTTGTTTTGCTGCCCTTGTTTCCTTCAACCACTTGCTGAATGGCTAATTGTCCATTTAAATAGAAAAGCGGGTGTCATGAATAATACTGAGCTAATTTAATCAGATCTTCCAGGTTTGAGGAGTTTTTTTGGGGGGTGTGTGTGTGACAATATTTAACAAGATTTACAAGCTAGATAGAGGCACCATTTCTCAGTCAAAACTCCTTCCGTTCATTTCATTTCGGTAGGATGGAAATCCATGTCCTTTTCATTTACAAACATTCGTAACCCGAGTCTACATGACACTAGATTAGAAGCTCTACCACTTAGAGCTGGGAAACTTTGGATAAAGTACTTTGTAAGTTTCAGCGTCTTCGTCATAAGAGGGGGAGACAGTACCTCCATCCTGATGCGGTCGTGAGGCCCGTCACAGTGACAACGTCTAAAACATAGTGAGCTCTTGCCCTGTGCCAGGCTCTGATCTAAGTCTTGAGCGAACTTGAAGAGCTTGGCCTAATGCCCTCCATAAGTGTTAGATATTGTTGTTGTTGTTACTAGGAGTCTGTAGGTGCAGCCGGACTGGAAGGCGTGAGCTCTAGATAAGGAGTCTGAAGGTCCTGGTGGAGCTGGGATTTGAATCCTATCAGTGTGGCTCCAAAGTCTATGACCTTATACCTCATGTGAATGCTGCTTGTCACCCCAGTCCTCTGGCCACCTGCCTTCCAGCCCAACTGTCTTTGTTATGAATTGAACCTGCCTTGGTCTCCTTTCAGGGATCTCCTTCCCTGGGAACATACACCCTCTGTTTGGTGCATGTTGAAACTCTCTGTCTTGAAGCTTGTCCTGGTCACCCTCCTTGGAATGCCCAGGGCACTTTGCATGAAGGAACTGGAGAGCAGGGAACTCTTCAGACATCATTGTGTCCCTGCCTCTCTCCTCCCAATACTCCCATTTCATTTGCACTAATTGACTATTTATGGAACCAATGAACTGATTATCTTGGAACCCAGGGCTCACCTCCCACGCTTGTCTTATAGAGTCTGGGGGAAGGACAGGAGTGTGGATGACCCCACCATTGTCACCTGGTCACTTCCCCCTGACTTTGGGAGCCATCAGTCCCCTCCTCTGTGCCATCCCATGACATGGTCCCCTCCAGAAAAGAGTAGGCTGGGCTACATACACGAAGTTTCCAGCCTCCACCGATGGGGATGGACGCTGTGTATGTAAAGGCCAGGGTAGCCCATTGGAAGACACACATACACACAATTCTAAAGTTTGGACAAATACTCTTTGAAACCTGGATTTGTCCATCATAGTTCACTGTGGGTCAGGTCTGGAAGTGCTGGTTTGGAATAAAAATGTTTGGGGTGAGCTGATGTACTGGGGTGTTCAGAGCTGCCTCCAATTAATGTAAATTCTGCTTTACATTTTTTAGGGGGGCAATTTGTTGCAGCACCTCTTTTTATTTTTTTAATTTTTTTTCAGAGTGATTCTCTAGTTTTTTAAAAAATTTATTGAAGTATAGTTGATTTACAATGTTGTGTTAATTTCTTCTGTATAGCAAGGTGACTCAGTTGTACATATATATATTCTTTTTCATATTCTTTTCCATTATGGTTTATTCCAGGATATTGAATATAGTTTCCTGTGCTATACAGTAGGACCTTGTTGTTTATCCATTCTATGTCTAATAGTTTGCCTCTGCTAATCCCAAGCTCCCAATCCTTCCCTCCCCTCCCCACCCCACCTTGGCAACCACAAGTCTGTCCTCTATGTCTGTCAGTCTGTTTTTGTTGCAGCACCTTTTTTTTTTTAAAAGCTCCACTCAAACTTCACATCTTGCACTTCTTCCATCCCCAGGGATCTGTGAAGTAGCTACAGGAGGAGGGAGGGTCTACGGTTGAAGCATCTTGGGACCGGGCTCTGCAGGACTCAGTGAATCCTCGTCTTCACCTCCTGGTGGAGACTCTACCCCCAGAGGCCTGAGGTCACATCCCAACCCCTTGGGTAGCCTGCTGCTTGGACTATGTGAGCCCATTAGTAGAAATGGACATTTTAAATCCAGGCATTTAAACTGTAATCCTGCTAAATAATTTGTTTCCTGTTTTACATTGTTTACAAAAAGAGGGGGTGGAAAAATCCAGAAATGGTTTCCAGTGCATTTCCTTCCTTCCACCCCCAATCCTGCTAAAGATACAGCATGGTGGTAGGGTTAGCCCCAGGTGCTACCTTTTTATGTGTGCAGTTTCTTTCCTGGTAGGAATGGCATCTTACAATTTCTATTACTCCCGTGCTAGGACATGCTGGGCCCACAGAGGGTGCTCAGTACATTTATTGATCACTTACTGATTTCGTACCCTGGGGTCTGAGCTCCATAGGGAATGTGGCCGGATGTTATGTTCCACCTGGGAAGATTTTCACCTCCATTGTCTGTCCACCTTTGCAGCTTTTATCTGCTGAAATCAAGCTCCATCCTCACAACTGAAATTACTATCTTGGTTGCCAGAGACTTTCATTCTGCCAGATGAAGTGTGTGTGTATGTGGTCATGAATCTCTCTGAAAGGCATTAACCATCAATTTCTTGAATCTTTTTTTTTTTTTTTTTTTTTGCGGTACGCGGGCCTCTCACTGTCGTGGCCTCTCCCGCTGCGGAGCACAGGCTCCGGACGCGCAGGCTCAGCGGCCATGGCTCACGGGCCCAGCCGCTCCGCAGCATGTGGGATCTTCCCGGACCGGGGCACGAACCCGTGTCCCCTGCATCGGCAGGCGGACTCTCAACTACTGCGCCACCAGGGAAGCCCTTGAATCTTTCTCCTTGATGATCCCCCTTCCTGATTCTTCTTTCATTGCTGATTCTACTTTTCCCCTCCATCCACCTCTACTTTTCCTACTCGCCCCGATTTGGCTCTAGATTTTGTCCTCAGCCTTCTCTTTCTTCTCCACACTTTTCCTTATTGAGTTCATTCATTCCTTAGCTGCTGCCCGTACCCACTGCAGACGATTCCCGCAAATACAAATCTAGAGCTGTTTTACCTCCTCTGTGCCCGGCCTGTATTTCCAATGACACCACACAACATCCACACTTACCTGACCCACATTTTATCACAAATTCAAAATCTCCAGTAGTGAATCTATTATTTGGTCAGCCCCATCTCCTTTCTCTTCTCAGCTATTCCATCTTAGTCAGTTAAAACCTCATTCTTTCCACCGCGTGGAAATACAGATCAAGTGGTCATTCTTCATGTGTCTTTCTTCCACCTCTTATACCCAGTCTGTCATAACTCTTCCCCAAGAAAGCAAGCCTTGTATTCACTTCCATTCCACTGCCAACACCCAGCCTGGCCCCAGTGCTTGCTCTTCACCCCAGTAATGGCCTCTCCCTCTCCCTCCTCCCCCTGCCTCTCCCATGCCTGTTCTCCCCACTCGTACCCTGGCTAAGGTGGGCCCAGCGCTTCCCACCTCCCAGACCGAGGGCGGTCCCTGCTGCCTGGTGAGTGAAATGTGTACCCCTCTCGCTGTTCTCAACCACATACCCTGTGACTCCAACCCCCTCCCTCCATCTCCTTCTGTAATTAATGGATTAAATCCCCAAATCAGCACTGAGTGCCTTCTACCCACCATGCACTGGGGACACGGCAGTGAAATGAGCAGAGCGGGTCCCTCCCAGCCCCCTGGGGCTGTGTTCTCCGGAGCCAGCAAGCTCGCTGTCTCTCAGCCCCTGCTGTCCCTCCACCTCCACCTTTCAAAGTCCAGCTGCCTTCAACCTCTTCCACCCGCAGTGATGAATCCCTTCTCAGAATTCCTACTGCTCTTGCTGTGAGCAGCGCTTTAGTTACACTCTGATATTTTCATGTATATTAGTTTTAGCTCCTCAGCTGGATTGTAATATCCTTGAGGGCTACTGGTTTTTTTGTTTTTAATAAATTTATTTATTTTTGGCTGCATTGGGTCTTCGTTGCTGCGCGCAGGCTTTCTCTAGTTGCAGCGAGCAGGGGCTACTCTTCGTTGAAGTGCGCGGGCTTCTCATTGCGGTGGCTTCTCTTGTTGCGGAGCACGGGCTCTTGGTGCGTGGGCTTCAGTAGTTGTGGCTCGTGGGCTCAGTAGTTGTGGCTCGTGGGCTCTAGAGCGCAGGCTCAGTAGTTGTGATGCACGGGCTTGTTGCTCCATAGCATGTGTGATCTGCCTGAACCAGGGCTCGAACCCATGTCACCTGCACTGGCAGGCGGATTCTTAACCACTGCGCCACCAGGGAGGTCCTGGGCTACTGGTTTTTATTTGCGGTGCTAGCCATCCCCGATGTTGGGTGTGCATACTTTTCATTGTTGTAGTAGTATTCACAATAACTACTACTAACCTGCAGTTATATGTAATTAAGATATAATTAGGAAAATACAGTGAACCGGGCATGGCATGAAGTACTTTGTATGCATTTTATCATCTAATGAATGTGTATTGGGTACATAATTGAGTTAAGGAAGACAGTTTTGTTCAGCTGTTCTCCAGCTGTGGGTCTCAGGGGAGTCCCTTCTGCTCTCTGACACTCAGTTTCCTCATATGCAAAATTGGGAACTGGATTCCTCCTTTTTTTTTTTTTTGGATTCCTGCTTTTTAAGGTTCTTTCCAGTTCCAACACTGATGTTCAATTTCATGTCAGTCCCCTTGTTTCTAGAGAAACTTTACTGTATACTGCGCACGGATTTGTTGCTTAGGGAATATAAAACAAATAGGGTACTATTCGTGCCCCCAAAGTTTTCACCATCCACCGTAATAACAGGAAGCCAGAGGTGTCGGAGGGGTGAGAGGACAGAGCCAATTGCATCACTGGGAGAAAGCAGGGAGATTTCTGAGTTGGTTCTAATTAGAAGCTTCCTGAAGGAGGAGAGATTTCCGCTCAGTTGAAAGGAGGCAGTTGGGGGAGTGGGAGTACAGAGCATCTCCTGGCAGAACGGGTGGGCAAAGCAGCTATTCAGCGGAGACCAGAACAGGCTGTGTTGAAGACCAACCAGCGAGACATTCTGCTGCGTGCTAAATTTAAAGTGGTGACCGTGCTGTTACTGCAAAACCTATCACAGGAGAATCTCGCCTACATCAGAAAAGTATGTGGATCCCAGAGGGGATTTGAGATGCATCCTCAGGTTGAAACCATTTATTTTGGCATCCTCACATGCCAAGGCCACGGTGCGGGAGGGCATCCCTCCCGAGGATGACACATATGGGTTCCTAACATATAATACAATTAATTACCACGACAATCGGCTAATATTAGTGTTTAATAATAGTAAATATTTATGTCTCCTCATTTCAAAAAAGGACCTGAAGGGGGTTGCAAATATATTCACGTGCAACAAGATAAAAATACAAGAGATTAAAAAATGAGAAATTAAAAGAAGAAATAATAGTGTGAGGCCAGAGGAGAAGTGCCCAAAAGCTCTAAATACTTGACCAGAGGTGGGTGCATGATAGGGGCTCCGCGTCTCAGCAACCAGTGCATCCTTTCCTGAAAGGGAAGTTTTTATTTTTAATAATGTAGCACCTCAAAGATTCCAAGCTTGTATTCAGAGCCTTATTCTTATTGATCAAAGAGGTTTTGCTTTCATTCCTGTTGACTGCTATTTAAATAAACTCATGAGAAACGAAAGCTGAAAGCAAGATGCCTGCCCAAGGCTTTGTGGCTGAACTTGTGCAGCTGCGTTGCAATGCACCAGTGATTTTGCTTAAGGAAACCCCAGTCCTGAGGTTGAAGAGAATGTCTTCTCCTTAGAAAACGTGACTTCCTTCTAGGAAAGGCCTTTCTCTCTGCCTCCCCCATCTACCCCCCCGCCCAACACACTTTTCCCCAAATACACTCTTTTATTAGTGCCATCTGAGAAAGGGCACTCTGCCTGGAGCCGCTGGGGCTTTATGTGCGAGGATGATGGAGCAGGGAGAGATGGGCGCGAGGCCCCAGCCCCACTGCGACCCGGCTTTGCTCTTGTTGACAGTGTGAAGCAGCACGAGCGCTACGGCCAGCTGACCCTGGTCAACTCCACCGCAGCCGACACGGGTGAATTCAGCTGCTGGGGGCAGCTCTGCAATGGCTACATCTGCAGGAGGGACGAGGCCAAAACGGGCTCCACCTACATCATTTTTACAGGTAAAAGGTTGGCTGCGTTAGTGGAACTCTTCAGACCTCTGGACCTGGTCCATATTAAAGGTTCCCACTGTCTGCTGATTATCAAATAAGTACAATCAGAGCGCTCACTGTTTGCCAGGCTCTGGGCTCAATGCTTTACATCAATTATTTCATGTAAGTCTCACAAGAACCCTTCAGGGTCAGTACTAATATCATTTTTTTTTTTTCCAATGGGAAAGTTGAGGTTTAGAGAGATTAAGTAAGCCCTTCAGGTCAGACTGCAAGTAAGTGGCTGAACCTGGATTTGCACCCGGAACTGTCTGGTTCCAGAGTCTGTACCGCATTGTCCAATATTGTAGCCACTAGACATGTGTGACTTTAAATGTAAATGGGGATTAGTTAAAATTAAAGCTAAAAACTCAGTTCCTGGGTGGCACTCGCCATGCTTCAAGCGCTCTACTGGCACGTGTGGCTGTAGCTGTCCTAATGGATGGCGGGGACAGAGGACCACCCATCGTCACAGAAGGCTCTATTGTACAGCGTTGCTGTAGACTTTCGGTCACTGTGCTCTCACAATCTCTGATGAGCTCCTTTCCGGAAGCTCCATAGTCACAGGATGCCTGGCTAAAGGCCTCCGCGCGTTTGTCTTTGTGAGTACTACAAGCTGAGGTTTGGGAGCAGTGTTCCCAAAGGCTGCAGCCTGTGTGGCTCCAATCCTGATGCCTGAATCCAAGTGAGGTGCCTGAAAATATGCAGATCTTCTCCCCTGTAGGGTCAGATCTGGGTTTGCCAGGTGGAACTTGCACTTGGAGAAACGGGCCCTGGAGAGTAGCTTGCCAGCCTCCTTCCTCTGCTGAGATCTCTAAATTCTAGAGTTTGGAGGAAGAAGTTCTCCGACAAGGCTCAGAGGTCAGGAACAGCTTTCAGGAATCTTTCAAATGCTATGCCCTAGCGCTGCTGTTGTCCAAGGCATTTCAGGTGAAGCCAGGAGGCTTTCTGAGTGTCTGGGCAGGGGCTGCCACAGTGACTTAGGTCTACAACTCAAATGACCTTAGGCTCTGGCCTTTAATGAACGCTTTAGCAAAATCTCATACATTCTCCCCTCCTACCCAAAGAGCTCCTCTCTGGCAAGCAGATACACGAGCAGGGTGCTCTGCAATCCTGGAAACACATGCCTCTCATTTCATTTCCACAATACCATGAGGAAGTAAGTGGAAACTACTTAATTATCTGTTTTAGAAATAATAATGCTGATGCTGAGACGCAACAGGGCAAGGTGATGTGTTCCACGTTCCATGACTTCACGTGGCGGAGTAGAGAGTCAAACCCCGTTTTTCTGATCCAGGATCCAATGTTCTTACTGCCTCAACCCACTTTTAAGACAAGGTGATGGACAGATTGACAGGCACACACGAGCTGGCATAAATGGTGTCGTCAGAATTGCTGACAGTTGTTCATGGGTCATCGCTTCTGAGTCTCATTCTGGAATGTGCCACCCAGAAGTGCCCATGTGCCCTTAGTATGATACGACACCAGGAAGCAGCAGTGGAAAAGGCAACTAATGAAGACTAACAGAGCCTATTGTTCTGGACAAGAAATGATACCATATTTCAAATTGCAGAATGAAAATTCTATGCGGTGATTAGCACTGTCATGTCTTCCCCAAATAGTGGTTTTTGGAGCTGAGGTTTTGAACTGAAGACCTCCCTCAAGCAGACTGTCTCACTAGGGTCATAGGTTCTCTGAGTTCTGGAGGTAGATCCTCTTAACTTACGGAAGCCCTTTTGTGCATCAAAGGAAGGCTGAGAAAAATCAATATTTATTTCAACCTTCAAGAAACCTGGATCAGGGACGCGACCTAAAGCGTTGTATCGTTTTCTTATTCCTCGGCACTAGGAGTCCGGTTGGATTTTCGGTATAAGGTTTAGCAATGTGTCTTTTCAGCCACTGGGTGGGTTTGGAAAACCAGGATGGGCTGTTATGGAGGCTATTGGCTCTGGAGTCTTTCAGAACATATGCTTCCCTACCACCCACACAGAGAAAAGTCTGGCATTCATTATGTTTTTATGTTTCCTATGGTTTGATTGCAAACACTGTGAAGCTTCTTTTGACTGTGGTTAATTTGTGCAATTTTTGATTAAGCAACTGCCACATGTTATATTTAGTCTGCATCCAGGAGGCTCTCAGAGGGTTTTTCCCCCCTCTCTAACTTTATATTGAAGTATAATGTATACAAAGGGAAATACACAAATCATGACTCTACAGCTCAGTGGGTGCTCCTCAAGGGAACTGTACATATGTAACCACTACCCAGATCAAGGAGGAGGATATTACCAGCAGTAGGGCTTCTTCATAGGAAAAGGCATAGGCTCCAGTTTACAAATGTAGTAAAACCACATTAACAAGCACTTTACCAAATGTGGAGTTTGTTATAATTTGGATTTTAGCTTATAGCCTATTAACTAAGTTTTTTGAGTGGGGGGCATATGTGATCTATAATTTTAAATATAAACTTGAACATACTTTTTTTTGGTAGATGGAATCTACTGATGGCAAATATTTTTTTTATTTTAAAGGAAATTCAGTATTATTATTTTTCAAGTTACAATAATCAAATGAATTAATAAAATATTTTATGTAGTACATGCTTAATAAATGTCAAGTGATGAATAAATGAAAATTTGACAGGTTTAATTCATAGATAATAATTTGTTTACTCATTCATATATTCTTCCTGCAGCCTTTCTTACTCCATTCACTTGGCAAATACATATTTTTTTTCTGTTTGTTAAAGCAACTGGTGTGGTCACTTCTTTCAAAGCATGGATTATAGTACAGGAAGTAAGACCTCATTTTTGTGTTCTGAAGTTCGGATTGTCCACGTCTACTGGCTTTGCTCGTTGGTTCAGATTCCTCCATAAAACCTTAAAACAAAAGTTGTTTCTGAATCTGACAGCCATACATTCCTTAAATACGTTTGCTAAAAAGAGATCTTTAATACTATCTGCCAGATTCTCCTCTTTACAAATGGGGTTGTTGAAGCACAGAGAGATGAAGTGACACATTCAAGGCCACACGGACTTATTCTGTGTGAACACAGGGGTGTTAGGTACGATGTTGATCAAGGTGCCCTCGCCTACGCCTGAAGGTCAGTTTATCATGAAGTGGCACAAGTCACCCAGGCTGATGGAAAGTCTTGCAAAAGATGGAGACTCAGTAAGCCATGATTCCATGTTACAGAAGCTGGCACTCAGAGCTAAAGAACTCTTGGCCCATGAAGACATTTGCTATTGTGTCCAGGAATTCTGTCCCCAACCTAAAAAACAAAAAAATCGTACAACTGGGGCACAAAGGCTAGTGAAGAAAGCCAAGAATAATTGTTTCGGGGGGAATATTGTAGGAAAACATGGGAGACAATTTAATAAATGTTGAGTGTGATTCAGTTCAAAGATTTCTCTTAGATATTAGTGTAATCTCTCACAGAATGATCCAGAAAACAAAGTATTTAATGTGCCATGCCCAAAACAAAAAACAAAACCCCCCAAACCCAATCCAGAGTCCCTTGACTGTCCTGAGGGATGTATGGATAAACCAGTCCTTATTTCTATAAGATAAAAATGCCATCATCTAGAGCTTAAAGAACATGCAGCGTGATTTCAAAGGGAACAGGAGAAGTGTAAGCAAATGGCTGAAGGTCCCCAGCCCAGTGGCAGCCAAGCAGAGCCCAGAACCTGAGACCAGCAGGTTCCTCATATGTCCCTCCTTGATTCCCTTTCCATTGACCTTGCCAGGAACGAGTCCTCTGGGCTGAGAGGACACCAGCACCCTCACTGGGCCCGTCTCAGAGAGGCTCTGCTGAGCCAGGAAATTCTTCCCAACGGGCAGATAATAAGCAAGGGCTGTGGGGCTGACTTCTCTAGACACACAGCAGATTGTCCACAGGTGTTAAAGCTGCTCTTAACACAAGGAAATCGGCCTCCTTCCCTGCTTCCTAAGTGGGACAATCCAATGGGCCTGATTTGGGCTTGAACTAATACCTATTTTATTTCCTTTAAGAAGATGGGAAGTAACATCCTTCTTCCAAAAAAGGAAAAGCATTTTTTTAAAATAGCCTTTTCAATTCATAAGGACTCCATTATCCGAGTATGTTGCCGATCCACCCTCATCTTTGTGCCCTGAATATAAGAATCCCTTTAAGTGCTGTTACCTTGTTTCTCCAGAATAAATGAGGCTGTGTCTTCACCTTTGCAGAGAAAGGAGAACTCTTTGTACCTTCTCCCAGTTACTTTGATGTCGTCTACTTGAACCCGGACAGACAGGCTGTGGTTCCTTGTCGAGTGACTGTCCTGTCGGCCAAAGTCACGCTCCACAGGGAGTTCCCGGCCAAGGAGATCCAGGCCAACGGAACAGACATCGTTTATGATATGAAGAGAGGCTTTGTGTATCTGCAACCTCACTCTGACCACCAGGGGGTTGTCTACTGCAAGGCGGAGGCCGGGGGCAAGTCTCAGATCTCTGTCAAGTACCAGCTGCTCTATGCAGAAGGTAAGCCCGCTCCCCTCCAGGGCCGAGATGTCAGTCACTTCCAGCTGGTCAGCATCAGGTTCTGCTGTTCCCAATTATGGAGGGAAATTAGGCACAGAATGCTGTTCTTAAAGGCTCCTCTGCAGCACCGCCATTTCTAGAACGTTCTACCTCCTTGCCCGTGACCCCAACGCAACTCCCCCCGACTCCCTTCTCTTCAAGTCCTTGTAACATTCACTCTGGTCCTGCCTCCGTGTGATTGATCATGGAGATCCCAGATCCCCATGTCAACCTCCCGTGCTCTCCAGCCTGAGCTTCGGGCACGCGGTCAGCCAGCAAGCAGCTCTCCTACTGCAGCACCACCCGTCACCTCCCCTCCCTTGACAAGTGGTTCTCTTGGGCCTCCCTCCCCCGACTTGCAGGAGAGAAAGCACCCTCCCCAGCCCTGTGAGGGAGGAGAGGAGGTGGTCCCTCACTGATGACTCTCCTCCCTCCGAGGAACTCTGACATGAGCCTGGTGAGTGGTCTGCGTGTGGGGTGGAGGGGTCCTGCTCAGGGACCCTGTGATGGGAAGAGTGGCCCCAGAGCTAGCTGCTCTCTGAGATGAGAACTTAGGCTCCTTCATGCCCCTTGTTCTCAGCCGTGAGACTTATTCACAAGGCCACAATCTCCCACACTCCGCTACGAAATAAGCCTCTCAGCCCTCCATTAACCACCCTCCACTGCAGCCATCTCTCTCCTCCATCACAGCCAAACTCCCTGAAAGAGCCCTCGCGGTACCCATCCGTCCTCTCCCCTCCCACATGCTCCTTAGCTTTCTCCCCTAAGCTCCACCAAAGCAGCCTTGGCTAAAGGCCCTCCCAGGCCATTAAGTCCAGCAGACAAGTTTCTGTCCTTGTCCTTCTAGATTCTGCTTTGCCTACATGAAACCCTCTCTCCCCTGGTCCCATTTTTTTTCCTGCTTTTCCCACAGCCTTCTCATTCTGCTTTGCCAGCTCTTTAATTTTTAAAAAAAAATTTTATTGGAGTGTAGTTGATTTACAGTGCCGTATTAGCTTTAGGTGTACAGCAAAATGAATTAGTTATACATATACATGTATCCACTCTTTTTAAGATTCTTTTCCCATATAGGCCATTACAGCGTCTTGAGTAGAGTTCCCTGTGCTATACAGTAGATCCTTATTAGTTGTCTGTTTTATATATAGTAGTGTATATATCTCAATCCCAATCTCCCAATTTATCCCTCCCCCTGCTTTCTCCCCTGGTAACCATAGGTTTGTTTTTTACATCTATGATTCTGTTTTGTAAATAAGTTCATTTGTACCCAGTTTTTAGATTCCACATATAAGCGATATCATACGATATTTGTCTTTCTGTGTCTGACTTACTTCACTCAGTATGACAATCTCTAGGTCGATCCATGTTGCTGTAAATTGCATTACTTCATTCTTTTTAATGGCTGAGTAATATTCCATTATATATATATGTATCACATCTTCTTTATCCATTCTTCTGTCGATGGACACTTATGTTGCTTCCATGTCTTGGCTATTGTAAATAGTGGTGCAATGAACATCGGGGTGCGTGTATTGAATTATGGTTTTCGCTGGATATGTGCCCAGAAGTGCGATTGCTGGGCCATACAGTAGGTCTGTAGTTTTTTAAGTAACCTCCATACTGTTCTCCATAGTGGTTGTACCAATTTACATTCCCACCAACAGTGTAGGAGGGTTTCCATTTCTCCACACCCTCTCCAGCGTTTATTGTTTGTAGATTTTTTGATGATGGCCATTCTGACTGGTGTGAGGTTGATACCCCACGGTAGTTTCGATTTGCATTTCTCTGATAATTAGTGATGTTGAGCATCTTTTTATGTGCTTTTTGGCCATCTGTATGTCTTCTTTGGAGAAATGTCTATTTAGGTCTTCTGACCATTTTTTGACTGGGTTCTTTGTTTTTTGATATTGAGCTGCATGAGCTGTTGTTATATTTTGGAGATTAATCCCTTATCGGTTGATTCATTTACAAATATTTTCTCCCATTCTGTGGGTTGTTTTTTCATTTTGTTTATGGTTTCCTTTGCTGTTCAAAAGCTTTTAAGTTTCATTAGGTCCCATTTATTTATTTCTGTTTTTATTTTTATTACTCTAGGAGGTGAATCAGAAAAGATCTTGCTGTGATTTATGTGAGAGAGTGTTCTGCCTATGCTCTCCTCTAAGTGTTATATAGTATCTGGCCTTACATTTAAGTCTTTAATCCATTTTGAGTTTATTTTTGTGTACGGTGTTAGGGAGAGTTCTAATTTCACTCTTTTACATGTAGCTGTCCAGTTTTCCCAGCACCACTTATTGAAGAGACTGTCTTTTCTCCATTGTATATTCTCACCTCCTTTGTCATAGATTAGGTTACCATAGGTGCTTGGGTTTATCTCTGGACCTTCTATCCTGTTCCATTGATCTATGTTTCTGTTTTTTGTGCCAGTACCACATTGTTTTGATTACTGTAGCTTTGTATAGTCTGAAGTCAGGGAGCCTGATTCCTCCAGCTCCATTTTTCTTTCTCAAGATTTCTTTGGCTATTTGGGGTCTTTTGTGTTTCCATGCAAACTGTAAAATTTTTTTGTTCTAATTCTGTGAAAGATGCCATTGGTAATTTGATAGGGATTACACTGAATCTGTAGATTGCTTTGGGTAGTATAGTCATTTTGACAATGACATGGTATATCTCTCCATCTGTTTGTGTCATCTTTGATTTCTTTCATCAGCATCTTACAGTTTTTTGAGTACAGGTCTTTGGCCTCCTTAGGTAGGTTTTATTCCTAGGTATTTTATTCTTTTTGATGTGATGGTAAATGGGATTGTTTCCTTAATTTCTCTTTCTGATCTTTCATTGTTAGTATATAGGAAAGCAAGAGATTTCTGTGTATTAAATTTTGTACCCTGCGACTTTACCAAATTCACTGATGAGCTCTAGTAGTTTTCTGGCAGCGTCTTTAGGATTTTCTGCATATAGTATCATGTCATCTGTGAACAGTGATAGTTTTACTTCTTTTCCAATTTGGATTCCTTTTTCTTCTCTGATTGCCATGGCTAGCACTTGCAAAACTATGCTGAATAAATGTGGCAAGAGTGGACATCCTTGTCTTGTACCTGATCTTAGAGGAAATGCTTTCAGCTTTTCACTGTTGAGAATGATGTTAGCTGTGGGTTTGTCATATATGGCCTTTATTACATTGCAGTAGGTTCCCTCTATGCCCACTTTCTGGAGAGTTTATCATAAATGGGTGTTGAATTTTGTCAGAAGCTTTTTCTGCATCTGTTGAGATGATCATATGGTTTTTACTCTTCAGTTTGTTAATGTGGTGTATCATATCACATTGATTGCTTTGCATATATTGAAGAATCCTCACATCCCTGGGATAAATCCCATTTGATCATGGTGTATGATCCTCTTAATGTGTTGTTGGATTTGGTTTGCTGGTATTTTGTTGATGATTTTTGCATCTATGTTCATCAGTGTTATTGGCCTCTAATTTTCTTTTTTTGTGGTATCTTTGTCTGGTTTTGGTACCAGGGTGATGGTGGCCTCATAGAATGAGCTGCCTCTCCCAGGTTTTAAGTGTTGGAGTTCCCCAAGGCACCTTCTTTGTCTGTCCTCGTCCTCTTCCTGGGTGTTCTCAACCATAGCCATGCCCTGCTGCGTATCTATTCACTAATCACTCCCAGGGGAATGTATGTGGCCCGGATCTGGGGGTGCCAGCTTCGTGTATCCAATTCTCTTCCTAACATCTGTGCTGAGATGCTTCACAGGCCCTTCCTTGGACTCTGGGCCTTCCTCCCAGGTCTGGTTCTCCAGCTTTCCTCCTCCCAGTGATGGCACTGCAGTTCCAGGGTGCAGGAGCCCCAAACACTCCCGGCTCCTCCCAGTTCTTTGGACTTATTCCATCAAATCCCCCAAATTCTGCTGTTTCTCTCCATCCTACTGCTAAGAGTTCAACTATCATCATCTCTTCCCTGAGCCAATATGAATACCTTTCCAACTGCTCTCTTCTGTGCCCATGCTTTCTCCATCTTCCACACTGTAGCTGATTATATCCAGTTAAAACCATTCAGTGGGCTTCTGCTTTTCCTAGCAGAATCTTCCAGGTGGCCTGAAAGGTCTTCTTGCATGGCCGGCCTCTGCCCTCTCCCAGGCTTCCCTAACCTCCCCTCCGGGCCTGTCTGCTGGTGCCTCCTCTTTTTCCTTCAGATTTTAGTTCAAACCTCCCTTAAGGAAGCGTTTCCTGCTTCTCAGACCATCCTGAACCTCCCCAGCACTCTGGGCTTCTCCTTCAAGTTCTTCCCACAACTCAGGTTCTAAACCAACCACACAGTGACCTGCTGAGTGTCTACCTCTCCCATTAGAATAGAGGCCCCAGAGCTCAGAGACCACGTCTGTCTGGTTCGCTGCCATAGCCTCCACTCCCAGCACGTGGCCTTGCTCAAGGCTGCTGTCAAACTTACTCGAGTGAACTGAGCCTAATGAAGAATTTTGTCTCTGAAATGCTGTGAAGTAGAAACATCACACACCCTTCCTACAAATGTCTCTCCCTTTGGTAGATTCAGACTCTCTCCTGTACTTCCTGAGGCCGCACACCTGTCCATCTTCACCCATCAGCGCTCTCCCTCCAGGCTGCCTTCTCTTCCTTCTACTTGCTCTGCCCCCAGTCCCCCTCTTCTCCCTCTGCCTTTTTATTCCCTTATTCTCCCTCTACCTTTTTATTCCCTTCACGTGAGCTCCTGGCAGACCTTCTGGGCTCTTCCCCTCATTACAAGTGTAATGCCTGGACCTGGGGACTTCTGGATGACCACCCCGTTCTGGACCACCAAGGTAGAGAAAGAGGAGGTGTTAGAGGAAACCAGAAGTGGTGGAGAGGGTAGGCCCGATGCTAGGTGGGTAGCTGAAGAAAGGCAGGAATGTTCCATACCTGCCCAAAGAAGAGAACACCTCTGTTGGTTTGTCTCTGCCATGGCCCATGGATTTCATCTCATGTCCCCTGTCCCCTGCTCACTTCTAGTTCCCAGTGGTCCTCCATCAACAACCATCTTGGCATCTGCAAACAAAGTGAAGGGTGGGGATGACATCAGCGTCCTCTGCACGGTCCTCGGGGAGCCGGATGTGGAGGTGGAATTCAGGTGGATCTACCCAGGGCAGAAGGTAAGCATACCCCGGCCTCAGCCAGCTGCCTTACTTGTTTTGTTCCCTACCCACCCCCAACTCACTGATACAGACTGTAACTTAAAGACGTATGAGAGACGTGTGCAGCTATGGTAGGGCTAAGGCTCACTTGTTTTCTCCTAAGATGTTTCAGTATATTTACAAATGGCTTTTTTTAAAGGACAGGAAAAAGGTGACTGGGTTCCATTAGGCAATTCAGTCAATGTACTCTCTTCATGTTATTTTTCTTCATGACCCTTAAGGAAGGGGACGGGGCATGAACAGGAAAGGAGGGCCTCCTTCCTTCACCTGCAACCTCAATCTTCAATCTTAATTCTGGGTCAATTGGAGGCCAATCTAACCTCCTTCTGGAATCCTTCAGTATTCTCCCCTATAAAAGCTGGGCCCCAAAGCAAGGAGCTCTAAGTAGACAACCACCAAGTTGGCATATAAATCCAGGCCTTCAAAAAGGTGCTGTGAGGCCGAGATCATTTTAAAATAGACTTCCCATAAAAACAACTCCAGCACATGTAGCCTCTGGGCCTGTTCTGCTCACAAAAATAAACAGCTTTGCTTCCAACATGGAATAATCCCTTTGTTGCCAGAAGAGATTTGGCCTCCTAAGATGCACTCACTCGGTAGCAAATACACTTCTGCTTTAAGGGCTGTGATTGGTGGAAAATAACTCCCCCTGGAGAATGGTACTTTTCTGGTACTAGGTACTTGTTTTTAAAAAGTGTTGTTCCATTTAGAAGACATTAATAATTTTCATTAGAGGTGGGGTTTTTTTTTTACGTTGCTAATTAGCAGAAAGGGTATTAATTTAGTAATACTATAAATATTACAATTATGTTAAACTAATCCAGAAAACACTACTTATCACCAAAGTTGGAAGAAGCATCTCAAAAGTGACCATCTCACTTTCTAGAAATACGAAGTTAAGTCACCTAGGGTGTCACGTTATCCATCCTCGGTACAACTTCTCTCCCACTGTAGTCCTATGGCACATTTGACTCATCTTATGTCCCCCTCTCCCAGTCTGAACAATTAGGGGCTCGTATTCATTTACACGGTGAGTGCTTCGGGCTTCTTTTTGACTTTAAGTTCTGTGAATAAGAACCACTGTGTGAAGGGGTGAACGTGGGGAGTGTCAACAGGAGAGCAGTGGAAAATTTTATCTGTATTCTTATGCCTAATACCAGTCCCACATTTTTGGAGTTCCAAAAGAATAAAATTTATATTAAGTAGAAACATTCATGAAAAGGGCAGAAAGAGGGCTTTCCTGGTGGCGCAGCGGTTGGGAGTCCACCTGCTGATGCAGGGGACACCGGTTCGTGCCCCGGTCCGGGAAGATCCCACATGCCGCGGAGCGGCTGGGCCCGTGAGCCATGGCCGCTGAGCCTGCGCGTCCGGAGCCTGTGCTCCGCAACGGGAGAGGCCACAACAGTGAGAGGCGCGCGTACCGCAAAAAAAAAAAAAAAAAAAAAAAAAAAAAGGGCAGAAAGTGAAAGCCAAACAGCATAATGAAATTCAAGACTGCTTGGAAAAAATGCAGCCTAAAGTGACTAGACAGTGTTGAGCTGCGCATACCAAATAGTCTTTTAGAAGCATGTGTTTTGCACTTTGTGGAGGATGAATGGGAGCTGTTTACAGCAGCTTGTGGTTTGTGCTTCAGCCCCGGTGGGTGTCGTTCAACAGGATGAAAGGCCCGTGACGATTCAAGACACTTGGCGGCTGATCCACAGAGGACTGGGCCACACCACGAGGATCTCCCAGAGCGTCCTGATCGTTGAAGACTTTGAGATGGTTGACGCAGGTTATTACATTTGCACTGCTCAGAATCTCCGAGGACAGACCTCAGTAGCTACCACTGTGGAGTTTTCCTGACTTGGAAGATGAAGTATAAATGAATTGATGGAAAGCCCACTTGTGTACACAACCAGCTCCAGGGTTCTTTTGACTAGTGCTTTGCCAGAGGCTGATGTCGAGCGCCAAACCCCAGGCCCTGCCTTGTGAGTCAGACCCAGACCTCCAAACTAAAAGGAAGTCACCCGGTCTAATTATAGAAGTGTTAATTCTAGCAGAAAGCATGTATTCTGACTGATGACCTACATATATGGGTTTCTAGTGTTTATACTAAGAAGGCATATATGTAAACAACTTTATATAATCATTTCTATTAAACGAGCAAGTTTTTGTAAAAAACAAAAAATGGGCTAAGTGCTAGTTTTTTAAGTTGGCTTGAAGTACATCCAGAAGGATTTTTGGGCAGCAATGTCTGAGTCAATACCTAATATTCTCTTTGATATAACAACCACAAAATATGAGAATCTAAAAACAGAGTAATAATATAGTTCAACTATACAACATGAACTATTGTATGATATGAAGGTATCAAAAAATATGTAAACTTTTTAACCACTGCACTCAAAAGTACTAGTTCTAGATTAGACATTCTATAAGAACCACAGCATGTGTTTTTAGAAGTTTAACTTTTGATATAAAATAGATGCACAGATCAAGGAAGATTCAACTTTAGGCTTTTTTTTTTTTTACCATCTTCAAAAATATTTAGACTGTAGCTGTTCCAATTTTCTTACCTTACACAGCAGAACTTATTATTAAAACCAGTAAAAATTTATTTCTCAAATACACATAGCTTTGAATTTAGAAAAGAAAAGCTCTAAGTCTAGCTCTGTGAGCCAAATTTCAGCCCATGACCAATTTTGTGGTTGCACTGGAAATTCCTGGGAAATAGGTTAAGAAGGAGACACGATGTCAATTCCTGTGCTGCTATAAATTGGGTAACACTTTGGAGGGTGAAGTACGTCAGAGGATGCAATTCTTCTATTGAATATTCCAGCATTATTTATTTGATCAAAGGAAAATACTTTCCATCACTACAAACTGAGCACAACTACAGTTGTTTACACATCCGTATTTTTATGACGTGCCAACATTTTGCATCCTAAGTGATAACATTTGGTTTGAAGATAATTTTACAGTTCCGTGTTTTGTTTCCTATCTTCTCTCCTGTTGTCTCCCACTCTCTGAAGACATTTTATATTAACTGTGTAAGGATCATTTCCCCAGACACCTAAATGGCATAGAGCACAGCAGGGAACAGCACGAGATTGACCATGTGCAGGGAAAGGATGGCAAACCCAACTTTGGCTAAGGACATTGAGAACAACTTGGAAAGGTGAGCAGAGAGATTCCAGGAGGTGGCAGTGAACCTACGTTCCCATTTATCAGAAACAAACATGGAAGGTTACACACATAATCAACGGTTGGAGGTTAAAAACTTCAGACACAATCACTAGTAAAACAAAAACAAACAAAAAAACATACATCATGAATATCAATCTGCTTTGTAGTGTATATGTAAATGTTAACTCAAAGGTCCACCTCTAGTAGCCTGAATCTGTTCTTACTATAGCGCTTATCTGTACAGCCATCGAACATCAGTAATGCTGATCAGTAAATACAGCACAAGCTTGACACATGCAGGGAGAAAGAAAAAAGCCACAGTTCTTCCTTCCACCTCCCCCAAAGTCTCAGAAGTGGGGGAGGTAATAAGTGAAGTTTTGAAAAGAAATTGAAATGCAAATTGGAGAAGAATTGTACAAGCCACATTCTTCTCTCATCAGCTGGTCATTCTGCTACCTTCCCAAGGACAGAAGGACTCCTCAAAGGTACGTGGAACTTTAGCATTATCTCCAGAGACTGTTTTGTTCTATTATCAAGGTGCTCATGTTCATCCATAAGCACTGAGTCCTATCTTTCTTAGTTCTGCGAGCCAATGACTCCTTTTCATTCTTTAATCTCTCTAGGACTTCCCCAAATTTATACTGTCGGATCCAGGCCTTGGTTTATTTGGAAAGTGGTTCAGCACCTTGAAGATGAGCTGGCTCTGGAAAAGCATATTCCTTGTCCCAGAGAAAAAGTAGGAAGGAGGTAGAAGGTTTGCTTTTGTGGCTCTGGATGGGGGAGAAAGGAGAGGGGGGAATGGAGATAGTGGGAGAGAAGCAGCCAGTTGAAATCACTGAGGATAGCTCAGATCAAGATAAAAATAAGGCAGAAAGCAATCCATGGGTACTGCCCTTTCTTTATACACATTTTTTAAAAAGCAAAATTAGGGTTCTACATTTGCTCATAGCCTAAGAAAATGGATTGTAGTATTTTATGTCCACATGGGTAAGTTTAAAAAATCTAGCTAGTTTCAACTGACATGGCTGAACACTGAAAGGCTGCCAAGAAGTTACTCCGAAAGGATGCAAAGCATGAACAGACGTGGGCAAGTCAGAGCTGTTTCTGTCTCTCCCTCTCCCCCACCATGGCAAAGGGCTGAGCGGGGTTGGTGGTAAAGAATTCTAGTTCTAGCAACTACTGCTCTTTCTTCTATGGCTTTTGCAGAGATGCATACACTGACTATTTGATTAGCACATCTCCAGACAGACTCAGCAAAGGAGGCAGCATCAGACACGTGACACTCGGTTACATCCACTTCATTCACACATCCCCAGCCAGACCAAAATGTAAATCACAAGGAGGTGTCTGTGGTGAAGAACGTTACAAAGGTTATATAAATCTTTATCTTAACAGGCCCCTGAGTTTTCCCCTTTATGCGTAGGTGAAAAAGGCAACGAACAAGATCTTCTCGTTCTGTAAGTGCTTTGTGCAACAGCGTCCATGTAGATCCATTCCGACAGCATCGTTTGGGGAGGAGTCTCCTGGACTGAGTCGGACGTCTTCCTCCAGAGTTCTGGTCTTGTCTGGAAGGGGCTGGTTCGGCCCATGACTTTCCAGTTCTAGGACAGGCTGTGCGTGTCAGCGAAGGTGGCTCCAGCCCCGCCCCCACGATTGTGGGTGGGTCAGTACTGCAGAAACGCAGTCTGTCTCCAGCTCCCAGGAAGGTCATCTGGGTGAGATGCTGGGGCTGGGGAAGGAGCCGGAGTTCCGCGGAGACTGGAAGGGGATGGCGGGTGACGTGGGGGACCTCTTGGGGCTGCACAGGTCCCCGTTGTGCAGCTTCCACAGCAGCTCCTCGTTCTCCATGGAGAGGCGCTTGTTGACTTTGGACTCCTTCTCCAGCGACTCCTGCAAGACAGCCTGCTCCGTGGAAAGTTGCCTGGAAGACAAAAAAAAAAAAAAAGCCAGAAATCCTGTGATTCTGAATTGCTTCTTTCTTTTTTTTAAAGGTTGAAAAAAATCTTACTATTTTAAATTTAAGAGCCCCAAATGATCTCTTTGGAATAAAAGGAGCTACTGTGCATGGGTACTGGGCTGGCAGAGAAACCCAGGAAGTGTGACCTAGAGCCAAAGAAAAAGCTGCACTTTGGGGCAATTTCATAGTAGGGTGAGTGACGCTCCCACAGCTATACTGCATGTCTTAAGACCCTCGTATGTGTGGGGCTGTTTCGTGTTTGGTCTTGTGGTGGTCCTTCTCTGAAAGGGAAGGGAAGGCTTGCCCACTGAGGACTCAGCCTTTGGTCCAGGCCACTGTGGTAAAGCACTAAACGCTACAATTGTATTTTTCTGGATAGAAATCAGAACCTCGTTAACTACCCGCTTCTGTTGCATTTCCAGGAGGGGCATGGGTGGAGTGTGGTGAGAAAGTAACACTCTCGATGTTTCAGGAAGGGAGGAGCTTGGGGTGGGGGTGGGGAATAGGACAGTTTTATTTTTACCTTGAAATTGCCATGTGCTTGTCCATCCGAGCTTTTAATTCTTCATTCTCCTGCTGGAATCGCTTCAGTTTGTCCACCAGTGCTGTGTTGTTGTCCACCTTGGTGTCAACAAGAGTACCAATATTTATACATTAAAAATTACATAAAGCCCCTTATTTCCCTAAGGTACCTTCCTGACACCAGCACACACTGGAGAGATTTCATTCGGGGAAGTTTAATGGTATGTTGACTGTCTCTACACTGACGCACTGCAAAAAGAATCTACTGCAGCAAAACAGAGCACGTGGATAGTACTTTTTAAAGGTATGCCAGGCCACTTGAAAATGGACAAACCCAGGGCGTTAGTGATTTGTTCAAGTTCACATTGTTTCAGAATTCCCAAGAATTGGTGCCCTGCCTTCGGCAACCCTTGGGGGCTGTGCCTCTTTCAGGTTCAAGGTGATAAACACTGGCTGCCTAGCGGCCGTTTTCTTTATCAGAGGCACCACAGCTTCTTATGGTAAATTCTGAAAGAAAAAAAAAATCCCACATTTGATGAAAATTCAGTTCGTGGCAATGTTTAATATGACTTTAATCATGGTCTCCCGGTTACTCTTCAGCATTTACCTCCGAGTGGTCACATAAGGCAATCCACAAAGCTCTATAGAGCCTTAAAATAAACAAGTGACACTACAGAAAGCATTCCTCCTTGGTTGAACTAAAGATACGTTTGTTTGCCTAGGGCTTGCCCAGGCTAAACTTTCAAGGAAAACAAACTGACCAGTTGAGAGATTGAAGGATAAAAGCCCAGAAGACGTTGAATCAGTTAACACATGAACTGCCAGTTACATCCCTGCTTAGTTTCTAAAGGTAAGATTTGATTACGTGCTCGGAGGCGACATCACAGCTCTAAGTCCCTGTCACTGCTGCCCGTGACTAAGCGACTGTCACTCTGGCTCTTAGTTTGCAGTCCTACTGTTCTTAACATCTTATTATCCAGAAAAAGCTTAGGACAAGCCAACCAAGTGAAATATCCAAAACAAATGTGACTAGCGTGTAAGAAAAAGGGGGCATTGGAATTTCCAGGAAGTATAAAGGAATTCAAGATAAAAACATGAGGTGGGAAAATCTGGAATTAAAGACTGTGGGTAGGAATTAACCTTAATTCCTCATTTTACTGGAGAGGAAACTAGCCCTGGAATTTCGCTCTTAGAGCTAATTAGCAGCAGAGCTAGTTTTTACACTGAGAAAGCCTCCTTGCTTTCTAAGTGGCTTATTTTCAATAAAGGCCTGGAGCTTACAAATAAACAAGGTAACAGTGGGTTTACCTGTCTGTCCTTGTATTAACCCCTTCTTCTGCATATACACCATGCCATACTGACTAATCTCTTGGGCATGGCAAGGGACAGAAATACTTGTGGATCAACAAAGATCAAGACCTATGAGTAATTTTACAGCAGAGCCTGTTCTTACTGCACATGATGGTTTGAAGAGTTTTGATGTGTGCATGGCATATAGGGCAACCAATTATTAACAGGATTATCTGAGTTGTTGATGGCCACATTGGCAGTCATGAGACCTGATACAACAGCATGAGCTTTGGCAGGAACTGGTGTATATACTAGGTTGGGCCCATTAATAGACCATGAGTTCTTTCCTTCCTTTACAGAAACAAAACTTCCTGGTCATTCAAAGTGCCCGTCTATCCACATGGGGGCTTAGCTCTTACTTCCCTTGATAGGTAATAGTCTCTAGAAGAAAACCAAACACCAAAAACCAAACAAACTAATGCTGAGTGACTTCCATGCTCCCTACTGTCCAGGGCTGGTTTGGGTTTGAATTGAGGTACTTACTCAACACTGAGTTGCCCATAATTAGGGGGAGAAAGCAGTGCGAGGGGCCTGGCACAGTCAAAAGTGGTGTACAAAGTGCAGCACTGGCTGGGAACACCTTTGCTGCCGCGGCAAGCCCTGCAGGCTTGGCTAGACTCCTGGCTCTTAGCAGTCGCGTTCCAGGGCTGGACCAAGGCTCACACGGCACCGGGCTCACTGCTCACACACGCAGTCCTGGATGGACTCGTCATATGCTAACGTCCGTTCTGCCCTAGAGGCCGTAAACTAAACTTTATTCATATTTTGCATAGTGCTGGCTACTTGTACAACGAGATTAATTTTATAAAAGGGCAATTCTTTTATCACAGTCTAATTCACATGAAGCAAGATGAAGAATTTAGATAGCAAGATTCAATTGCTCTGATGGAATTAATTTATGTACTCAACAGTTTTGAGCAAAAGAAACCCACCCAGAGGTGGTAGTGTATTAAAGGACAGCTTTTACGTTATTTAAAAAGTCTTCTTATGCAGGTGGATATTCCCAGACCACTGAAACGGGAGACACTCGCGAGTTGTCATTTTTCCAAACACTGAAAGCTACCTTTTTTATGTTCCTTGAAAAAAATGTTCTAGAAGGTAGCAATGAATAAGCCTTAAGCTGACATGGAAAAGAAAATTTAACCTCTTCTACCTGTCCTATGTTTCCTATCTTTAAATAGCAATTAAGACAATTCCACAGGTCTAGTTCAGGGGCCAGTTCCTGTGCCTCAGGTATTACCCCGTTTAAGGTTCTGAATGAAATGTACCAGTTTCTCCATTTTCATTAACTTGATGTCCTGTTGGTGCAGCTTCTCATTCTTGATGTCTAAAACAGCCTTCAGGCTTTCTAACTCTTGCTCCAGATACATGATCTGAGGGTTTTTCTGGAAAACACACAGCAGGATATGGCTGTGACTGATCATTTAACACAATCACATGGTTCAAACTCTTAATATAAAGACATTTGATTAGATTTAGAAATTAAGTAGCAAGAGACATCAACCTTCTTACGGCAGTTTCAAAGAAAGATGAAAAGAAGGGTTAAGACATCTTTAACTTCAAAGTCTTTGGTCTTAAGAATGAAATAAAACATTTCACATTTGAAAACAAACACTTCACTCACGTATCAGTAACTTAACATGGAAAAAACATTGGTAGCACCAAATATTTTACTGGAAGTAAGCTAAAAACCACAGCTTACAACACAAAACAGAACTCTAGTGGCTAGAGAGTACGCAATTCCAAGTCCTGGCCAGGTGTTTGGGGGGAGAAAGGGAACAATAGTTCTCTCTATCCAAAGTCAGTAACTCATGAGGAATGAACAGGCAGTGTGTTTATTGGGCTCTCTGGAAAACAAGAGGAATGGCAATCACGTGCTGAGTCTTTTGGACGCTCGCTATGACAGGACTAGGTTAGCCTGGCCGTACTTCTAGAGCAGGATTAACAGCCCATCATTTATGTGACACCCGAACACCTACATGGCATAGAGCACGTGCAACTGTGAAAATTCTATGCAAGATAAACACTATGTAAGGGGAGATCATCCTCTGAGAGCACGAGACCAGGGTGGATTCCTCAACTCCTTGCTTTAATTATTGAAATTCAAGTGAACCTTCCAAAATGCACGACACAAGTTAAAGGCACAAAATCTATTGATCTGGTGTTCAGCGAGGGAATTTCTTAGACAAGAGTCAGTGGTGTCGATCATCAAACCTATCCTCCTGGACAGTGGTTAACGCTCTGGAGCAACCCTTAGGGAGAATCAGGGAAGGTGCCCTTGGAAAATCACTTAAACCCCTCACTTCGCAGAAGGAGACAGAATTGCACAGCTCAAGTGACCTACCTGCTCAGGCCCCAAAAGTGCTGGGGTGCGGACCAACCCCCGATCCTCAACTCCAGGGCTCTTCCAGAAACTTCCTACATTTCATATACTGTTATCCTTTTACATATGATTTTTTTTAAACCATAAAGAGAGCAAATCCCATCTTGCTGATTTTTAAAGTCAGAGTGTAGGCAGCCTCGTTCCCACTGCACCTTTCCCTACTTCTCTGCCACCACTCTCATACATGCTCTTTTCCCACAACCTGGGCAGGCTTAGGTGGGGTAAGGCATGAGATAGTCCTGCTTTCCTCAACCTGTTTCCCTTCTGAACTTTTTCAGGAGCTGCTGCAGGATCAGGAAGCTCTTTAAAAGCATTCCCTGAACCACTCATAAGATTTACACCCTGCGTGTGAAGTCTACACATTTCTTTTGCAATCGAATTTTTCTAAGAATCTTCCAGAATAAATAGCTTTGAAATTTCACTGAATAGGACCTCATTCACTTGCATTCAAATGTCTAGAGGGTCTCTCAATGACATAGCAGAAGAGCTCACTGAGGGAGCCAGGTACTTCGAGAGTTGCGACAGGTCTTAAGTGGCACAAAAGCTCTGCTTCTGCAGCCCCGGACACAAATACATGGAATGAAAAGACAGAAGTAGCACCCGCCCCCCGCAAAAAAGTTGGGGGGATACAGAGGAGTAAGGATACAAGCTGCAAGAGAAAGTTAAGTTTACCAGAGAAATTTGTAGTTTTCAAAAGTGAGGACTGGACTTCCCTGATGGTGCAGTGGATAAGAATCCGCCTTCCAATGCAGGGGACATGGGTTCGATCCCTGGTCCAGGAAGATCCCACATGCCACGGAGCAACTAAGCCCGTGCGCTTAGCCCACAACTACTGAGCCCACATGCCACAACTACTGAAGCCTGTGCGCCTAGAGCCCATGCTCCACAACAAGAGACGCTACCGCAATGAGAAGGCTGCGCAAGGCAAGGAAGAGTAGCCCCTGCTCGCTGCAACTAGAGAAAGCCCGCACACAGCAACTAAGACCCAACATAGCCATCCATAAATAAATAAAAAAGTGAGGATTATCCATACAATGAAATATTGTTCAGCCATAAAAAGGAATGAAATGTCTGTACCTGCTACAATATGCACGAACCTTGAGAACTTAAGCTGAGGGAAAGAAGCTGACACAAAAAGCTTCATATAGCACAATTTCATGTCAATGAAATCTCTAGAACAGGTACATGGATAGAAACAGAAAGGAGACTGGTGATCCCGTAGGGCTAGGGAGTTTGGGGGGGGAAATGGGGAATGACTGCTAAAGGGTGCAGGGTGTCTTTTGGGGGCGGGTGATAAAAGTGTTCTGTAATTAGATCCTGGTGACCAAGGTATAACTTGTGAACTGCTGAACTGTACATTTTAGAAGGGTGAATATCGTGGTATGTAAATTATATCACAATATAGCAAGTTAATTAAAAAATGAAGTCTTTACATAAAACCCTGAACCTAATTGATAGTTTTCCTGTCTTCCTATAGGTATTAGCTTAGATCACTTGCAATATATTGGATTTCAGCTGTTATGTCAGTTTTTAGAATTAAAAAGACACCAGTAACCAAAGCAGCCACTTTATACAGTTTAAAAATCATACGGCAAGATATGAAAAAGATTCCAAACCCATACTGTTTCTCTAGCTGCTGAACACTTAACTGACTCTAAAAGACAGCTAAGCAGAAGAAAAATTCATTAGTGATGGGGGAGCATACGCAACTTACTAAATTTGCTTTCTCTCTTGATATTCTTTTTTGTTCTTCTGATTTCAACTTTTCATTTAAAGTGTCATTTTCACTCTTCAAACAATTGATTTGTTTCTAAAACACAAACAGTGAAATGTGGAACGTAAGTAAACAAGCGGGCACCAGAAACACTGCAAATGTGCACAGAAATGTACTCAAACCATACAAGCGTCAAGAATGATGATGGGAAGGTGGGCAGGAGCGGTGGTGGTGACTGAGATTTACCTACCTCTAGTGACTCCTGCTTCTCGTAAAGCAAATCCTCAAGTGATTTCTTTTCCATTTCATGGCTTTTCTTGATCTCTGGGAGCGATATTTTTTTGAGTCAATAACATCCTACGAGATCACTGTATTCTACAGTCATTATAGCACATGGAGGCAACAGTTGATTATGAGGCGCTGCGCCTACATTACTTCATATTTGTACGGCACTGTTGTAGAAATTAAACGACTTGTTCTCAAATTAGCCCATGAGGTGAGTAGGGCAGATAATTCCCCTTTTATGAATGAGAACACAGAGGCCCAGAGAGGCCAAAAGACCTCAGAGAACAAAGAGCACGCCTGGGGGCAATGGGGATGGGGGCGATCAAACACTGGCCTTCAGACTCCTGGTCAGGAGGCCCTGTGCTCTGTTCCAGTTGCCCTTCACGAACCAAACAAGTCTCAGATTAAACCCATCTCCAGCAGGAAGGAAGAAAAACAATGTTTACCCAACATCTACCCTGGGCCAGTCACTTTTACATGTTCTCATCTCTGACCTCACACAACAAGTCTGTTTTTCTGATGAGAAGGCCCCTGACAAAGTTCACAGGGTCAGTTCTCACCATGTGTCCATATGTTTCTCTGTAGATGCAATGGGTTCGGTGTAATAACTTCAGCTACATGGGCACTTATCTTCTGTAAAAAATGGCTTCTTATTCTTTTCCTTTTATTTCAACACTACCAATCATGATGAAATAATAAAACACATCTTTTTATTCAACAAATGCCATCTACATTTCACAGCAATGCTGCTGTGAAGTGCCTGGCATGGATCCTTCACCATGGTCAGGATATAAACTGACACTTTCAACTTCCCAGGATCTGAAGTGGTCAAGCACAACTATTACCAAAAGGGCCTTAAAGTTCCTTAAAAGTTCATTCTATTTCCTAAAAGGGGGACTTCCCTGATGGCACAATGGTTAAGAATCTGCCTGCCAATGCAGGGGACACAGGTTCAAGCCCTGGTCCAGGAAGATCCCACATGCTACGGAGCAACTGAGCCCGTGCGCCACAACTACTGAGCCTGTGCTCTAGAGCCCGTGAGCCACAACTACTGGGCCCGCATGCCACAACTACTGAGCCCGCGTGCCACAACTACTGAGCCCGCGTGCCACAACTACTGAGCCCATGCACCTAGAGCCCATGCTCCGCAACAAGAGAGGCCACCGCAGTGAAAAGCCCACACACTGCAACAAAGAGTAACCCCTGCTCGCCGCAACTAGAGAAGGCCCAGCAGCAATGAAGACCCAACAAAGCCAAAAAATAAATTAAAAAAAAACATCCAAAACTATATTTCCTAAAAGGCTGGCATTTATAACAAACTATTATTTGCATCCTTAGGGGAAAGGGGATCTCCTCACAATGAACAGTGCAAAAAGAAACCAAAAAACACTCCAAACGGAATACCACAGGGTATTCTCTAGAGGGGCAAGTTATGAATCATTTCCGTTTTAAAACATATCACACTGTTCCACTAGCTTTTATTCTATTTCAATAGAAAAAAGCATTCTTGCCTGAAAGGGAGGTTTCATAGGCCTTCTTTAGCAAGTCTATTTTCTCTGAGTGGCTTGCTTCAATTTCCAACTTTGAGGTTTCATGGGCAGCACTTAAGTTGTCAAACTATAAGAAAAAAACCAAAACAAAACAATAGCTTATCAATAAAAAGTCCTAAGGTGAATAATAAGCAGCAGCGTTAGGAAATCTGACACATGAGCTCGCATTCAAGTCTAAGGCCTACCAGACACATGGAAAGAACAACCCAACTGGGGTTTGCCAGTCGCTATGCTCCAGTCCACCGTGCCTCAGGAACACAACATGCAGCTCTCCAGGGTTCACGGGTGGAAAGGGCTGAGTCCACCATACGGAACGAGGATACCTTCCGTGGTGACAGGACCATATAAGCTCTACATCTGTCATGTTGGCCTCTATATTCTCGGTCCCTAGCACATGCCTGGCATATAGTTGGCACTGTGTAAATATCAGCTAAATGAAAAACTGATTTGAAATGGGAACAAGGAAATTAAAGAGAGGTTTAGGGTATACCATTAAGGGAAAAATACGAGTTATTAAACAAGAGCCATTTTAAAAAAGAAGAAGAAACACAAGCCAACGTTTCAGCAGCACCAGAATGTTTGCAAAGGGATTATTTCTAGGTAGTAGGATAAAGGGATGTTTTATTTTATTTTTTTAAATATATCCAAAAAGAAACAAAAACGCTAATTTGAAAAGATACATGCACCCCAATGTTCATAGCATTATTTATAATTGTCAACATATGGGAACCACCTAAATGTCCATCAACAGATGAATGGATAAACAAAATGTGATACACTATATATATATATATATACACACACACACACACATATATAGGTATGTGTGCGTGTGTGTATATATATATATGGACCACTACTCAGCCATAAAAAGAATGACATTTTCCATTTGCAGCAAAATGGAGAGCCATTATGCTAAGTGAAATAAGACAGAGAAAGACAAATACTGTATGATATCACTTATACGTGGAATTTAAAAAATACAACAAACTAGTGAACATAACAAAAAAGAAGCAAACTCACAGATATAGAGAACAAACTAGTGGTTACCAGTGTGGAGAGGGAAGGGGGAGGGGCAAGATAGGGGTAGAGGAGTAAGAGGTACAAACTATTAGGTATAAAACAAGCTAGAAGGATATTGTACAACATGGGGAGCACAGCCAATAGTTTATAATAACTATAAATAGAGTTATAATCTTTAAAAATTGTGAATCACTATATTGTACACCTGTAACAATCTTGTACAGCTATACTTCAATTTAAAAAATTTTTAAAGGGTTGTTTTAAATTTTATCTTTTTTTCTTCTGATCTTTCGCTCAACATATGTACATTGCTTTGATCATAAAAAAATTTAATTTAAAAAACTTTTCATTTATTTAAAATTTAAAGAAGTTCATCAAGGGATGTCCAACAAAGAGAAGGCCATCAAAGCAAGGCCATCATCAGACAACAGTTAGAATTCAAATTAATAGCCATGGCCAAGCACATGCGCAGGTTCTAAAAGCACCGACCTGCTCCTGTAACTGTGTTTTGTACTTCTCTGCTTCTTCGATGTAGATATTCTGAAGCTTTTCACACTCCCCGGTGTAAAATTCTTTAAGCCGATTCTCCAGCTCTGTTAGATCAGTCTGGTGCTGCTGGTTTAGCTTCTGGACAAATCCTTCATAAGCTATTTGCAACTCATTCCTGGCTTTTTCTAACTTCTCACAGGTGGTTGAAGCAGTGACTGAAAAGAGATGGAAAAAGAAAAGGGAAAATGACACTTAACCTGCTAAATGTCCTAAATTCATAACATTCACACACAGATGTGATGACTCTGGAAGCATAAACACAGGGCTCTCAGAGTACTCGATTCTCTCAGGACCAGATTTTCAAACATAATAGTATAAAAATGAATGATAAAAGGGAATGAGAGGAAATGGTCTCTGGCAGCAAAAAGCCAACTGTCTATCAAGCAGTAAGAGAAGTCCTTGAGCAGAGCCAGGTTCCCAAGTGAAGAGCACCCTTTCACATGGTGACCAATCAGTGCAGGGGCTGTAATGAGAGGAGGCTCTGATTGGCCGAGGCGTCTCTAAGGCAGGCCAACCACTAGAGGAGGCAGCCGAGATGTAGGAGCAGGTAAGACCAGAGAGAAGCAATAAATAGACTTTAAGCTTGTATGCAGTTGGAGCCAATTTAAACTCGTTACATCAAAAATACAGTAATAGAAACAAAATACTAGACTATATTGAACACAAATCACCAGAACATAAAAACTTTAGGAAAAATACGTTGAGAAGCTACAATACAATGTAAATATATTGAAAGGTTAACATTTTTAAAAGGCAAAGTAATTTGATAAACATAAAATCAGAGCATCCTAACTCTTCACTACCACTACCAAAAACAGAAGTACTAACAATACCTTGCAGAACTTGCACATAAACACATACCCACACAGACTATAATAAATCCTGAAAGAAATGGGAGAATATATATGCAAATGAAGCAACCGACAAGGGATTAATCTCTAAAATATACAAACAGCTCATGCAGCTCAATATCAAAAGTACCCAAATAACCCAATCAAAAAATGGGCGGAAGGGGACTTCCCTAGTGGTGCAGTGGTTAAGAATCTGCCTGCCAATGCAGGGGACACAGGTTTGAGCCCTGGTCTGGGAAGATCCCACATGCCTTGGAGCAACTAAGCCCGTGAGCCACAACAACTGAGCCTGTGTGCTGCAACTACTGAAGCCCATGTGCCTAGAGCCCAGGCTCTGCAACAAGAGAAGCCACTGCAATGAGAAGCACGCGCAGCACGACAAAGAGTAGCCCCCACTCACAGCAACTGAAGAAAGCCCGTGCGCAGCAACGAAGACCCAAGGCAGCCAAAAATAAAATAAATAAATTAAAAAAACACAACTAAATATAGAACTACCATATGACCCAGTAATCCCACTCCTGGGCATATACCTGGAGAAAACCACCATTCAAAAAGATACATGCACCCCAATGTTCATTGCAGCACTATTTACAATAGCCAAGACATGGAAGCAACCTAAGTGTCCATCGACAGATGAATGGATAAAGAAGATGTGGTACATATATACAATGGAATATTACTCAGCAATAAAAAGGATGACATAATGCCGTCTGCAGCAACATGGATGGACCTAGAGACTGTCATACTGAGTGAAGTAAGTCAGACACAGAAAGATAAATATCACATGATATCGCTTATATGTGGAATCTAAAAACAAATGGGTACAAATGAACTTACAAAATAGAAGTAGAGTCACAGATGTAGAAAACAAATCTATGGTTATCAGGGGATGGTGGGGGAGGGATAAATTGGGAGATTGGGACTGACATATACACACTACTATATATAAAATAGGTAACTAATAAGAACCTGCTGTATAGCACAGGGGACTCTACTCAATACTCTGGAATGGCCTACATGGGAAAAGAATCTAAAGAAGAGTGGATATATGTATATGTATAACTGATTCACTTTGCTGTACACCGGAAACTAACACAACATTGTAAATCAACTATATGCCAATAAAAATTTTTTTTAAATCCTGAAAGAGCTCTATCATTTCTTGGGAAGCCTGACTTTGGACTTTGGCAGCCTTCCTGTACTTATGTTAGATATGGGGGAAAGGAGTGCTACTCTGTAAGGAGGATGCATGTTCTCAACACCCCAGAGTGCCCATGGATTCATGCAAAATGGGTACTGGTAAGTCTGTTTATTATAAAGTAATCCTTATGTCTCTTTTGGTAAGGAATATGTATTTGTGGAGTAGTGGAAGGAAAAAGGTTGTTTTAGGGAGGATAGTTTAGATCAATGATTATTCTGACCTAAGTAGTGGGAAATTGGCTGGCTCCCGGGATGGATTTCGGGCAATGATGTAGACTTGTTTTCTTGGGAATATGCCACATGGCAGTAGAAATACCAGCCCATACTTGTCCCATATCAGTATTCCTTCAGAAATAAAATAAGTCATATTGAAATAATGACAAGCATAGTGTCTGCTAAAGAGCACCCTTAAAATTCAAATAAACCCACAAATGTTTACTGAACAGTAAAGGCAAAAACAAAGCAAGAACTACTACCCTGATATCGAGGGTAAAAACTGTATTCCACGATGAGCAATGGGGAGCCTGCACAGTGCACCTTGGGAGCTAGAACATTCCCAAGGCAGAAAAGTTGGAGAGAAGACTCAACAAGGCAGGTGTAGGCCAGATTACAGAGATCATCAACATCACCAACAACTCAGGCCTTTGGGACTCTGTTTGGGAAGTGATTTTTTTCCTTAAAAGAATTTATTAAAAGATGATGGCCATGCTGATTGCTACAGAATATGCTCCTCATATCACTACTTATTTATCAAAGGAGGAAAAAGTGATTAATGAAGGCAAATGTTAGCCAAACAGGTAAACGTATTCGCTTCCACTGCCTTTCCAAAATAGTACAAATAAAATGATAGGGCCACAAGCCTCCGTGTGTGAATTCCATGTTACAGCTCTATATGAAAGAAGGCAGTAGAGAAATATTTGCGAGCAGTCAATAAAGGCATCAAAATAGCTTTTCTATTCAGAGAAATCTTGATTTCACACAGCCTTCTGACTTAATTGCCTCAGGATTTCAGATAACAGCAAAGTAAAAAACAAAACAAACAAAAAATTCTAGCTCATCTGAAGGCTCATATCTGAGATAAAATGTCTAAGTGAACCAAAAACTAGAAGAGCTTCTGTGTAGAAGTTAGCAGTATGCTACACCTGCCGGATTTCAACACATCTGCTTGTAATCAAAGACTGTCAGTCTGAATGTGTAACTGTATAACTTTAAAATCAAAAAGGATTGATGGAAGTCCTCTCACACTGGTGGCCGGACAGGGTGTTTCCTCTTTTTTTTTTTTTTTTTTTTAAAGAAGCTTAACTAGTGTTTGATTTTGTTGGCCACTGTGCAGAGAGGTAAAGGGAGGACAGGAGGGAAGGAAGGGTACAGGGAAAAAAAAATGGGTCGGATGGGGGAGCGGTGGTTACTGCTGTTAGGACAACAGTCCCAAGGCAGGCCCGGCCCCAGGTGGTGACATCAGCCTGCAGCTGTGCAGGGACAGCTGGGCTGAAGTGATCCCTCACACAAATGGCTCTACTTTGAGTTAACGGGCCTGGGCTCCTGGGGAAGCACTTATCTGGCATAAAGACTCGTGAAATACTTTTCTAAAGGACACACATGTCAACGCTGTATCAAGGGTTCTCAGGACCCCTGATGGCTGGACACACTCGTCGGGAGAGTCGGGGACGCCAGCCTGGGGCTTCAGTCCTGGACTTTTCCTTGTACTTATTTCAATTTAGGAGCGATTTCTATGCAGCTGGGCTCTTACTCCTGTTCTCAGTTTTGTCTCTTCCTTGCTTATTCTCCAGAATTCCGCTCACTCTCGGTCAATTAGTCAAACACCCAAGACAGCCAAAATCAAACGTGAATCTCAGAATTCGGACTAAGCAAGGAGTTTTCGCACAGTGTTAGGCGATACTGTTTTCATGAAGTTAGTGCACGGACGCAAAATCCACAGACTACAAAGTAGTCCTTTTGTCCTTACTGTTTTAATCATTCTATTAGACAATTTTTAAAAGCATGTCTGTGATAAAGCACACCAAAGAGACCACTGCCTGCAGAAAAATTGATGGATTATCATTTTTGTGCCCATATTGGGAAAATGCAGAAGCCCTCTCCAGCAATCTATTAATTAAAATGAGAAACAGAGTTTTCAGAATTAAGAAGCGAAAGAAAGAAACCAACTCATTTACAAGATCAGCCCTGGGCTTCCCTGGTGGCGCAGTGGTTGAGAGTCCGCCTGCCGATGCAGGGGACACGGGTTTGTGCCCCGGTCCGGGAAGATCCCGTGTGCCGCGGGGCGGCTGGGCCCGTAAGCCATGGCCGCTGAGCCTGCGCGTCTGGAGCCTGTGCTCTGCAGCGGGAGAGGCCACAACAGTGAGAGGCCCGTGTACCACACACACACAAAAAAAGATCAGCCCTAAAACATAAGGCCACATTACAAGCTGGAAGTTGACATTTCAACCTGAGATGAACCAGGCCTTAGAAGAATTCGAGGCCAAGGACAGAACAGGAAAAACAGAGAGACACTCCCCTGACAGTTTAAAACATGGATAACTAAGCAAGGAAAAAATATTTCACAAGTGGTGAAATGCTTGAAATTTTTCATTTTCGATTATTTGGATGACATCTACAGAAGGTCCAATGCCTGAATCAAATATAACCTTGAGAAGAGAACTGGCTTCGTCCTGGGTCCTTTAGGAGTTTTCCCCAGGAGTGAAGTACAGCCATTACCTCATTGGTTCTGGTGGCCTTTCCTAAGAGGAAGGGTCAGATTTTTATTATTTCCATCTCATGGAGACCAATTTCCCTTTGGTGACTGATAAATGTACTGTTTACAATGAAAAACATTATACAACCATGGCCCTAAATTGTTAGTATTCTTTTGAAATGATACACGGCTTTCTTAATTTTTATATCTGAGTAGCAGTTTTCGTCATGAGACAACTAGAAATACTTTAATTCTCAGGAACATAAATAAATGTCTTAACAGAATAGAGCTAAACACTTAGGTTCAAGCCACACCACTTACCTGCTATGTGATTTGAGCAAATGACTTAAGCTTTCTAAGCCTGAACTTCCTTACTTTTAAAGTGGCGCTAATATTAGTGCCTTCCACTGCAGGATTAAATATATGTGAAGCGCTTGGCCGGTGCCTGACCAGAGTTAAGTATGCAACAAATGTTACTGTTATTATTGCTAGCTTTGCCAAAGTCCACTGATTCAAATGTGTCTGAAGAGTCCTCAAAGACATGCTTGGCGGGGAGGGGTGTCCATGACACAGTGTGACAGTTACAAAGATGCACTGCTCGTCTAGTATTCAGAGAAGGTAAACACACACACACACACACACGAGGACAGGGTACACATCCACCCCAAAGCTTCACTTTCTAATACTACTGTTCTTGGCATTATATGCAATAGAATTTCTCCAACTTTTAGGTAATTTTATCTAAATTAGACATAAAATATGGAAGAGAAAAAAGAAAAAGAAAACTAGGGAGGTAAGGTCCCTCAGGAGCTCATGCAAAGTTTCATGATGCCATACAAGAGTTCGTGACCGAAAGAAGAGACAAACAGGAAAGCAAGATGACTTCATTCCCCAGCTGTACACCCACACTCTCCCTAGACGCTTCCAGCAGGCCTGCTGTGAGTGCCAGCCCTTCCTTGAGCACGGTTCCCTTCTCCGCACCATCCAGGAGGGCAATGAGGTGGGTGTCTGGTCCAGCCTCTCCTGCCTCCTCTGGGTCTCTCTCAGTCTCTCTCTCCGGCCACCTCACCTGCTTTTATTTCTGGGCACCCCTCCACTCCTTTCTTTAACAGTACACACTTCTCAGGGCAGACATGCTTTTTAAAAAAAAAAACAACTTATAATTGTGGAATAATTTTATTAGATTGATAGAAGAGGTACAAAGAGACAGTACCAAGAGCTCCCGTATACCCTTCACCTAGGTTCCCCAGATGTTACCGTCTTATGTAAAGCCAGGACATTTGTCAATACGAAGGTTTTAACATTGAAGCAATACTATTAGCTCTACTACAGACTTTATTCCAATTTCACCAGTTTTTCTACTAATGTCCCCCCCGCTTTTTTAAGAATAAACTTCTTTAGAATAATTTTAGATTTTCATAAAACTCGTAAGGATAGAATAGTTCCCGGATACCTCTCTCCCAGTTTCCCCTAATGCTGATATCATATATTATGACAGGACATTTGTCGAAACTAAGAAATAATTTTACTGGCACATTACTATTAACTAAACTCCAAGCTTTGTCCTTGCTTTCCAACCCAAGATAGCGACCTGCATTTACTCATCACATTTCCCTCATCTTCTCTAATCTGTGAATGTGTCTTTCCTTGCTTTTCATCATCTTGACAATGTTGAAACCAGGCATTTTACAGAATGTCCCTCAATTTGGGTTTGTCTGACATTTTCTCTGCATACTCCTCTGACCCAGGAATTCCACTATTAAGAATATATGTGTGGGACATACTCCCACACATACAAAATGAGGGACATACGAAGCTATTCACTAGATCATTTTTTGTAAGAGCAAAACATTACAAACAACCGAATGTCCACCGTGAAGAAACTGGTTAAATTAATTATGGTATAACTATATAATGGAATCGTTTCCAAAAAGTAATTTTACAGCTGTTTAAAAACATATTGAGGAAGTTCTCTGTGTACTGATCTTTAAGAAATGCTAAGCAGAAAGCAAGGTGCAGAATAGCACGTGTAATGCTCTGCCACCTGTGTATAAAAGGAAGGGGAAACAAATATCTACCTTACGTTACTTCTCCTGTACCCCAGCCCCAGAACCATAAATGGCGACATAACCTTCTATCATAGTAGCACGATTGTTTCAGAGTATTATTCTCTGAAGGGAAATCTGCTCGTGACACACTTCCAGGGCAAGTGACCGTGTTGGTTACTCTCTTAAACTGGGGTCTAATCTGCTTCAAATTGGAGATAATATACCTGAACAAAGCAACCAAGAAGCCCTTTTTAAAAAGTAAAATGCTACTTTGTGGAGAGGCTGGTGCCCAAAGAACAACAGAAGGGCAGGGACCTAGACTATCAACAACAAGCATTTCCAACTCTGCAGATCAGTTTCCTGATACGCCAGGTAGGACTAAATATCACCTGCTCTGCTAACCTTACAGTTTGGTGAGGATAAAGTGAAAGAGTGCTCTATTTTGTAGAGTGAGTCTTCACAGGCTGTCTGTGGAATGATCATCTACTCATAAAAGCCCCAGGTTTTGCTCCCCAAAGGTACTGCTTTTTCACAAGACCAAGAAATTTGGCAGACATGTGAGAGAGACAAAGGTCTCTTTCTGAATTTCGAAATTAGCTACAAATAGCTTTCAGATTGCTCTTGGGCATTATATGAATTGACAAGAACTGATTTCAAAAGCCTTCCACTAATCACATCTTACTGGGAATTTACTTTCACAAACCTCCCGCAACGTCAAATCCATTCTCCCATAAATAATAGCACCTTCCCTTTAAAGCTCAGTTCATACTTTACAAAGTGCTCTCATATTTATTATTCCATGTAATAGAACATAGTCATGTCTTGAGTTAATAACATAGGTATTATCTTAAATCTCACTTTACTAGACTGTAGGGGGAACGGACGTGGCAGAACCGGGTCTAGAACTCAATCCGCTCAGCCCTTCTCAATGCAGGTTCTATAGCACAGAACACGGAACAACCTGATCCAAGTGGCTGTTTTCTCAACTTGAGAGGCATTAAGAGAGAAGTTCACGCATTCATACAATGGACACCTCAGAATAACAGGGCTTAATTACCTTGTGCAAGCTAGAGAGACTGCAAAGTAAGGCAGGTAAAAAAACGATCTTTTTTCTCCCTACACTGATTAGTCCTGATGAAATCTTATTCACATGCGGGATGACGGTCTGGCCCAGTCACAGATCTTAGTACAGAGGTGCCAGCTGGACCTCCACAGAGCCCCGGGTTCTCCCTGCCAATAAAAGTCTGCAAAGGCTTTGCTGTTTTTCAGCTTAGTCACTGGCCAACAACATGCTGCAAAACAGATGCTCTCATAGTCACAACAGCAAACGTTCCATGGACCAATCAAAACACTTAGGCTGGAAAGTGGATCTGAGTCAAGAGCCTGGCTGAATAACCGGCATAAATGTTCTAAGCTTCAGGCCTGAGGAAAGTAAGTTAACATTTTAAGGAAATCACATTTCAATCAAGAGAATAAATTTAATATTAATGAACAGGTGAGTCTGATACTATTCTGTGTCTCCTCCCTGATGATTCATGTTTAGGGGGCAAGGTTGAATAGGGCAGGTCAAAGTTACCGGTAGGCAGAGACTTCCCTGGTGGTGCAGTGGATAAGACTCCGCACTCCCAACGTAGGGGGCCCCGGTTTGATCCATCCAGGAACTAGATCCCACATGCATGCCGCAAGAGTTTGCATGCCACAACTAAGGAGCCCTAGAGCCACAACTAAGACCTGATGCAACCTAATTAATTAATTTTAAAAAGCCACCTAGAATTAAAACAAAACAAAACAAACAACAAAAAAACCCCAAAGTTACTGGTATGCATATGATTTGGAAGCCTATGTACAAGAATGGATTCAGTTCAGTTAGAGCTATTTGGTATTATTCTCTTACTCTGCTCACATAAGTCTTACATACATATATTTTTTACATTAAGTGAACAACATTCTGGACAGCTAGTGTGCTGTCAAAGTGTGGCCCAGAGAGCACCTGCATCAGTCACCTGGATGATCATTACAAGTGGACTCCTCCATCCCAAGCCACCCGAGTCAGAACCGGGAATCTGCAGTTTTAATCTGGCCTGTTTTATTATACAGTGAAGTTTGAGAACCACCGACAGATTACATTAAATCAGGAAATACTGAACATATCAAAACTGGACAAGGACAAGTGAGGGAAAAGACCAGGACAAGGAAGAAGACTCAACAGGCTTTCAGAATAGACATGCTTGGGCTTCCCTGGTGGCGCAGTGGTTGAGAGTCCGCCTGCCGATGCAGGGGACCCAGGTTCGTGCCCCGGTCAGGGAAGATCCCACATGCTGCGGACCGGCTGCGCCCAGGAGCCATGGCCGCTGAGCCTGCGCATCCGGAGCAAAAAGAACAGACACGCTTGGTAATATGGTGCATCTGTACAGGTGAAAGAACCTAACCTTTCACTTATAGAGACAGCCAGCCAAAGTCTAAATTTAGAAGAGACAGACAAGGATAGAAAAAGAACAAGCCAAGTTTAAGACGGAATCAACTCCCTCTTCAATCAACTCAGTGAGATAAAGAATTGTTTTGGCATACGGTTGGTTTTCATTACATATTAATAGATTTTTCATTAAAGCCCACTTCAAAAATCACTTCTGGAATTCTGCAACTCAAAAGTGGCTTAAGTGTAAAGAGTTTTAAAATTACTCTAAATATACAACCTTGTTAAACCATAACTGTACACAAAACTAGTGAAAGAATTAACACATTCCATAAAGGTGTTAAGGGAGGTTAGTTCACAGACACAGTCAAGTGTTGATCAGACAATGTGTACACTGCTTTAGGCAGAGCCAAGTCACTTTTTCCTAGTACATAATAACAAGATATTTTAATCTAATACTTCTTGACTTGAATAAAAAGATCCCAAAAGTAGTTATCAATGCAAACTAGTGTTTATATCAAATGATTTCCCCATCTTTCCAACAGTTTCACCATGGTTTCTTTCTCTGTAATTAACGGGAGTTTGGTGGTCTAGCCATCCTAGGTTTTTATCCAGGTGCTTTGCTTTTCTGGCCTGTTGACCTTAAGAAAGTTACATAACGTTTAAGCCTCAATTCTTCCCTCCGTCCCTCCCTCCCTTCCTATACAATGCAAACCAGTAGACTTAGAGATGAACACTGATGTTAGGAAAAAGTAAGCACTCAATAAATGTTGCTGCCATACCCATCATCCTTACATACAGAGGGCAAAATCGACTAGTCTTCTGAACCATTATTATGGGAATTCCAGGAATTTTTAGTGAATAAAGGGTTAAAATCTCATTTGTATCATGACATAGGAACAATCAGGACAAATGTATAAAAAGATGTGAGTTAGCTATTAATTCTGACGGCTAGAAAATAATTGTGAAATACAAACTACCTTTTTCTTCATTAATTTAGATGAAAAAATGTGATTCCAATGATTAAGATCAATACAAAAATACAGTAGGAACCCTAAAAGATCATAATTATGGCGCTCCATTACACCAACATGACCATAAGATCAGAATGACACATTTATTCCATATCTCAGAGGTAAAATGTTTGCTGTGGATTATGTAGAACATTAAATTGAACTGTAATTTATTTTGAGGGCTGACATTTTCAAAATGACCTGATTAACTGGGATTATCAGGCATAATGGAAAATGTCTTCAAGAGAACTATAGCTCATCTTACTTTATTACTTAGTTTTAACGGTTTATAGGAAAATATCTGTGTACAGAAACCATCAAGTATAAGCATATTATAAGGATAAAACCAACTTTCCCTAGCTACCATCCTCAGCAGTAAAATCATTCATTCATTCTCTGAAGTGCTAAGCATCAGAAGTGCTAACTGCCAGGCCCAAGGTACTAGCTGGTAGAGCTACAAAGATGAAGGACGTACTGGCCTAGCCCTTGAAGTGCTCACAGCTCTGCACTGTGAAAAGAGGTCTATAAACAAACACCTAGAGGAGCAAGGTACTTGAAGGGTATAGTAGAAGGTGCAGTTCACTTGTCTGAAGGATTTGGGTGAAACTGAATTGAAGACAAGGTATTTTTAGCTAAGACTTTAAAAATAAGCAATGAGAAGAAGGAGGAGTTTGAGAGGCAAAAATAGAAAGATAGTGGGAAGAGGAGAGAGCCTTTCAAACAGAGAGGAGGCACAAACGAGGCATGAATCAGCCTCTCTGCCTGGGACCTTGGGAGGGAAAAGGAGGTGTGCAGAGAGGAGAACGAGGGTCAGACACCATGAAGCTACACCGGAAGGTTACAGACACATCATACATGGTGACTTTAGTATGCTTGGACTTCTTCCCAAAGCCAAAATGGAGTCACTTATGCTTGTTAAAGATGTCCAATAGAGGACACACATGAGATTTATTACAAGTATAGTCCTGGTAGCACTTGGAGAAGAGAGAAGCAGGCCTGGGGGCAAGGTGACCACTGGGACATACTGCAGGTGAGAAATTAAAGGACTTAAATTAGGACAGAAGCAGCCAGAATGCTGAAGAGAGATGGATCTGGGCGACCTTTAGAACACAGCCTGGTATCATGTGGAGGATGGAGGAAGAGGGTTATGACCTTAGTTGGCAGCCTGGGTGGTAAGTGAATAATAATCCAGTGCAGAAGGTGATGAACAGACTCTGAGGCCTAGGTCTGAATGAGGAGACACTGCAGAGTATTCCGGAAGCAAGGGGCTGGGGAGTCAGGAAGGTCTGACTACACTGGACTGGCTCATCTAGAGGCAGCTCTTCACTGGGAAGAAAGTATTTACAGCTTGGGGAAGGAGGGGACTAGAAAAATAAATCTGTGAGTCATCACCCTACAGGTTGTAGTTGAAACCATGGGAATGGGTAAGAAAAACAGCCGACGATGAAAGCCTTACGATGACCTTATTGAAGGGGTAAGTGAAATTATGCTACATCCACTCAAAAGGCATTACCGTGATCATTAACCACGAGCGTATGAAGACCAAGAGGCAAAATGGGAAAGTGCTCGACATAAGTTTAAACATCAGAGTATCTACGATAACATGGAAGGATCTCAAAAACATTAGGTGTAAAAGAAGCCAGACACAAAGAGAATTTATTGTGTGTTTCCATTTACATGAAACTCTATTGCAGAATGGACAAAACTAACCTCGAGTGATAAAAATAAGGTCAGTGTTTGCTTCTAGGGGAAGAGGGTCTACTGGAAACGTAACCTAAAGGTGTAGGTTACATGAGTGTGTATGTTTGTCAAACTGATGCAACAATAAGCATCCCGCTGCATGTAAATTATACCATAATAATAATAATAATAATAATAATAATAAAAGACTGCAAAGTGGTATATATTCATATAAACAAAGGAATATGCCAAAATATGGAGCTATGGGCTATTTACCCCTCACTCCACAATTTTCGTTAATTTTCACACATTGTTCTTAAATAAAAAGAAACTTTAGGGAATTCCCTGGCGGTCCAGTGGTTAGGACCCCATGCTTTCACTGCCAGGGGCCCAGGTTCGATTCCTGGTGGGGAAACTAAGATCCCACAAGCCACGTGGCGCAGCCAAAAAAAAGAGAGAAAAGAAACTTTAAAACCTAAAATGCCCATAAATATTTATCAATTACCCATGAAAATGGAAAGCACATATATATTTTTTCATAGGAAGCAGGAATGGATCTCTGCAATTAAAGAGTTTACTGTCTGGGGACTTCTCCGGTGGTGCAGTGGTTAAGAATCCGCCTGCCAATGCAGGGGACACGGGTTCGAGCCCTGGTCCGGGAAGATCCCACATGCCGCGGAGCAACTAAGCCCGTGAGCCACAACTACTGAGCCTGCACTCTAGAGCCTGTGAGCCACAACTACTGAGCCCACGTGCCACAGCTACTGAAGCCTGTGTGCCTAGAGCCCGTGCTCCACAACCAGAGAAGCCACCGCAATGAGAAGCCCGCGCACCGCAACGAAGAGTAGCCCCCGCTCGTCACAATTAGCGAAGGCCTGTGCGCAGCAACAAAGCCCCCCCCCCCCCCCCCGCAAAAAAGAGTTTACTGTCTGAAGACAATAGGAAAACACAAGATATACTATATACACAAATGCAAAATATCAAGGGCTCTCTGGAGCAAAGGGAGCCTCACGCTTTGGTTCTGAGGAGACTGTGAGGGGGTTTTCAAAGAGTTTTTTAGCAGAAGCAAATGTTATGTTGTTCCACAAAGCAGGCATGGCTCAGATGCAGATACACACAGGCTGTGCTGGAGGTAATAAGCTGGGTTAACCTGGGAGCAGGGAGCACCTGTCAGGAAACAAGTGAGACCACAGCGGGCAAGTCAGTCAGGGGAGGAGATCATCAGAGACAGTGAGGTCTGAAGATCAAAAGTGCAGACTTTACTTGGGTTTCAGTGCCCCTGAGCTTATGAGTTGTCCTTTATTCTTTGCAGTTCTTAGCAGTTTGGGAACCTTGCCTCAATTTTCATAGAGGAGGTAAAGAAAAACTACTCAATGGGAAAGCGACACCAACGATGCCCCATTATGTCAGAGGGGAAAGGTGGGTACTTTGATGGCATTGATGGTGGCGGCTCTCTTTTCTTGAGTTGCCTGTGATGGACCAGTCACTATGCCAGTCACTTCACATGTACTACCATCTTATTCAAACTCCAAAACAATCCAGCAAAATGCATATTAACTTCCTATCACCAGTGAGGAAACTGTGCTCAGAGAAGTCAGGTAACTTCTAACCAGGAGTGGATGGACAAAAACCCGGACGGTGGACTCCACGCCCCAAGCGCCTCTAACATATCAGGAAGGGATCCATCACATCTCACCTTTCCATTTGTACGTGAAGAGCAAAATTAACCTGTCCTAAGGCATTTCTAATAATATTTAGTCGAATTACTATTCCTTTCTGCACCAGAGTCTCTGCCCTCGCAAAATAGCAAATGCAGTTACTACACATCTGTCAACTGCATGCATCTGAACAACTACTATTTGATAGCAGTTAATACTTGGTGGCAGACGCTTTGCAACAGTTACCTCGTGTAATTCTCGTGGCCACCCTTGAGGCAGACACTACCGCCATTTTACAAAGAATGAAGTTGGGACAGGAGGCGCATGCTCTGTCTCCCCTGCCCGAGGTCACCCAGCTACCAAAGATCTGAACCTGGACAGTATGACCACACAGTCTAACAGCTTTGTACCACTGCCTCACATTTTAAAACTGAGCTGTAAACTTTGTGGGGTGAACTTATTCCTATTGCAGCTCAATCAATCAAACCGGCAGCTTTGAGAACATTCTTCCTGGACTGTTCCATCAGAAGAAGGCTTCTCTCCCTTCCCCTCATGGAACCAAAAATCTTCCCCCAAATGCTCTACGCTGTTACGTGAACAATTCAATCTGATTCACCAGCAGTAATGCCACACTTCCTGAGAGCGTAGCCTTGGGTGACCGGATGATGTGGATGGGCCAAACACTGCATCCTGACACTCCGAGAGCAGCAGTAAAGCCACACCGGGGCACCGGCTCCTTATCACAGGGAAGGTGAGAGTGGGTGCAAATGGCTACAGCTATTTCCTGTCGGGCTAAGTAACTAACGGGAGGTAATGAGTCCCTGGGTCCCATTGAGGTCACTGAATCGCGCTATCCACTGAAAGGTGGAAAGAGGATTCCCCCATTCAAACTGACTGAATGAGAACAGTGTTCCCTTGGCGCATCTGCCTCGTCTTGGGGGGAGGCTGAAACGTGAACCCCCAGCGAGGCTCCTCTCCACCTCTACCGGGTTAGAGCGAACCCTGAAACACACACAAAAAGACCTCTCTCCTGATCTGCTAACCCTATATCCATTACATTACTTAAGGCGCAGACAAAAGCAAGTTAAGTTGGTCATCCGGGTAATCAAAAGGACACCAGTCACGTTCAGTAACCTGGCAGAGAGCCTTAAACGTCCCTGGGAGCCAGGCTGTTTCTTATCTGTGGTTTCCTTGAACTGTTTTCCTAGAACTCTCAAGTCTTTGGGGTCCTGAAGTTCCATCTGTCTCACAATTACTCTTCCCAAAAGAGTCCTTCCTAAGATCAGGAGAAAATGATGCCCAGGACAAGGTATTTGGGCGAGTCAGGAGTCTGGCATTGCCCTGCATCGGGGGGTGGAGAGAGAAGAGGAATATAGACGGAAGTCTTCGCCCCACGTTCATGGCTACTTGATCTTTGCCCGGGCATGGTAGGGGAGGGGCACTTAAGAGGGTTCAAGTCCAGCAAATTATATTGACAGTATTTCAACTCTGGTGTTGTCCAAAGAAAAACGAGCAGTTTCTCCTGGAACTAGACGAACATAATTTTCAACTCTGGCTGTGGCCTTTCCATTATTTATACACGTACCTACACACGCTTTCAGCACACACAGAAAACCGCAAAGGGCAAGGAAGGCAGCCTTTCAATGAACTGCTCCAGACCTGGCTGAAGCTACAGCAGGAAGCTGACTGTCTAGGGCCGTGGTGCCTACAGCGCATGGGGCTCCCGAGGCAGTCCGCTCGCTCTAACACGCAGGCTGCACGAACCCAGGGCTCTTCCAGGAAAGACAAGAACTAGAAGAGAGTTCGGCCTGGAAACAGCAGCCCTGGGGGGTGAGTGCCACAGGCAGGAGAGACACCTGGCTTCCTGTGGAGCTGGGTCCTTCTCACTGCCAGTCCAGCTGGAAGATTAGCACAGAGTACGCCTTCTAATGCTATACCCACTACTCACAGAGCACCCAAGGAAGTGCAATATCATTGCTGCTACTGGAGAGGGAATTTCCTCACCACTCTTTCATGTGAAAGATGGTTCCAGAAAGAAAAAAACCTGACGGAATTATCTAACTGTAATCCACACACTTAAAAAAGCATTCCGTCCCTCTCTCCAGGAAAAGAAATGTTTTGGTCATCAGAAACTCTGCTAGGCTTAGTCAGATCAGTGCCCAGAATTCCATGAACTTGAGGTCAAACTGCCAAGATTCAACAGAAACGTCGATGGTCAGTGTTTGCACAGATGCTGGAGTGAGGGGCTGACACGGCAGACACCACGCAGACAGGAAAACCAACTGGGACAATTTTCCCCTCCACCCGAAAAACTGGAAGAAGGAAAAAAAAAAAAAAAAAGCTCTTACCTAGCTCTCCCCGGAGGTTAACAAGTTCTTGAGATAGGGTTTTGTGTTGTTTCAATGCTTCCTCCCGCTGTGGAAAACACACATCAAGTTACTCATGTTTTCAAGAGGGTCCCTTTCAGTAAAGCACACATTTGTTATCACCAGGAAAATGAGACTCAGAACTGAGAAGCCAAGATATGAATCATTTAGGCTAACAGTTTGTGTTGTTAAAAAACACAGATGTCCCTTAGTTGTTAAGGAAATGCACATTTCAAAAATCTGTATTTTCTCAGGTCCTCGTGAAACATTCATTTGAGGCGCTGAATGGCCCGTTTAAAAATATTTACTTTGAGCCATGCTTCACTGCTGATCCCAGAACCTTTCAGCTAAGGCATACTTAAGACGTAATGCATTCTCCTCCTCCAAGGGCAATAAAGGTCTAATCAGTCTAAGATAAACGTTTAATGTTCTAAACACATGCACTTATATGAACTTTATCCTGTATTTGCAAATAGAAAAGTTTCCTTAGGAGGCCAACCCTTTACTTCTAAAAGGAAGACGCAAAAGTCTCTTATAAAGCCACGGCGAAAAAAATAATCCTTTACAAACAAAATGAAATTAATTTTACTCAGCTATGCGTTATTTTCTAAGGATGATAATATGTTGGATCAGCGATCATTCTGAGGAGATGTTAGAGAAATGAATCAAAGAAAACCAGGCAGCTGTTTCAGAATCAAAAAAGCAATTATCAGTCTTGCCAAGGAGAACCATTTCTAAGTTACCAGCAACTCATCCGCAAGCGCACAGACACACATGCTTGTACAAACACAGCAATTAGATACAGTTTCTTACGAGGCAGTTTCCCTCCCACCAGCGTGTAAGGAAGGAAAAGGCAGAATTCAAAGCTCTCTGGAAATGCCCTCCCCGGGATCGCCCCAGACAGAGCTCCCACCGCAGCTGGGTCGCAGCATTGCGGACGGAGATCATGAGACCGGTCTTTGCAGGCGAGAGTTGCTTGTCACTCAAAGCGTTTCCCCCTCACGCCAGACCACCTCTGCCTTCGCCCCTGGCATTCTTCCAGAAAAGCACTATAAACAAATACTAATTACCCTCGTTGCTGCACATGGAGAATAGTGGCACAATTTGCTACGGGAGCAGCCCATTTTCCAGCTTCTGTCTCTCCAAGTCCCCCCTCCCGGCCCCGCGCAGGTGGCCAAGCCACCCACCAGTCCGGTCGGTCTACACTCAAAGCTCCACCAGGAGGAGCGCCATTGGTCTTCGGTTGGCCTTACTTCGCATCCTGCAGGTTAGCGTGTGCCTGGGACGCCTCTCTCCTCACAGGAGCTGAGGCTGCAGCTTCTGCCTTTGGCACAGGCTGCCTGCGACTGCTTAAAGCCACAGCCCTTCATTTATGAAAAACGAGAGCCAGCGCTTAGACTGATCGATTGCCACTTACTTTCAAATATCAGCCGGTACAGGGGAAAGAAAAACCGGCCGCCTCCGCGTGGATAATGGAGTTATTTTTAGACTTGTGAACCTTTTTATTCCCCTCTCTAATTAGGGGTCATTAGATGAGCATACTTGCTAATAGAAAAAGGAAATTTATTCTCCAAAACCTGTGTGCTAAGTGAGTTATGGACGAGGTGAGGAACGGTGAAAGTGTGTGTTGTGACGGAGAATTTAACATGACATTATAAAATGAATGATGTTTTCCGGAAAAATTCATTTAAATGCTTACAACGTGGTTCCCTGGCATTTTAAGAAGTGTGAGCTGCTGAATTGAGAGTTGGAGATCAGATATATGTTATGGTTTTCCCCTTTTACTTTGTAAGTCTCTCACGAAAGAGCTAGGGAAGTTAACGATACACTAGCACTGTCCTGGACATTTAACAGTGACTGGAATTTAAGGAACACTTTCTCAATGAGTACATTTTGGCCCTAATGATATTCTAAATGCTTGATTTTTAAAACGTAGTATTAGGTTGTTCTGAAATCACAAATCAGTAAGTCCATTTTTCTTAAGTGAACAAGCAATGAGTTTTCTAATGTAAAAATTAAAGTTTGAGGAAAACCAGCCCAGATAAAATTGGCAAAAAAAGCGAATAAAAATATATATACTATATACTTCTCTTAATCTCAAATTTAAGCCTTTGTGATTCAAAGCCTTTAAGCCTTTGAACTCTAGTTCAAGTTAAGTATCAGCAAGTTTTATCACTCGAGTGACAAGAGACCCAGAAGACTGTTTTGCTAGATACACGCAAGCAGTCCTGTAACACATTCGGTGACATTGCTTAAAATTCACTCTTTTCTAAGAGCTAAATCCTTAATAGAAGGAAAAGCTGGCAAGAAGTTAAATCACTTTTCAAATTTACAGAAATCCTTAAATATGGAAAATTGAAAACTTAAGTTGGTGTAAAGTTTCCAGGAGTGATTCTGTGAACTTTTACATCCTATCACAAGTATCTACAAGGCAGTCTTTTTGCTTATTAAAGGGACTTTGTGGACAAGCAATTTCAGTAGAGTTGAAATCCAAGGTTGGTTGAATCCCTGATGTGGAACCTGGGATGCAGGCGTGGAGGACCAACCGTACTCCGTCACTTTATATGAGGGCCTTGAGCATCCACGGATGCTGGTACCTGCTGTTGGGGCGGGGGGCGTCCTGGAATCAGTCCCCACAGGTACCAAGGGCCGACTGCACGCATGGGGACACTGCCCCCAGCTTCACTGTACTCAGCCTTCCTCAGTGCCCAGAAGCCATCGATGTCTTCCAACCTCTGTCAATCCCAGTGGCAGCAACAGGAAAACCATGGGATCGTTTTGGACTCTTCCTTGTCTGATGGGTTGTGCCACAGTCGGTCAGTTCTTCCCTCCTAAGGTGTCTTGAATCCACTGCACTTTTTCTATTAGTGATGCCTCCACCCTAGCCTTCATCCTCGCCAACCCCACTCCTGAACTATGGGAAGCCTCCCTCCACACTATTTTGCAGAGGACTGGTAGATTTTTAGCCCATATTCTGGGTACAAATAAATGCCCTTGCTCGACAAGAGTCTTCCATTGAGTGCATAAAAAATAAACTTCCATGAACCTCAATCACCCAGCTCCTGTTTAGGCACCCTACTCCTCTTCTGTCCAAGTCATGCTTGCCATGCATGTCCCACCTCCACAAGCTGGAAGGCTTGGTCTTCTGTACCTGACCCATTCTATAAGCCTTCAGGGAATACTAACTGTCAATCATAGATACTACTCCCTTCCCCCACACACCTAGACAGGACATTTATCCTTCTGAATTGGTTGGCAATTTAGTACTCAGTACCAACTTACCAAGTACCATTCCAGATGCTGGGGAAAATATGGAAAAAAAATTAAGACATGGCTCCTGCTTCAAGAAGCTTGAGACCTAGGTAGAACTAAGACATCCAGGCCCAATAACTCAAGGCAGATGACCTCATCTGAGGGGAAGCAGTACAGGACAATGGAAAAACCAAGGGCTTTAAATATGATCCTATGTGAAATGCCGACCACAGTGCCCATATCATAATAGGCACATACTCAGTGTTACTTTCTACCTGACTCTCCTGGTAGCTTGCCCTTTAAGACCTTTACCCTTTCTTTGTAGATGACAAAATGCATTTGTCACTTAGATACTGACTGCCTGTTTCTTTTTGTTTAGCTGCTCCTGTATCAGTGTTTCTGTCTTAGATGATAAACTCTTTATGGTCCAGATAACAAGTTTATTTAATTTTCTTTGTATTGTAACATGCAGAGTTCCACACAATGCGAAGGAAAAAAAAAAAAAAGAGGGAGGTGGGAATCTGGTTGGGAAAAATGCTTTTATACTCATACATTAAATATATGAAGTGCTCCAAGAAAAAAATGGACTCACCATAATTTAATTAGGAGTCCCTGGGACACAGGCACTTAGTCTCCGGCTGTCATCCCATCACTGAGCCTCAATTTGCTAGCTTGGGAGAGTGTCAAAAGCACAGGGGATTTTGCAGGAAAGAGCCACGTCGGATGGCTCAGATGTATGCTCTCTCTGACCTCCTCCATCCCCACTACCACATGATGAATCGTGTCCAATTTTTCGGTCTGAGACATTTTTATTTATAGACTGCTAGTGTCATTCAAAATTCATCTTTGTTCAGGTGCTACTTTAGATTAGATTCCACTAGCAAAAACAGAATTGGAGGCACACTGAATAACTGGTCAGATGTTGGGTTGAGGTACCCAGAAACTTTCATTGGGAAATTGGGATCACTACCATCAACACTGTCTGGCACTTGGTCTGCCTGCACAGAACACGGTACAACTATTCAAGGATAAACCAAGAATCAGAACTAAAACTAACAAGAGTGTGTCCTCTGAGAAATAGAAAGTGTGGTATTGGTTTCCAGATTCATGAGACATGCATTAGAACTTCTGCTCTGTAATGAATGATGTCTACCACTAAAGTGGTAAAGTTGTAGTTTTTTTGTTTTTGTTTCTGTTTTTGCGGTACGCGGGCCTCTCACTGTTGTGGCCTCTCCTGTTGTGGAGCACAGGCTCCGGATGCGCAGGCTCAGCGGCCATGGCTCACGGGCCCAGCCGCTCCGTGGCATGTGGGATCTCCCCGGACCGGGGCACGAACCCGTGTCCCCTGCATCGGCAGGCGGACTCTCAACCACTGCGCCACCAGGGAAGCCCAGGTTGTAGTTATTAAATAGACTTGCAACAAAAGGATAAGTGACAGTTCCAGGATTCCCTATAATCAACGATTTTTACCTATATTTTAATGCTCTGAAATGGTTTAGGAAAAATCAGCAATAATGAGATATATATGTATATATAGATCAGTATAGATCTACAATCTATATCTACCTATCTACATATCTATATATCAATCACTTCTATAATGGGTATGAGAGAACCAAAGGGTTAAGTAAAAATTTTGAAAAAATTGCTTAACTTTTCCCTTGGTTATATCTTTCCTTCCCAACTGCTTTTTAGCAGTGCCCTGTACACATTAGGCAATCAGTAAATATTTGCTGATTGATTATAAAGAGCTAGAAAAGAGCAAAGAACATTTACATAAAGACTTTATATGTTCATCTTACATCTGGGATTCCGTCCTCTTTATTGTTTTTTTTTTTTTTTTTTTTTTTTGCAGTACCTGGGCCTCTCACTGCTGTGGCCTCTCCCGCTGCGGAGCACAGGCTCCAGACGTGCAGGCTCAGCGGTCATGGCTCACGGGCCCAGCCACTCCGCGGCATGTGGGATCTTTCCGGACCGGGACATGAACCCGTGTCCCCTGCATCGGCAGGCAGACTCTCAACCACTGCAAAACCAGGGAAGCCCCCATCCTCTTTATCGATCCATTTGTTCATTGAGATACACCCTGCGTATCTATTATGTATAAGGCACTGCCATAGCACCTGGGGTGGTTTCCTAAGAAAGCACCAGAAACAGATCCAGCTCTCAGTGAGCTGACTGTCTTAAAAAGTAAAAACAACTTAGAAATGGTTACCTACTAGGTAGAGAGTGACAGAGAAATATAAGTGCTCCTAGAATACAGAGAGTAGATAAAACATAGAGCTAGAAGGACCAGGAAAGTCTTCATAAAAGAGGGTGTTTTTGAGCTGAATTTTAAGAAATTCAACGGAGTCACAGTTACATGGGCATTAGGATCTAAACTGGGTGTAAGATGAAATTCACATGCGATACAAGAATCCATGAAACTCATTAAAAGTCTGCCCTGCAGTGGACTGAAGCATCTCTCAGTGTGCCCGACCCAGTGAAATATTTTCTCTAGTGAAATATTTTCTCTAATCTTTCTCCAGTTATCACCTGATAAAATGCTTGGTTTGTGTTTAGGGGCCAAGTCGTATGGAAGGAAAGTAACTTTTTTTTCTTTTTTTCTTTTTGCGGTACGCGGGCCCCTCACTGTTGTGGCCCCTCCCGTTGCAGAGCACAGGCTCCGGACACGCAGGCTCAGCGGCCATGGCTCACGGGCCCAGCCACTCCGCGGCATGTGGGATCTTCCCAGACTGGGGCACGAACCCGTGTCCCCTGCATCGGCAGGCGGACTCTCAACCACTGCGCCACCAGGGAAGCCTTCAATTTTCTTATTTGTGAACTCCAACTTGCATTTTGGAGAGGATTTTATTAAGTAAGAACGTCTGGTACTTAGTAAATATTCAACAAATATTAAACCCCTCTTGCTTCTCCTTTACCTTCCTGATTATACAGCTGGAGCACAGCGGCAGTGAGGGGAAGGTGAAAAGGGGCAGTTGGTGCCAGATTACAGAGTCTTATATTCCAAGTTACACACCAGAGTCATCCAAGAGAAATATAATGTGAGCCCTGTATGTAATTTTAATTTCCAAGTAGCCACATTTTTTAAAGATTAAATTAACCTGACAATATATTTTATTTAACCCAGTATGTCCAAATTATCATTTCAACATACAGTCAACAGAAAAGTTATTAGATATTTCACATCCTTTTTTCATATCGTCTTTGAAATCTGTGTGTATTCTACACTTACCGCACATCTCAGTTCAGCCTAGCTACACTTCAAATGCTCAATAGCTTCATAAGGCTAGTGGCTACCATACTGGGAAAACTGGCTGTAGACAATGGAGAACCACTGAAGGTAATCAGTAGAGTGGAATGCTTTGGGATGCAGTGATTGGGATGGATTACAGAGGAGAGAGTGCAAGCCTCAAGACTGGTTAAGAAGTTATTAAAATAATCCAGGAGACAGTTATCCAGGGCTTGAACAAGGTTGGCATCGGTAGAGAGAGAAAAGAGGAGATGAAGGAAGGGGAGAAACACTGTGGGATGAGAACTCACCATACTTGATTGCTTTCATGTGGGAGATAAAGGAGAGAAAAGAATTGACCATGGGGTTGTTAGGCTAGATACAGTAAAATAAATAATTGGTTTATCACTAAATAGACAAACTAATTGTTCCCTACATTTGACGTTATGTAGTTTCCAATTTAGCTTACTTGGTTACATAAACCACCTCTCAAAATTCCTCTCATATAATAAAGAAAAACAAAAATACTGTATGCTACTGTAATTTAAAAACTAGGTAAATGTCTGCATCTTCCCCTCAAAAAAGTTCATTCGAACAAAGCTGTAAATTGTTCACCAAATACTGATTTAAACTGTCTGCTAGCTTAGCAGCTCGTCAAAGGCACAGACCAAGTCTCATTCACCTGCATCTCCCTTTGCCCCAGACGGCAACCACATCAGAGTACCCTCTGTAAGAAATGAGTATAGGTTTGTTGGCTTGAACTGAACTAGAGAACAAGCAGATTGAACAGTATTCTTCTTGAGATGTCAGGTATCCTCATCTTTAAAACAGTGATTTAAAAATATCTAGCAAGCTCAAGCTACATTCTCAACCCAGTATTTCCCCTTAAATAATTATACTTTTTGTTGCTATGCCAGTAGCATACGTTCATAGAAACTTGGTTTTCTCAATGAATTTTAACTAATTCCTGAATTAACATCCCTGTAGAATATCAGGGAAGAGTAAGTAAGCAAAGAAAATCTGTTTCATGTTTGTTGTACCACAAACTATCTTAGGAATGGATGGAAATTCTGAAGACTCTCTAGACCACTACTGGGAGTTACCTCAAAAGCGCTCTTAGGGCTTCCCTGGTGGCGCAGTGGTTGAGAGGCCGCCTGCCGATGCAGGGGACGCGGGTTCATGCCCCGGCCCGGGAAGATCCTGCGTGCCGCCGAGCGGCTGGGCCCGTGAGCCATGGCCGCTGAGCCTGCGCGTCTGGAGCCTGTGCTCCGCAACGGGAGAGGCCGCAACGGTGAGAGGCCCGCGTACCGCAAAAAAAAAAAAAAAAAGGTGTTCTTTGACCCATAAATATAATCAACCTCATTTTTCAAAGCATTAAGTTCAGTGTGATATGGAAAACTACATATAGCTAGATAAAAAATTAAGTGAAAAAAAGTTAATGCTGTGAAATAAAATTCATATTTTATGGCAAGAAAAATTTAAACATAAAAAAATTTTCTCTGCCCTTCGGCATCCTCTCTCCCTTCTATTGTGCATTGTGTATCTGCATTACACATCGACCAGACCTCCCCCATCAGGAGAAATACCTACTCAACCATAAAGAGCAATACTCTTCCAGCACCAAGCCAACTCCTTAAAGATAACATTCCCTCTAGATCTTGTAAGGGGTCACATGACCAACCACTTTGTACTCGCAGATCTGGATTGTGTAAACTGTCAATAATGTGTCGCCCTCTGTCTCAAAAACCTTATACATAACTGTGCCTTGACTTCTAAGGGGTGGAGCAATTCTCAGAGCTTTCTGAGATGCTGTTCCCAGGTTAAAATCCTCAATTAGGCTCAAATAAAATTTTGCATTTCTTTTTTAGATCGACTGATTAACTTTTTTAAATTGGCAATGCTAATATAGTCTAGAGGTATATAGAGGTTTAACAGGCAATTACGTTTTCACTGTTGTTGGTCTAACAGACCCCACAGGAGAAAGAGAAGTACTAAGAAACGTTTCAATCCCAGATTTCTAGAGAGTGACTCAGGTATCAAATGAGTTGACAAAAGCATAATTGGGTGAATTATATGTGATCTTACCAATCATTAACTTAAAGATATTCACAAGACAGGAGCATGAGCATTGCCCATCCCCCCGCCTGCCCCGACCTTAGTGAGAAGGCTGTTTAGAGGGTACACATCCTTACCTCAGACAGGAGGTGTTGAATCACAACTGTTAATGCTTCAAACTTGGTATTACCATGGGAAAGAAGCTGCTTGAGCTGCAAGATAAATCCACTTTGATTTTCACATTTTGTTTTATACTGAGCCAACTCAAGTGTTTTTTCTGAGGAGAGCACATCTGGAGATGTCTGGGTCTGGATACATAAACTTCTGGGACTCTTCTGTCTGCCCTTTTCAACTGCAAAAGGAATGAATATAGGTAGGAAAATATGTGACTTTAATTTTTTATAACTACCACCATCTGGCTTCACAAACAACTAGAGAAGCCAGAGAAATGCACTTAAGTTATGTTTACATAAGGAAAGCATATGGATGAGAACAGGGATTAATCAAATATCAGGATTTCTGGAACTCAGAAACACAGACGATGGCTTTAATTCTGACGTAAGTCATATATGGGGCAGAGAATTAGGGGCATGAAACAAACAGATGTACCAATCCAGAAACATGAAAATGGCGTGCAAAATAACGTTGATTTCATAGTTTCTAATTTTCCAGGTAAATTGGTACAGAAATTTGTCTGTGAGGAGAACCCTGACTGTCCATTCTGATCACACAGGCTGAAAAACAACACACGAATGATTGGACTTTAAATGCCTTTCCCTCTTCTTATACGTTTCTTACCAACTTCCTGTCCTCTCCCTGCTGATGGCCTGGTCCTTATAAAGATTTATACTCTAAATGAATCACTTCCTAATTCCTGATAAATCACCACATATACACTGAAAATCTACTCATACTTAACCCCTGATCTTTAAATTCATTGCTAAGAGTATTATATTTTTTAAAAAAATTTTTAATTTTATATTAGACTAGAGTTAATTTACAATGTTGTGTCAGTTTCAGGTGTACAGCAAAGTGATTCAGTAAGAGTATTATACTCCTGGAGGCTTCCCTGGTGGCACAGTGGTTGAGAGTCTGCCTGCCGATGCAGGAGACACGGGTTCGTGCCCCGGTCCGGGAAGATCCCACATGCCGCGGAGCGGCTGGGGCCGTGAGCCATGGCCTCTGAGCCTGCGCGTCCGGAGCCTGTGCATCCGGAGCCTGTGCTCCGCAACGGGAGAGGCCACAACAGTGAGAGGCCCGCGTACCGCAAAAAAAAAAAAAAAAAAAAAAAAAAAAAGTATTATACTCTTGACTATACTCTTCCTTTTTCTATCAAATACAAGCTTTGTTGTTTCTTTTCCCCCTTCAAGCGGTAATACGGCTTAAAAATTTTTATTTTAAAGCACACGCTAGTACTCCAAATCCATTTAAGACGCCACGCTAAGTGATTTCTCACTTTCTGTCATGGTGCCCTGGGAATTACTCTACTCTATTTTACATGAAAAAACTGTTCCATTTTGGAACCATTCCAAATGTCTCAGTCACTTTAAATGTCAAACAGAATTGGAAAAACAGGAAACAAGCTGCTTAGCTTCTTAAAATAAGTAGGCTGAATAACCAAAACAAATCTAAATCTAGGGGAAAAAAAGACAAGAAACTAAAAAAATAAATGTTTCCTTATTCTCAAAGTCAGTCCCTGTGGCATCCACATTCTATGGTGACAAACAAACCTAAGACAGTAATTAATTTTCTCTAATTTTTTAGAGGGAAGAAAACAGCGATTTCTTGAAGGGAAACGAAACCTCAGTATTCATGTTCCAAGAAGCAATGGCAAAATACACTCAATATCTTAAGTTAAAAAAACAAACAAACAAAACAAGAAAAGGGCTCTCATTTTCTATGGTAGCATTCCATGGTTAAACAACTCAACATTTGTATTAATACTTGATAATTCTCAGTTCTAAAATGACTAAAATATTTATTGTGTTTTAAAAATACTTAAAGAGAAGGGAAAGTATGCATTAGTCTTTGTTAGTAACCGTTACTCACTGCCTAGCAATAATTGCCACTTCCAAAGCAGGCAGAGACAGTAACCAACTTCTCAGTCGTAACGTTAAAGTCCTGAAAGGAGAACTTTATAGTCACATACTGATGAAAAATAATCTAACTAGTTTACAATTTATCCAAATATCTGAGATTAGTATTCCTCTATGTCATTTTCTAAAATTTAAAATGTTCCCAAGGACTTCCCTGGTGGTCCAGTGGTCAAGACTCTGCGCTTCCCCTGCAGAGGGCGCGGGTTTGATCTCTGATCAGGGAATTAAGATCCCACATGCCGCACAACGCGGCCAAAAAATAAAATAAATAAACAAATAAAATGTTCCCAGGGATTATATTTGTCATATAACATATAATAATTATACTGTTTTACTGTTTTTAGTGTTTTCTCACTTTCCCTCTCTGTGGTCCTCCCAGTAACCCTCCATAAGGAAGGTGAAGTTCAAGGATGCGAAGGGCCTAGCCCGGGCATAGACAGCTTCTACAGGACAGACTCCAAGTCAGAACCTAGGCTTCTGTTCCCACCCATTCTGGAAAGTGGAGATGGGGTGGGGATGTAATATATTACATAATTAAAAAGAAACATTTATTCAATAATCTTAACAAAATGTTACTTTAATTCATCTAAGCCCATTATCTGCTAACTATTCATTTCAATAATGAATATTATTGGATATTTACAGATAAATTTTTACGGATACCTACCAATATTTACGGATAAATACCTACCTTTTATATAGTGTTTTATATGATTTTATACAAACAGAGAGCAAAAAACATCTTTTAGCTCTTTGACCATCTAGAATTTCCCGCAACATATATAGATACAGGTTCACTTTCCTGACCGATATCACTGCTATATGTCCTACCAATACTTATTGAAATATGTATTCATTTATTATTCATTGCTCTGAAGTTACCATTTCTTGAATCCTTAACAACTTTCCATTCTCTTCCTAGAATTTCTGTTAATCAATTTTATTATTTACCACAATATCAGTTTTTAAACTGTTAGGTTATAATTATTTACAAAATCTGAGAAATGAATCTTTTATATTAACATTTTTGGAGAAGACATTCTTGAAGTTTCTTGCCCACTTAGTCTCTCAGATGAATTTTAGTATTAACTAGTCATGTTCTAATAAGTTATTTCTAAGGAAATATATTAACTTAAATGTAAATTAACTCATTAAGCATTGTTTTTTACACTCACATTCAGAATACAGGTATTCTTTTGGTAACACCAAAATTTTTTTCCTTCAAATTATCTCTTATGCCAAAGTTGGGCAGCAGCTAAGTATTTATGTTTGGTTCCTTTATAAACTAAAATGTTTTCACTGGATTATCAAGACTTTTTGGATTTACAAGCCTACGGAAATTATTTGCTTAGTAATATTGTTTGGCTAAACTCCTTGATTATATGTATATAATATACCTTCCTTTATCTGTTTTTCTTATTGAATTGTTAATTCCACCTCTAATGTTATTTTAAAGATGTCTATCTTTTCTTGGTTTAAAGAGATTAACTCTAGTGTTTCTCCATGGACATAAAGTCGATTTTAAAATAATATATTTACATAATGTTAAGAATCTGTCAATACTTTTTGAAAAAGTGTATAAAAAATTGTAAAAAATAAGCGTTGAATTAGTCTTCTGAAACCATTATGATGGTTTTTATTTTACTTCAATAAATTTAGTTAAAGGCTCTTTTTATGCAATTGTGGCTTCAAATTCCCGAGACAAACTTTTTTATTTTTACCATCCGAAATGTAATTTGACATGTTTTTATTGCGGTATAACTGACATATAACATTATATTAGTTTCAGGTGTGCAACATGATTCACTATTTGTATATACTGCGAAATGAGCACAATAAGTCTAGTTAACATCTGCCACCATAACAGTTACAAAATTTTATTCTTGTGATGAGAACAAGATATACTCTCTTAGCTACTTTGAAATATGCTGTACAGAATTATCAGCTTTAATCACCATGCTGTACATTACATCCCCATGACTTATTTATTTTATAACTAGAAGTTTGTAGCTTTTGACCCCCTTCCCCCATTTCATGCCTTGTCCCCCAGGCCCAACCAACACTTAGTTTTTTCAAATCTGTCCGTGCAACAGTGTAAGCTACTCCCCAGTTTGCTGCTGAGAATTCAGATGGCTTAGATCCACAAGTGAGTTAGTATCTATACGTTTCCTTTATTACATTTTGGTTGCTTTAGCTTTTGGTAACAAAATGGCATTTGTGCTTATAAAAGTCCTATTCTCCACATTTTGTAACTGTTAACTGTGTCAAGGCATATCTATTTTTTGAAAGTTTAGAAAATTCTCTAGGACCTAATACTATATTACGAACGCTGCTAAGATCACTCAAGAATGAACTTAAGCAGTTTTTTGCTAAGGTACACCCTGGAAAACATCAACTGTCCAAGTCTGATTGCATTCCAATCATGCATGTCTCCTGGGCTGCTTTCTCATTTGTGCTTTGACTGGCTACTGTTTCACCATCATTTGCAGTTAAGTGTTAGGGTGTGAACTCCATCTAACTAGAGAAGTAGGGGAGAAAAAGCTATCGCTTCAGGAAAACTCAAGTTGTCAAGAAGACTCAAGACGGTACCACCTTCTTTGTCTCTCAGGCTTTCTTAATAGCTGGAGAACTGGAATTTCAAGAGTGGGGAATCTCACACATCAACATCAGTTCCTAAGTGTCCAGCCATGGAAACCCCAAACACCACACCTAGAACTCAAACACCGCTTTGCCTCAGGAAGTAACAGAAATCAGCAGAAATCATCACGTACATCACGATGCAGTTTTCAACGCTACCCACGGAGAACCTCATTCAAACATTTAAAACAATTCTGATGATGTCTGTCTGCATAGTGTCATATACCCAAATTGATGTTTAAGAACATAAAATTTGGTGATAAGCCTTCTCTAACACACCCTCACACAAACTGTTGGACTCACAGCTGGTAAGCAAGAATTTATTCTATCATGAATCCTACACAGGAGTAAAATAACACCTATAGAAGGGGTTTCATTGCAAACTTGTTTGCAAAGAAAAGATAAAAAAAACAACCCAAATGTCCATAAGTAGAGGTCTGGTTAAATAAATGTATGGTACATTTACATAGTGAAATGTCACAGCTGTAACAGAACTAGGAAGCTCTCTGTGGTAAATAAAAAACATAGTGAAGAACAATGTAGATGATGTGCCCCATTGTGTCAAGATGATGGGAATATAAACACATTTTTTTTGCTTATAAATTCATAACAAAACTATTGTATAATACATATGAAAGTACTAACAATGTTTACCTTTTCAGAGAAGGAAATAAGAACCAGATAGATATAGGTGTTCTAATGCATTTTTAAATATTTTTTAACCACAGGGTAAATACATTACCTATTCAAAATTAAAACGTAACATTTTTTTAAAGATGGTTACAATGAATTCTGAGTTTCAATCTTTAACACTTAACCATCAAGCAAACATACGTCAATCCATGTTTCTTCCATGGGGAATCTGGACAGAAGTCTAAATAACACAGCTTCTGTTAAATGTGAATTCGTAAAATAGATTTAGATGTCTTCAAATTTCAACCTAAGAGCAAATAAGCAAACAGACTGCACTCTACCTAGAGCTAGAAAAGCACACTGTGACCTCAATCTTCTGCTCCACATACTGTGCTCCCTGAGGACAAAATTGTACCACATGGTAGCTGATGACCACATGGTAGCTGATGACCCAGTTTGAGCATCTTTCCCTTCCTCCTCACTCCTGGCCCAACGGAAGAACAGAGATGATGCAAAAATCTGCAGTGATGTTCAAAGCCCTGATGCTCATAAACAGAGTACCTCATAATGCCAAAAAAACAAGTTTCCCTTAAATTCTACAAAATTCATTATTTATAGGAAATTAGCTTAATATGAACCAAACTTTGCCCTTGTGTTCCATTTATTAACATGTTACTGTTTTGATAATGCAGCTGTATTTAAAACTATAAAATAGGGGCTTCCCTGGTGGCGCAGTGGTTGGGAGTCCGCCTGCCGATGCAGGGGACACGGGTTCGTGCCCCGTTCCGGGAAGATCCCACGTGCCGCGGAGCGGCTGGGCCCGTGAGCCATGGCCACTGACCCTGCGAGTCCGGAGCCTGCACTCCGCAACGGGAGAGGCCACAACAGTGAGAGGCCCACGTACAGCAAAAAAAAGAACAAAAAAAAAACTATAAAATATTTTGTTTATTATACCTATTAACAGGCTGTCTAATTTCAAAGAATCAACTTACTCAGAAACCTTAAAATTACATGTTAACTTCTACATAGATTCGGATGCGTGTTGACAAGATAATTACCACTGCCATGTCTGGTCTGACCTTCCTGAGGTTCATTCCAATGAAACTGAAACCTCCATCAGGAAAATAAAAGTCCTGGATCCAAGACATTTGCTCACTTGAAAAATAGCTGGATAACACTGTTTACTGTCTTTGTTCTTTCTACTCAGAAACCTCAATTTAATAAAATTTAAAACTCGTCTAACGAAGTTATTTATCATCCTCTTAAAGAAAATAGTTGGGGAAAGAAGAACAAGCCCATGTTTCAGGCTCAAGTCACTCAGGCATACAGATCCCCACTTCAAGGCTAACACAATGTTTGTGGCAGAGACTTAACAATTCAGACAGGGACTAACCTACTAGCTGCTGAGGACACATCCACCCTAAGGCAAAACAAGCCACTTTAATATTCGGAAATCCGCTGGCTTTCCGAATATTAAAATCAAGTAAGAGACAAGACTTACTGGGGGAGCTTGCCTTAACCTGAATGAAACACAAAACTATACATAGCATTCAGTAACTAATGTTTGCCTAGTGTTCTATGTGCCTATTGACTCATTATTCATTCACTCGCCAAATACTTATCAAAAGGTGGAAGCACGTAGAAGAAGGTGGTGCTCTACAAGGATGCATAAAGACACCTTGTTTCTATGGTATTAATCTCTTCCTGTTCGACTCTCACATATTCACCTATCTGTGAAGGTGACAGTCATTGGCTGTTATATGCTTTCTACTACATACTGCATTGAAAACTAATGCTTGTGGGTTAATAAAATGTATGTAATGAGCTAATGGGCTCAACCAGCAGCCTGGACAGACAACTGATTCCCGTCTTTCTGCCTTAATCTGAACCTACACATCTAAAACCCTTCCTAGGGACACCTATCTTTACACAAGTTCTTTCCGTCAGTGTTTCCTCAGGATTTGATGGGTATTTATGGGTGTTTACCCTGGGATATTCCATGACAACAAAGCCTTAAACGTGAACTACTAGGAAATATGTGTTCCGATAAGAGGGAGTACCCAGTTATGAAATGATCACCAACATGACCACTGTACACTCAGTAAATGTCTGTTGCATGTGCTTCTAACACATTGGTTCTTGTTCTCAAGGAACTTTTTTTATGCAGCAGAGACAGAAAGAGGCCATCACCAATGGCCGTATGATTTGATAATTAGGTAACAGAAATATGTACACAGTGTGGTGAGAGTACAGGTGGAGAAACACCTAGATCTGGGGCTGTCAAGAAAGGGTTCTAGAGACAGAGTTTGGATGGACATTTGCATGTTTGGCAGACAGATGAACAGCAAAGGCCAGAAAACACCAAGGCATAGAGGTATGGGAGGCCCTGGAGGTCCTGGTATTCAGTGCTGACAGCAAAGCTCTCCTGAAATTAAAGTAAGATGACGTGGCTGGAAGCATAAACGGGGGCGAGACATGTGTGCTGTACAAGGTTTTCTCTCTCTCGTAGGAGACACAGAATGGTGCCAAGCAGGGCTCTGGAGACACAGTGAAAGAAGATCTGAGCTGGTGAGGAGAGTGGCCAGGAGGGAGGCCCAGGGAGGGGAACTGGCGGTCAGGGCAGTGAGAACAGGCAGGAAATGATGAATGTGTTTATGAGGCAGAACAGGAAGACTTCTGGACCAGTTGGATCAAGAGGAACCCAGGATAAGTCACCGTTTCCAGCTCAGAGATAGCACAGAGAGGAGCAGAGGAGCGTGTGGGAATGCGAGAGAGGGCAGAGGGAGGGGGCGTGTGGCGTGGGACCCGGTGGCGAAGTGCACTGACATTCTCTAACATTCTGCTCCTTATTCTCCAAAGAGACTCTATTCTAGCCTCACCTGCTCCATCACGCTTTCCAAATTGAATCGTCTGCAGGGGCATTTTCCTGGGGAGCAAATCAGCTCTTTATTTCCCATTGTCCTGAATGCAGCCCCTCACACAAGCCTATTAACACACTTTCCCAGCTTGATCAATTGAACTGCACCCCCACGGAAATCTAGACAATCTTACCAAGATCTTTTTCTGAATTATTATTCAGTGTTGTATGAAAGGAGAAAGCACTCCGCTTGACAAGGATGGAAGAGGCCCTCAGGCCTGACAACAGGCACACAATTAAGGCACTGAGAACTACTTTGTGGCATCCAACCATCATTTTAAACAAACAAACGAACATGTTCGTGTTATCAATTATTAGCTTAAATTTATATAAACCTTTTCAGGGTTCCTTTCATTATGTGTTTGCTCTAGAAAAGTTAATAGTCATAATTAGGAGCCATATATAATTTTTTTTTTTTTTTTTTTTTTTTTGCAGTACGCAGGCCTCTCACTGTTGTGGCCTCTCCCGTTGCGGCGCACAGGCTCTGGACGCGCAGGCTCAGCGGCCATGGCTCACGGGCCCAGCCGCTCCGCGGCATGTGGGATCTTCCTGGACCGGGGCACGAACCCGTGTCCCCTGCATCGGCAGGCAGACTCTCAACCACTGCGCCACCAGGGAAGCCCTAATATTTTTCTTTTTCTGGGTAGGTATGGCATTTGCTGACTACGGAACATTTCAAGCTCAGCAAAGCACAGTGTTTAGACTGTTAACGTTACCCAAGCTAATTCTTTTGCAGGTGGCTGGGGAGGGGTACTATAGGACACCTATTAAAATTTTTACAGTATTGTATTTTTGGAAGTGCTGCAATGATGTGTATTATATATAAAGTGGTTTTACTTTCTTAATTTCAAAAGCAGATTACAGAATAGAAGGCATATTCATATTAAACACACCTATTTCAGGATAACTATTGCTTAGACAATTTTTCCTGCAAAACAATCCAAAATTGACCATAGACGTTTTCCATGTGACTGGCAGGGAATAAAGCAGATCTCTTATGTTCTTAAAATGGACTACTAACTATAAAGAAAAGTTAATAGACATTCATTACATTCAGAAATACTTTTAAGAAGGTAAAACAGCCGCCAGTTTGTCGGCTTTCTAAATAATCTACAAGTCCACCTTAATGTGCTAAAAGTTTATGGATCTGTGGGACTTCCCTGGTGGCGCAATGGTTAAGAATCCGCCTGCCAATGCAGGGGACATGGGTTCGAGCCCTGGTCCAGGAAGATGCCACATGCTGCGGTCCACAACTAAGCCCGTGTGCCACAACTGCTGAGCCTGCACTCTAAAGCCCAAGAGCCACAACTACTGAGTCCGTGTGCCACAACTACTGAAGCCCTCGCGCCTAGAGCCCATGCTCCGCAACAAGAGAAGCCACCACAATGAGAAGCCCGCGCACTTCAACGAAGGGTAGCTCCCGCTTGCCGCAACTAGAGAAAGCCCGTGCGCAGCAACGAAGACCCAATGCAGCCAAAAATTAAAAAAAAAAAAAAAAATATATAAAAATATATATATATATATATATATATATACACACACACACATGCCCACCAAGTTCACTGATGTGACTGAGGTGCTGTTTCACAAGACAGCAGCCCTGGAACTGGCTTTTTCCCCTTTGTTATTAAGCAAGTTACCTAAAATATTAAATGCTGGCCTTCATGTGGACTTTCATATTTTTGTTTTTGTCTTAACGATCATTTTGAGTTAACCAATTTAATAGGTACCTAAAAAGATGCCTGGCATCAAAAAGCCAAGCAGTGTTTTTGATTTCAGTGATGATGACATACACCAAGACATCCCTTTTAATTTACCACGTGGAAGAACACAGTACGAAGAATAACATTCTGTCACCACTAGGAACCAATTCCAAAACAAAAACAAAAAGTCTACAAGGCCCTTCTTGCAGTATCTACTTCAAGCACATGTACCATTTTAGAATTTTAAAAGCTGTTTCTTCTGGACTTTTCTACCATAAGCTAGCCAGCTCAGGGGATGTCACCATTGTGTCAGCGAGGCCAGGCCCTGTGGGCCACAGGTGGTGTCCTTCACCATCGCAGCCATGTGCAATCACATGCTCTTTGTCAAGCAGAGCAGCATGGCTGAAACAAGGCATGTGGAGACAAAAGACCTGGGGGAGCGGGGAGTCCCCAAAATGCACCAAAGCGGGTCAAAAATGTCCTTATTGCAAATTTAAGACAATAGACTATTCTTAATAGACAGTAGAAACAAAAATGAGAATAGCCAATTAAAACATTCAACATTAGGAATTTCCATAACACAAACAATAAATAAAAAGAGAATGTCATTCTCAAAACATTAACCAGTTAAGGAAAAGCAATTTGAGTGAGAGATGCCTAAAACTCAGGCCACCAGGGAACAATAGGAAAAAGCCTAGTCTCTCACCCCAAAGAAGGCTCTATGAGTCTTAATTTTCCCCAGAGCTATATAATTGATGCCTTTTATAAAGGACCCTCATGTACTAAAATAATCCAAAGTATTATTGTATCACCTAAGCCAAATACAGAAAAGTGATGTTCAATTTTACATACATTTAAAACCACATCTGTCATCTTTTTACCTAAGATAACAGTAAATGCATATACTATTAATAAAATACTTCTTTTAGCTCTAAAACATGCTTTAGAGCTAATAAAAAGTATCATAATCTATATTATTTCATGTATAGGGTGATTCTCTACTATCCAAAACTCAGTTAACCCAAATATTTCAGTGGTTCTAATTAAATAAGCATTTACTATATATGTTTTACTTGCCTTATTCCTCCATTTTCTCCTCATGAAAAACACTGCTATACTTCCCATCCTGAATCCAACTCCAGGCTATAATGTATGGTTTATTTACCATGTTTGTGTCAAAATAGACACTACATTAAAACACAATTTAGCACAGTAAGACTAGCTATCTGAAACTTGTGAGATTAAGATATACTAACTTTCTCTTTCAACACCTAACTTTTAAAGACTTATCAAAAATATTATCCATTATGAGTGAAAATTCATTTAACACATAACTGTTCTCTTAAATAGACTGCTATAACTATGAAAGGGCACTTTTTTTTTTTTTTTTTTTTTTTTTTTTGCGGTACGCGGGCCTCTCACTGTTGTGGCCTCTCCCGTTGCGGAGCACAGGCTCCAGACGCACAGGCTCAGTGGCCATGGCTCACGGGCCCAGCCGCTCCGCGGCATGTGGGATCTTCCCGGACCAGGGCACGAACCCATGTCCCCTGCATCAGCAGGCGGACTCCCAACCACTGCGCCACCAGGGAAGCCCGAAAGGGCACATTTTAATGACATAGCAAAGCTGAAGCTGTAAGACTGCCATAGCTACATGAGCTCAGAATCATCATTTTTAGCATAATGCCATTCACAACACCAGTTCTTAGTAAACGTTTATCAATGTGGCAAGAGACCAGAGAAACTTTCAAGACTGCTTTCAAGTAAGCTAAAAAGAAGAATGTGGATTCACAGTGAGATAACAAACGGGTGGTGGAAGGCCACATCTCTCATCTGGTGTTCTTGAATTTGGTCCTTTTGATGTCTTTTGCATTGTACAAATGGGTGAATATTTTAAAACTTTTTACAAAAAAATTCTAATATATATAGTTTTTTATGAAAGCTTTCTAAAATGCTTTCACTGGCTTTTATATTTTGCAATGTGAGAAACACAAGAGAAATTAAGGTTTATTTAGCATCACCTTAATGCATGACTAGGATCCCCACCATAAATGCACTGCTAATATTTATCTTTTGTTAACACATTTTAAATATATAAAAATCACATAAGGTTGAGAACATTCTTTCTCAGTATAAGCATTATTTTGTAACTAAAAATTAATTCAAGAGATCAAAATCAAGTATTAACCTCTATGTCCAAACAACAAAATGACTTGAAAGTGTTTAATTGACACATTTATAAAATAGGTAATCACTACCAAAAAACATTCATATCATAAAAGAGAAGAAACAATGAGGTCTGTTGCAAGATTCAACTTGTTAACTGATATACTTCCCTTATTTATAAGCTGCCAGTATTAGCTTTTGAGAAATAACCGTTTTGCCTTCTCTGTGGCAGTCTCTATAATAGGGCTCTAATCCCTCTTATACCTGCATGTACTACAGCGATTGGAGAAGTCAAACACTCAATTTCCCAGCTTCCCTTGAAGGTAGAAACAGCCATGTGACTGACATTTAGCCAATGAGATGTAAGCACTACCCCTTCCCTGGGTCTTGTTTTTCCTGCCTGCAGCAGGCATTGTGACATCATGAGGCAACAGTCATGAGGAAAAGGCCAAGAAAATAGCACAGGTGTTGATCGTGACATTACTGAGCCTCTAAACATCAGAGCTGCTGCTTTCTAAGAGAGACAAGCTCCTCCTTAGTTAAAGTAGCTTAAACTGCAGCTAAAAGCAGTTCTACTTGAGAGTCTGAAAAATGAATACCAAACCCAAGCCCGTAACTTGATGACTTTCATTCTAATTAAACAAACTTATTTGCATTCTGCCTCACTCTTACCAAATATCTAGGCAAAATGGTTCTCTTTAGTGCAGCTTCAAGTAAATGAAAATATTTTGTTCTATTAATAATACTTCTCCTGCCTTTCCTCAAAATATATGTACATACACCCCTCTCCTTTGCTAGAGTAATTGCTTTTAATCTTACTAGCTCAGCAAAAAGAATTCTCTCTTAGTGCACGGAATTGCCTTCACTTGAATCAATGAGAATATTTAACTCTGAGGCTCAAAATGGCACTTTTCATAATAATTAATACAAGTATCTCATCTCCAGCTTCATAGAAAACCTGAATTTCAATAAACCTGGAGGCAAGGAATAGTTCTACGTGGAAGATTCTTTTCCCTCCACTGACTCATAAAATTGAAACTAATAAGTTTCAAAATATGAGGCAGAATTCTGAACTAGACCGAACTGAAAGCTGTGGTAAGTCAGTGAGATCACTTCTGGACTTCTTAGAAGATGTAGCACTCTTGTGATGCTGAGATCGTCGTCCACGCCTGACATCCTGCTAAGTTACCCAAAACCCTGACAAATTCACTCTCTTTCCTTGCCCCTATTTACAGAGGAAATCACATCCTGGACGGGACAACACACTTTGTCAATATACTACAGCACACAGTGTTCTGTGCAAGGGCTGGCCAAAGGGCCTGTTCTGTCTGGCTCCACATAACCGCCATCCTATTGCTGGCACCTCTCCACATTCTATGCTCAGACGTATTAAAATTCTTTCGTTTCCTTAAAGGAGCCAAACTCTCCCTCACCTCCAGGCTTTCACATGCTGTTTTCTCTGCCTGGAACGCTTTTTGTTTCTTGGCTACTTCCTCCTATCCCGGGGTCCCAGCTTAAATGGCGCTTCTGGAGGACCCGGATAAAGTCAGCCTCACCTGCTGGGTACTGCCTGAGCACCTAGTCCGTGCCCTACCACGACGGCCTCATGTTCTCTGCCTGTCTCCCTGGTAAACTGTGGGCTGCGTAGGGGAGTTCCCTGGTGGTCTTGGGCTAGGATTAGGCACTATCATTGTTGTGGCCCAGGTTCAAATACCCTGGTTGGGGAACTAAGACCCCACCAGCCATGTGGTACGGCCAAAATTTTAAAATTGTGGGCTGTGTGAAGGCAGGAGGCCACGTGTGGCTCAGTCCTGGCTACATCGTCAGCATCTAGCACTGCACCTGCCACACAGTACATGTCTAATACATATTTGTTTATGAGACGAATGACTTAATCCTGCAATGTGAAAGTCAGTTTGGAAGCAAGAGAAAGACTGGTTGGTGGCAAAGACCAAAAATATAAAATCCTTCAAAAAGTCCCAAAGTATTAGATTGGGTGATATGCAACTGTCAACATTTGACCATTTTCTACCTCTAAGAAGAGCATTTTCAAATTCTTCAATCTAAAAATAAAGCCTGAACTATAGCAGGCAGAGGGTAAAAACAATAATGATTTCAAAGGATAGAGTCTTAGATTCTTGCAACCAATTAATTGTGGATAAATGAGGAAGAACAATAATTCAAAGGGTACTGAGGTGTGAGGACAGAATAGGGGGCAAACAGTGGTGTCGTGAAGAGAAAGAAATCAGGAGTATTCACTGAGTTTGGGAAATAAGGAGAGAACTAGTTTAGATAAGAAGAATTTTCAGTAACACATCCAGGGTTTTTTAATCTGTAGCCAGAAAATTCACAGAATTTGAGGTTGAAGAGACCTCGGAAATCATCTCATCTGATTCCTTCATTTTGTAGCCTTGTTTGGTTATGTGATCAAGGTCAATGACTTGGTTACTAGCAGAACCAAGGCTACACAGCCCCGGGCTCTTGGTATCCAGGCCAACTCCACTGCCACTGCTGCCACCAACACCACTTCTTTTATTAAGAATACAAACACAAGGGCTTCCCTGGTGGTGCAGTGGTTGAGAGTCCGCCTGCTGACGCAGGGGACATGGGTTAGTGCCCCGGTCCGGGAAGATCCCACATGTCGCGGAGCAGCTGGGCCCGTGAGCCATGGCCACTGAGCCTGTGCGTCCGGAGCCTGTGCTCCGCAATGGGAGAGGCCACAGCAGTGAGAGGCCCACGTACCACAAAACAAACAAACAAACAAACAAACAAAAAAAGAATAGAAACACAAGCTACTGCTCACAGCCCATGTGGATAAGAAGAAATGCGATGACTTCAATATCTATTTTATTGGAAGATTTCTCAGACCCTCAAGTTATGTAATATGGATAAACTCACATAAGATTCTTACTGGGGTAAGTAGAATTATATTCGTCACATAATTTAAAAATGCTTCCCACACACAAAACTCTTTTTTCCATCACTGCTATTCACTAGATCTAACAGAATTACAGCAAAATTCACAGCTGAGAAAAAAAATCTAAAGAAACCAAAAATTCTTAACAGAGGTCCCAGGTTTTAGTCCCATCCCTGCCACTGACTGTGTGCCCTTGGGCAAGTTAATTCACTTCTCTGGGCCTCCGGCTTCCTGGTGTAAAATCAGGTAAACTAGAGCACCACTAAGTACACTCTAGCTCTAAAAATTACAACTGCTATCAAATGAATGTTTCAAAATATTTTTATGTAAATTTAAAAAAATAAAGAGTACCCAAAATATCACTATTAGTTAGTCAAACTCTGGTAATAAAAGCCTTGTGCCTTTTGCTTAAGTTGCCTTGGAAAGCTATCTGCTCCACAAAAATGGTACAAATAACCTAAAACGTTCACTAATGGAAGACTGGTTAAATAACCCATGGCTCATCCAACAACGGGTTGTTACAAGACTACTAAAAAGAATGTGGTAGATAAATGTGTTAACCTGAAAATTGAAGATATATTAATGTTTAAAAGTAAGCTACAGAAGAGCATATATGGTAAGCTTCCATTTCTGTAAAACAAAAAGGGATATAAAAGAACCTGCATAGGCTTATATATGACTAGAAAATTACCGGAAGGATAAACAAGCACCCATGAGAGTGGAAGGGTGCTTCCTCTGTGGAAGGGTGCACGGCCTGGGTAAGAAAGAGGCTCACTTGGAATTGTACAACCTTCTGTACTGTTTGATTCTCTGTTTAACTTGGAGTGTGGATTGATTTTTTTTTCTTAAGTTACAATTAAAAGCCATGACTAAATGCTGGATAACTTTGTATGAATATTTTAAAGTGCCGTGGGTCAAGAACCACCAGAGGCTTCTCCATTATTCCATTTAAACAAAACTTATGTGTCTTGCAAGATTTTTTAAATTCTTGTTAATGGAAAACAAATATATGAATATAAAATCGAACTGAATGTGTTACTGGTTTTGATTAAAACATAGAAATATAATTTTTAAAGTCAAAAAAAGTTAAAAGCCATTTGGAGCTATTTTAGATTACACAAATTATTGCAAATATAGGGCACCCTTTTATTTTTATTTTTCACCTTTTTATTCTTTAAGGTTGAAAAAGTGACAGTGGCATTTAGGCTGGGAGAGACAGAGCCACTGTTTCCCTCCTGACTTATCCATTTACCTTCAGCTGTCAGCTCAGATCGAGAGGGAAAGGCTGGCAGACTCCAGTGACAGGTCAAGGGGAGTTATGAAACATGAGGAAAAGTCATCCCACAGAGCAGGGAGATGCCCCTGGGAAAACTGAAAGCAGTCAGCTGAAAAAAATCACTGGGGACAGAGATGGAAAACAAGACCCAGAAGGGCTGGCATTCACAGGAAACAACAAATCATCTATTTACATACTCATGATTCTAGCACAGATACCACTAACCAGCCCGAATTCAATATAATAGCACTCCAGTTTTTATAGCATAAAATCAACTTAATTTCCCACAGTTGCAATTATATCTAAACAAGAGGTAGCCACAGTAGGCAAATGAATCCTCTAAAAGTGGACACACAGGTTTACACGTGCCTAAAATATACCCTACATTTATTTCCATCTCAGGCACAGAAAATAAAAAGCAGATACAAGCATTAAAGATCAGAGGCAGTCTTCTGTGACTGCAAACGTTTCCACCATGAAGCTTGGAAAACTTAATTTGTGGTTCATTTCCTACCTCTCCGTGGCCATTACGATGTTTTATTTCAGAAATGTTTAGAACGTGGAAATCTTTTAGCATACCAAACCAGCCTAGTCCAATCTCAATGAGGAACTACGTAATGAAAACCTCCAGAAACCCTCTCATTTCATCTCCTTCTTTAAAGGAAAGAGAACTGTTTGTCTTAATTTACCTGTGTCCTATTTCCAAAATCATGTGAAGTAAAATGTAATTGAACAGGTGTTGATTTTTCCAGATTCGGCTGGTATCAGAGCAAAGAGCTGGGCGCACCCAGGCAACAGTTCTGCTTTCAACAAACAAATCGAGCACACATCAGCTTGCAGACAGTAAAAGTACCATACACATGTGTTGAAACATAAGAGAAAACCGCTTATTTTTACAAATTACGCCTCGTTCTCTCATTAGAGCTTTCTTTCGCCAGTTATCTATCCCCTTAGAAAATTTCTGATAAACACCTGCAAGTTAATCAAGATGCCCCCCGTGTAATGGTAAAGAGAGATCTGCGCAAGACAAACCTGTGTGGAAAATGACAGTACTTTTCCTAAACCCTGAAGGGAGTCGAAGATTTCGAAGCAATCCTTTGGCAGTGAGTCGAACGTGAATGGTGGACAGGGAGAACTTGGGAGACAACAACATGTCTTCAGAGCAGGTGGAAAGATTTCACAGAAGAATCAGCTCCGTGGATTCTCACATACTGTCTTTTTAAACTGAGCACCCTTCTTCGAGTCCAAGAAATACAGCGAGAGGAAACATGCCTACATGCCAGATGTCACTCCACCGTACATGCACAAAAGAAAAACCCCAGAGCTATCCAAGTGCTTCTGGCTTCCGTTTCTACTCCCAGATGTTGCCAAAACAACGCTCTTCCTCTGAATAAAATCTCCTCCTAGCAGACCCAGCAGTCAGCAGCCTCTGAATGACATCACACCAAACATGCTTATGGGCTTATTATGGTTTTCATCAGAGATGGTGAAGGGGAGGAGAAAGTGGGTGGTCTTAGGCACTTTATATAACAACCAATAATGTCACAGGTTCTGTAATGAGTTGGAGGATCCTTAAGGGGAAATAACTACTTCGAGGAGTGCCTAATATTTATTTAGTAATTATAAAAAATTAAGACTTCATTAAAGTAATCTGTGTTTGGATTTTTAAAATTGTAATTATATTCACACTACTAGTGTGAATGTGCCCAGTAGCACTGGGCATTTTTTTCAGATATTTTACATGTAAACCTATATATAAACCTGATACCCTGGACAAAAAAATTTTTAATGGCTTCAAGCAATAAATGTTCTCAATTACAATTTTAAATAAAATTCCTACTATAACACCTGGAACTAACATAGTGTTGTAGGTCAATTATACTTCAAAAAAATGTTTTTACTATAATATACTAATGACGGATTGATAAAAGGTTAAAATTCAACTCTAACACTCATATTCTGAGGACTTCACTAAGAGTCAGCAATAAAGGGTTAATGCAATTTCTCTACCAGATGTAACAATAGTTGCAGAGGAATAAAAATTAGTGAGTATTCTAAGGACTCCAATTATTGCTTGACTAATTGCATTTATACAAAATCACGTGACCTCTCAAGATAGTAATGTTTTGAGACTAAGAACATCAGGAAGGTGTGATTATTGTTTATCAGTAAGAACTGAGATCTGGTAAATGTTTGAGTAGAGTCCTTTGTTAAAGCACATTAAAATATGGTGGCAAAAAAACCAAAAGAGGTTGAAAAGATAAAGGCATGGACATAAGAAAACTGCACCTGCAAAATGCTCACTTAAGTAAAGCTAATATTATTAAACCAGGAAGAGTCCAACTCTTTTAATTTTAAAAAGCACAAGAAAACAATGTGTGAAAAATGATCGATGTGTGTTTCCAAGATTTCCAAGACTCAGTAACAGAAATGAATGTAGTTAACTGTTAACCATAAATGACTATTAAATGCTATGAGAATGCACAGGAAGCAGTTACTCTTCAAGAAATTCTGTAGAGCATTTAGGGTGTGAAGAGGGAAGGAGACAGGCAGGAAAGGAAATTTTGAGTAATTCCTTCTCCCTTTTCACTCGCCCCACAGCCTGCCACTTGAGAGGTTGTCGAGAGACCAACCCAACAACCTGCCGGGGGTTAGCTGCGGGAAAATTACAACCTGTTCCTGCACAGACACGGCGTCTTGTAAACATTGCACCCACGGCCATGCAAGCACAAATAATCAAGGAATTGAAGTCTAGAAAAGCTACATTTAGGTGGTGCCTTTTCACTCTATCACAATTTGTTATTATTAAACCGCAACCTTTTTCCTGGATTCCGCAAATTAATTTGCCATAAAGCACCTCTCCTCCCCCCACGCACCAAGAAAAGAAAAAAAGCTTGTAAAAACTAAGATAAACACAACACTGTAAAACAACTATACCCCCATAAAAAGTTTTAAAAAAACTAAGATAAAAATCAGCATTAAAGGGCTTCCCTGGTGGCGCAGTGGTTGAGAGTCCGCCTGCTGATGCAGGGGACGCTGGTTCGTGCCCCGGTCCGGGAAGATCCCACATGCCGCGGAGCAGCTGGGCCCGTGAGCCATGGCTGCTGAGCCTGCGCGTCCGGAGCCTGTGCTCTGCAACAGGAGGGGCCACAACAGTGAGAGGACCGCGTACCACAAAGAAAAAAAAAAAAAAAAAATCAGCATTAAAATTATAAACAGAAGACTGAACACTGATATTATTAAAGATAGGACACCACCCCCTATAGGATGTTTTCTGTTTTGTTTATAAGTTTTTTGTTTGTTTAGTTTTGTTAGTTAAGTAACAGTAAACTCTAATGTATCCTGGTTAAAGGGGAAATCCTTTAGCCTAGACTACCCAAAAGAAGAAATTAGCAACATGCCACCAATTTTTCATACTCATTAGAAAGTCTACTTGAACTACCCTAAGCTACACCACACAGAGTTAACAGTAATGTTGCCAACGATCTTTGTAAACAGCACAGCAAGGCTCCCTGCTTCTCCCTGTGAGTGACCCTACGTGGCCCTGTGTGGCTGTGGCCTGCAGTGTCTCCCATCCTCTGGGAACTCTTCCTTCAAAGGCAAAAAACAAAGAAAAAAAAACAAAACAAAAAACAGCACAGCAAGAAACTACAAGAATAAAGAGAAGCAGTGCCAGTCAGAAGGAAAAGTCAAAAGTCTGAGGAGTAGTTCTTGTTTGTACAGCAAGGTGTACACACACACGCGCGTGTACACACACACACACACACACACACACACACACACACACACACACACACGGAAAAAGATGTTTGAGATGAATGACTAAGAACAGCTCAAGCTGGGTTTCCATTCTTTCCCAAACACAGTCTGCCCCCTGGTGGCAGTTGAGCACAAGTGCACCAAAGCAAAAGGGGCCTTAACAGCCAACTCATACAATACACTACACACCAAGCGCACTCCTAAACACTTTATATGTGTGCACTCTTTTAAATAATCGAATAAGCAATTATTGTAGAGTTCCAATTACTTTTATAATATACATACTTCAGGGGCTTGGGGAAGCACAGAGTTTAAAACTGGCTCAAAACGTTTCCTTGATTACTTATTTGATCAGCTGTTACCACTTGTGTGCACACTGTGGTTTCTTTAGTTATACTAAATATAAAAGTACCCAGGGCTTCCCTGGTGGCGCAGTAGTTGAGAGTCCACCTGCCGATGCAGGGGACACGGGTTCATGCCCCGGTCCGGGAAGATCCCACATGCCGCGGAGCGGCTGGGCCCGTGAGCCATGGCCTCTGAGCCTGCGCGTCCGGAGCCTGTGCTCCGCAGCGGGAGAGGCCACAGCAGTGAGGGGCCCGCGTACCGCAAAAAAAAAAAAAAAAAAAAAAAAGAAGTACCCAAATTTAAGAAAGTGTTCATCTTTGTTATTATACAAAGTCTTAATTTGAATTAAGAGAACATAAGGATCACCAAGGACAGTAAGGAAAAATTTAAGGAACTTTTGGTACCTAAGATAGAAAAATGTAATTACAGTTATTAAAAATTAGGAATAAGATGAATTTTTATGAAGTACAGCAAAGCCTGTGTTAGGATGTCAAGTGGGAAAACAAAACGATGATTTAAATTTGTATCAGTATTAGGATGTCAACTTTAAACAAAAAGAATAACAAATACTGGAGCAAAAATCCCAAAATATCAGCAACACTCTGGGAGTTGGGGTAGGCATGATGTTTAATTCCCTTGCTTTAGACTTCTGTATTTTACCAATTTTTTTTTTTTTTTGCGGTACGCGGGCCTCTCACTGTTGTGGCCTCTTCCATTGCGGAGCACAGGCTCCGGACGCGCAGGCTCAGCGGCCATGGCTCACGGGCCCAGCCGCTCCGCGGCATGTGGGATCTTCCCGGACCGGGGCACGAACCCGCGTCCCCGGCATCGGCAGGCGGACTCCCAACCACTGCGCTACCAGGGAAGCCCTTTACCAATTTTTTTTAAACAGAGATCAGAGTCATAAAAATAAAGTTTTTAAAAAGTTTAAGTGACGGAATACCTTTCTTAAAAGCACATGATATGAACTGAGTTTCTATTAATGACAAAAACAATGAATAAATAATTGTATAAGGTCTTTGGTAAGGCTTAAAAAACTAAAGAAGGTATCTTATGGATGATATAAGTGTTTGGCAGGTCAATGTGTTATAATAATATCACAGTAGGTTCAAACAAGAATCACAGATCCCATTGCAGTCTGTGTATGAATGTGTGCATTTCATTAGTGACTGGACTTTAGAAAACAATGATGTTATGATTCTAGCATATGCTGTGCAGGGTTGCTTAGATGCTAGGAAATACATCCAACTAGGACAGATTTATTTGTTGCTGTTAATGATCATCAAGAATCTGGAGATTAATATTTAAACCAGGGATTCAAGCATCTCTATCCAACCAATCTTCCCCAGAACTCCAACATGGAGTATCAGTCTTAACGTTTACCTCCTTCCTCTGCCTAACACAACACTAATTGCCATATTTTCTTCATTTTTATGCATCATAATTTTTAAGTTCAAATCTCTATTCCAATGGTAGAAACTTCAACTCAAGAGTCCAATTTTTCCGGGCTTCCCTGTTGGCGCAGTGGTTGAGAGTCCGCCTGCCGATGCAGGGGACGCGGGTTTGTGCCCCGGTCTGGGAAGATCCCACATGCCGCGGAGCGGCTGGGCCCGTGAGCCATGGCCGCTAGGCCTGCACGTCCGGAGCCTGTGATCCGCAACGGGAGAGGCCACGACAGGGAGAGGTCCGCGTACCGCAAAAAAAAAAAAAAAAGAGTCAAATATTTCCATAATGTCCTCTTCCTTAGTAGGGAAAAGAATGTCTAAGGTATATCGTGAATAACTGTCCAAAAATTCACATAAAGCAATTAGAAAAAATTTCAACCTCCACCCACCCTTAAGATGATAAGTTTTTCAAGATCAGTGGCACTGCCTTTTACTTCTTTGGTCTCCCAAAATAAGAGCAGTAATGTTTTATCCATGTACAATGTTTGTTTTTAAAAACTAAGAAAAAAAACATGTTCAATGTATAATTTTTTAAAAAATAAAAGTTAAATTAGGGTCTTCCTTGGTGGCACAGTGGTTAAGAATCCGCCTGCCAATGCAGGGGACATGGGTTCGACCCCTGGCCTGGAAGATCCCACATATCACAGAGCAACTAAGCCCGTGTGCCACAACTACTGAGCCTGCGCTCTAGAGCCCGCAAGCCACAACTACTGAGCCCGTGTGCCACAACTACTGAAACCCGCGTGCCTAGAGCCCGTGCTCCACAACAAGAGAAGCCACCATAATGAGAAGCCGGCGCAGTGCAACGAAGAGTAGCCCCTGCTCGCCGCAACTAGAGAAAGCCCACACATAGCAACGAGGGCCCAACACAGCCAAAAATAAAAACAAATTTTAAAAATTATTAAAAAAAAAAAGTTAAATTACCTGTACATCACAGTGCTCTGTAACCAGTTTTCTTAAACTTAAAAATTTCACATTTATCTTTCCATGACATTAAATACTCCTCTATGTTGTTATTTTAATGCCTTCAAAAATATCATTAAAATGTCGGTGAACATAAACAACACCTGCTGTTTAAACCATTCATACTGTTTCCAATTTTTCCCCTTCTAAATATTTCTGAAAAGCAATAAATAAGTCAATCAACTATTTTCCTAGAATCAATTCTGATAAATGGAATTCCAGGGTAGAAGGCTTTTGTTATATGTCACCAAAGTGTCTCTGTCCAGAAAGGCTGTAGTAATTTATACCCCTTCAGTGGCATGTACGAGGCACCTGGTCCTCACGCATTCACCAATAGTGGGTATTACTCTTAAAAATAGACAAGAACTGACAGCACATTATTTTAATTGATGTTCGTAAACTTTTTTCATGTTTCTTAGTCCCTCATATTTCTTTTTTTGTGTCGAATTTTTTTCTTTTCCCACCTTTTAATGAAGTATAGTTGATTTGCAATGTTATGTTAGTTTCAAGTGTACAAAATATGATTTCATATTTTATAAACTCCATTTTAAATTACTACAAAATATTGGCTATACTCCCTGTGCTGTACGTTAATTACATCCTTGTATCTTATTTTATACCTAATAGTTTGTACCTCTTACTCCCCTTCTACGATATTGTCCCTCTTCCCTGTCCTCTCCCCACTGGTAACCACTAGTTTGTTATCTGTGAGTCTGTTTCTGTTTTGTTACATTCATTCATTCTATCTTTTAGATTCCACAGTATTTGTCTTTTTTGGATTCGATACAAGCATAACCTCGTTTTATTGCGCTTCATAGATATTGTATTTTTACAAATTGAAGGTTGTGGCAACCTTGCGTTGAGCAAGTCTATGGCACCATTTTTCCAACAGCATTTGGTCAGTTCATGTGTCTATGTCACATTTTGGTAATTCTTGCAATATTTCAAACGTTTTCATTATTATTATATTTGTTATGGTGACTGGTGATCTTTGCTGTTACTACTGTAATTGTTTTTTGGTTTGTATTTTTAAATTAAGATATGTACCTTTTTTAGACATAATGCTACTACTGCACAGTTAACAGACTACACTATAGTGTAAACATAACTTTTATATGTACTGGGAAGCCAAAAATTCATGTGACTCGCTTTACTGTCGTGGTCTGGAACTGAACCCACAGTATCTCTGACGTATGCCTATATTTGTCTATATTGTGAAATGATCACAAGTCTAGTTATAGTTAATTAACATCCATCACCATGCTTAAAATGTTTTTGACAAACGGGAGGTCTAAAACTTTTGTTGTCATAACTAGTTACCCATTCGTTCATTGTGACATTCGTGGAAAGGCCTTTTCTATACAAGTGTATACTCTCAGTGCTCTTATCATTCTAATTTTTGTTTAAAACTTCAGTCTGGAATATATTTGCATGTAGTATATGAAGTAGGGCTCTAGCTCCTGATAAAGTGATAGTCCTTGTTCCAACAAGATTTACTGAACAATCCATACTTTTCCCTGATTTGAACACTAAATTTAACACATGCCAAAATAGCATTTGCTCTTTAAGTGTGAGAGGAGAGTTATAATCATAAACCAACACAGAAAGACAGCCTCGGGCTTCCCTGGTGGCGCAGTGGTTGAGAGTCCGCCTGCTGATGCAGGGGACACGGGTTCATGCCCCGGTCCGGGAAGATCCCACATGCCGCGGAGCGGCTGGGCCCGTGAGCCATGGCCGCTGAGCCTGCGTGTCCGGAGCCTGTGCTCCGCAACGGGAGAGGCCACAACAGTGGGAGGCCCGCGTACCGAAAAAAAAAAAAAAAAAAAAAAAGGACAGCCTCATCCCTACTCTCACCAGAGAAAGCGCTGGTCACACCGGTATTACCTCTTCAGAGCAGGTGTGCAACTCTCAACCATCTCCCAACACTTGGAAGAGGGGGTACAGAAAGCAACCCTATCCTCCTGTGCTGGATTTAGTGGTGGGGATGGAAGGAGCAGTGCATTTCCTACTTTCCAGGGCAGACACCACGGCACCTGAGACTGATGATCTTGTGTAAAAGAACCAAGGGGCAGGATAAATACAACTCTGGTGCTCTGGTATTCCTAAGAGATTTCATGTGTGGTAGAACCATGGCAATAATAGTAATGGTATGTGTAGCATCTTCCTTATAAACAGTAAACCAAGTTTTATTTAGAGCCAATGTTGGCTAGACTCTTACAGCACCATAATCTTTAAATAAATTACAACAGCTAGACCCCATGAGGATGGTTCTTGACTTTCACCGGTTTTTCCTGCTTGAAGGATTTAAAATAATTCAACCTCCTGGAATAGAGCTCTAAAAGTACAGCCACTAGAACCATAAGAACAATGAAAAGGATTATTCTTGTCACTGTCCCTAGTAGCAGAGGCAGCTATCATCTGAGAGTTTTTTATATAACAACTCTGTGACGTCAAAATTACTTCTATACTGGGAGTTTTTCCCAAAATATTCTCACGTTTCCAAATGAGAAATTTGAGGCTTTGGAGAGGCTTAGCAACTAGCCCAAGGTCAGGACACAAGTGGAATGCGGCAATCCCAAGATTTCAACCAATAGTCAATGCCTGAAAAGTTCATTCTCTTTCTGTTCCTCTTCATTGTCTTACGAGATAATGGAACTGTCTTTGAAATTACTGATTAAAGGTTAAAACTAAAATAATGATACAGAATTTTCAACTATTAAACTAGCCAAATTAAAAAATAATAATAATACCCAACGTCGACCAGAGTATGGTGATGCCAGCCCTCTTTTATGTTGTCAGTCATTGTATAAATGGATATGAAGCTTTTGGAAAGCAACTTGGTTGACTGAAGTGGCTATAAATATGCATATGTTTTGATTTGTTTACACTACTTTTAAGAATCTATCACAAAAAAAACTTCCCTAAACTTTGAAGGTGATAACTGTGAAGATGTTCATCAGAGCATCATTTGTGAATGTGATACAGAAGCACCCCAAACATTACAGAGTAGTTAAATGCCGCCGCATATGCCAAACGTAATAGTCATCAAAGAGTGATCACTTATGTTAAGTGACAACAGGATATAAAGTTATCTGAATTTTATTTAAAATCACAAATTAACAAAAAACTAAAGGGTGATTTCTAAACCTCTACATGTTAAACTTTTTAGAACTTAGCAAATCGCTAAAAAGTGATGACTGTACTCTAGTGAAAATGTATGAAGTTGGTCAACTTTAATCTCCACCAGTTTGTTGCTTAAACAAACAAACAAAAAAACCTATCTGAAAGCCATAAAATTTAATGCTCAGAGGAACATGTTTGTATGTGGAGGCAATGTCTTCTGTACGATCTAAAAGATGACTGTTGCAAGCAGAATATAAAGAAAGCCAAGGCAAGGTGCTTTGCAGTCATAGGCTATCAGAGCGGGGAGAAACCTTAGTGATCAATCATTTCAATTACACAGAAAAGAAAGCTAATATTAAGAGGTTACATGACCCACAAAGTCATTGGCTGCTTGGACACCACTTCTTAGCATCCAAGCTGTTCCTCCAAAGGGCAACACACTGTGACTTCCTCAGCAGGCTCGTCATAATACTAGGTTAGTCTTAAGTAATGATAACTAACCATCAACTAGAAGTTTATGATTTTTGGAAAATACATGTTCATACCCCGCAATCTAGATTAAATCACTATGCTGACCCCCTTAAAATACATCTTTTTCCACTGCAATTATTAGAGCATTGATTACTCAGGGTGAATTGAAGGTAGGCATTCTCAAACTCTGTCATATGCCCCATTTCTACTCCAGGGTTAGAGGCTTTGCCAAGCAAAACCACAGCGTGATTCACACTGTTCATTTCTTTTCTCAATCAGTTGCTAATTCGCCATTCTGGTAACCTGACCTATCAAGGGTCACTGATATGTTGAGGGTCAGTGGTAGGCTTTGGAAACAAGATATCATGTCAGTCCCACAATGTGCCAAAGGAAAATACCTAATGCTAACAGTTTTCCCGTGTGTAGAAAGAAGATATATATTGGAGATTATTTGTACTATGCCTGTGAAAACAAATATCCTTTACAATATTTCATATAATCATAGACTTGAGACATGAATTAAGACTGCCTTTCCAAGATTCATAAAACAGACATATTAGACTTATTTAACCAGCCCCTTTACTGTGACCAATATCAATGGCAGCTTCCAAAGCACAGAAATGTCACAAATACTTCCCCCCAAAACTGCAAAACTTGTATTTTGAAAAGTACAAAAAAAGTGTTACAAGAAATTAAAGGAGACCTAACTAAAAAGGAAGCCAGCCTATACTCATGAATCAAAATACTTCATATTGTAAAGATGGCAATACTCCAGAAATTCATCTACAGATTCAATGCAATTTCTATCAAAGTCCTAGCTGACTTTTCTATGGAAATTGACAAGTTGACCCTAAAGTTCATATGGAAATTCAAGGGACTCAGAATAGCCAAAACAATCTTGAAGAAGAAGAACAAGTTAGAGGACTCACACTTCCTGATTTTAGAACTTATTACACCACAGTAATCAAAACAATGTGGCACTGACACATAGATCCATGAAAAGAGAGTCCAGAAACATAGCCTCACATTTACAGCCAACTGTTTTTAACAAAGGTGACAAGACATTCCAATGGAAGAAAGAATAGTGTTTTCAACAAATGGTACTGGGACAGCAGGAAATCTACATGCAGAAGAATTAAGTTGGATCCCCTACTTCACATCAAATGCAAAAATTAACTCAAAAATGGATCAAAGACCCAAGTGTAAGAACTAAAAGTATAAAACTCTTAGAAGAAAACATAGGCATAAGTCTTTATGACCTTGTATCTAAGCAATGGCTTCTTAGATATAATGCCAAATAGATACATAAGAAAAAAATAAACTGGATCTCATGAAAATTAAAAATATGCCTTAAAGGGTACTATCAAAAAGTGAAAAGACAGCCTACAGAATGGGAGAAAATTATTTGCAAATCATATCTGATAAGGGCCTAATATTCAGAATATATAAAGAACTCCTATAATTCAACAATAATAATACAAATAATTTTAAAATAGGCAAAGGATTTGAATAAATGTTTCCCCAAAGAAGATATACAAACGGCCAATAAGCTTCTGAAAGGTGCTCAACATCTGATGAGCCATCAGAGAAATGTAAACTGAAACCACAATGAGATACCACTTCATACCCATTAGAATGGCTATAATAAAAAAGGCAGACAAAAGCAAGTGTTGACAAGGATGTGGAGAAACTAGACCCCTCATACATTGCTGGTGGAAATGTAAAATGGTGCAGCCACTTTGGAAAACACTCTAGAAGTTTCTCAGTTAAACACAGAATTATCATATCATCTAGCTTTCAGATAAAGGTTATCTGATTTTCTAACATACAGTCGTTTATAGCATACTAGCTATCCTTTTCTGCTAAATATTAGGATGCGCTGGAAATTTAAAATGAAAGAAAATGAAAATCTCAGTGTGCAGAATAGTTCTTTTGGCTTTTAAAATTAGTTTGGTAAACATATATGTTCAAACTCAGGCTCTTGCGAACCTTTAGAATTTAAATCGCTCTGCATGGCTGGGCCCTCTCTAGCTTTAAGAGCCTATAATAGGTCACACTTCCCTGCCTCATTAAGCTAAGGAAACCAAACATGTCTTGGGAGCCTCAAAGATATTAGTTATTCCATATTTAAGGTTACCCACCCCATTTTCTTTAATTACTATCTCTATACAGGGGGTCACAAATTTATACTTCGTGCCCAGGCTTCCCTCACTAGATCATAGCCTTTAACCAGGCCTCTCACTGGAACAAGTAACCCTCCTTGTGATTTTATATTTTTTTGTGCAGTCCTTTGACTTTTCTGTAAGCTTTCTGAGACAAGGTCCTTGCTCGTTTTGGGCAAAGCTTTATATCCTTAGCAGCCAACACTGTCACGGTGCACGATGATCTGTAGTCAGTGTGTTATAACAATACCCTTCTCCCCTTTGATTTGCCGTTCTAACCCTCAGTGGACTTGGAAGCCATACAACTGTCCTATAACCGCATACTAAAGAAGAGAATTCAAGTACTGGATGGGGACCTAAGCAGCTACAGAGAAAAGATAGAAACTTCTATATTTTAATGAATCTTCTATGGCTTCTCAAGAGACAAAGCTTTTTGATTTCCAGTTGACGTTCAAAGGTTCAGTGAGTGAGGCTGCAGGCTGTCTTAGAGATGGATGTGACTTTGTTCAATAGAAGTATAAAAAAGAAAAGAAAAATGTTAAATGGCTGAACTATTAAAGGTGTTAAAACCTGATCTTGAGGGCTTCCCTGGTGGCGCAGTGGTTGAGAGTCCGCCTGCCGATGCAGGGGACACGGGTTCGTGCCCCGGTCCGGGAAGATCCCACATGCCGCGGAGCGGCTGGGCCCGTGAGCCATGGCAGCTGAGCCTGCGCGTCCGGAGCCTGTGCTCCGCAACGGGAGAGGCCACAACAGTGAGAGGCCCGCGTACCGCAAAAAAAAAAACAACCTGATCTTGAGATTATTTAGCAATTAAAGACTATCCAATTTTAAAATAGCCTATTTCTTGTAAAAAAAAAAAAAAAAGTACATTCTCTACATCTCCACATTTTAAATATTAAATATGTTCCACATCTGAAAAAATATCATTATTTAAAAAACAAATTATCTGTGATTAATAAAACGTCCTTCTGCATCAGATGGCTTGGCAATTGTGCTCACCAAGTTTTAACCCTATGCTGATCAAGGTCATAAGCAGTTATGTTTATGCCACAAACCTGAAATTATATTTTAAGCATACTAGTGAAAAATCACTGCAAATACACTTGAATACTTGTAATGATAATATAACTTTACAAAAAAACTCTTTTTCTCCATCCATATTTAAGGTGTCACTTACCCGCATTCAAAGCTGTATATAGACCTTTTCTTGAAGGACCTAAAATGGAAATATTTATGTTTTATAGAAAATATCATAAAAAACTAAACCATTTAAAAACTAAGTTTTTTTTCCAAAAACAATCCATTAACACCTAAATTTTAGGTTCCTGATGGGAAATTCCACTGAGATTTAATCAACTTTATTGAGTTTATACTTACAATATCTAAGGATAAAATATTCCAAATAACATCAAAATAGTAGTTTAAGGGTGATATTATTCATTGTCAAAATTAAACATGCTAGGACAAACTATGGTATTTTTTCAGTTCAAGAACTGCTGAAATTCAAATTTTAACAGTACTAAATTTATACATGTATTACACACTTGATGCTATTCCACTGCTGATAGAGCAAAAAGGCCCAGACTACAAAACAGCTACTAGGGTGTGATTTCTAAAATTGCCAAGTATTAAATCCAGTTCTCTTGCTATTCAGCTATGAAGGAAAACATACTTAAGCTTTTCCTCCAAACTGATACAATATAAAATACAACCAGGAGAATTCTTTCACAATGTATATGTGTATTAAATCAAATATAATTTTAACTGTCAATTATACATCAATAAAGCTGAAAAATAAATTCAACCAGGAGTGGTAACAGGTACAGAGCTACAAAGATAAGTCACTAGACGACTATGAGCACGTCTTCCTGATGTGACAGAGTCATTTCTAGGGCAAGTCACCTGCAGATTATTTAGTTAGAACAGCTGCCACATTCTGTGGAATTTTACAGAGATGACAATCTCTTAAAATATGTGGCTGTTATAAATGGACAGCATTGATTCCCAGTCAAGTAAAACCTCTGTGATACAAAAGCTTACAAATTCAATGGCAAGACATTTTAGAATACTGAGGTTCTCTGTTCTGCAAACGTATCAGAGAAATCATGCCGTTCTAACTCTCTGAAAGTTATCTTAGTATCAAAGTTCGACATTTCTTTCCAGTTACTGGTGCATGCGTAGATTACAGGGCTTTATCATCATCAATACAAACCATAGATTCATATACTGATGTCATCCCACCGAGGGGTAATTTGATGCATCAGAAATTTGTTTAAATTTGAACCTGCTGGTACCCAGAAGAATCTTTTTGCCAATACCTATGCCTATTCTCTCTTGAATTCAGTAGAAAAGAAAGTGTTGATAAACATTCACTAGGTAATTAACCTCAAGTTACCACGTGATCCTTTACATAATGTAACACACACACACACACACACACACACACAAATATTGAGAAGGACACAGAGCAACAGACACACACTGCTTTGAGAGACTAACACATTTCTGGAAAGTTATTTAGTAATATGATAACAATTTCACAAAGATTCACACAATTTAACCCAGTGGTTCCTCTTTTAGGAATATCCCACAGAAGTAACTAGAACCTGAAGCAACGAATAGTATTCACATTCAGAGATGTTCATCTCAGTATCGCGTGCCATAGTGAAAGACAGAAATTGTCCAGGAACCAGGGAATTGGAAAACAGGAGACTATTTCATAGCCATTTAAAATGAAGACACTCTCATGATATACTATTAAATTAATAAAAAGCAAGACACAAGAGAATGTCCATATTATGCCCTGAGTTTTCTTGAAACAAAAACAAAGCTATTATATATGCAGAGGGAAAGAAAAGGAGGAAAGGCAACAGTTATTCATGGTTGACGGGATGAAGGAGGATGCTGTACATCTCTGTGCATTTTAAACCCTCTAATACAAATATGCATCACATATTACAGCTCAAGCTTCTCATTCACAATTATTCTTTCAGTTAAGCAATCTTTCAATTCACTAAGCAACAACTGCGAATGTGCGTCAGCTCCACTGTGATAAAGCTGCACGAAAACATTCCATATGAAGTATATACCACATATGTTGTAAACTTGAAAGTTAACCTTCATTAGCTGTAGCAATCACGAAGCGAGTGATACAGAGAAGAAGAGATAAAGAACATGGGGTGGGGCGCGGGGGGACATGGTTGGACCAAAAGTGTGAAGTAAACCATGCACTTCTATCTCATTATTCTAGATCACCACCTTCGCATAATTTAACTCTAGAAGTTTCATTTATTTTCACCTTATACCTTTGTTCTATCTGCTGATTTATATGTATCGAGTTTTAGCTATAGAACCTACAGACTCTCAGAACAAGAATAGCTCCATCAGTGTAAAAATGTATTATGTCTTTATTCACCAGACTTTTTGTAAATAAATATTCAATATAACATGAACCTAAATGCCAAAATTTAACCTCCTGTAAGCCAAGGACTTAAAAAGCCTTGCCCTCCTCTTCTCTCCACAGTGAGGTCCATACCTTTTGGAGGCGTTTTTAGTAAGTGCACGTGAGCTCGGGGTACCAAAGGCTTCAAATATAAGGATCCTGAGGAGCCATTTTGAAATGCTGGTTTCGGAGGTTTTTCCTCGTATTTGATGACAGCGTTATTACCAGCTGGAATAAAACAGAAAAGTACATTTTATTTTACAGATAAACACAGTATGAGTCTTCCACGACCTATCTTTCCTCTTTAAATCAACAAGTGCTCACTAAGCACCTACCACGTGTCAGGCATTACTCTATGTTGGGAATACAAAGACGGATAACAGGTAGTTCCTAGCCTCAGGGATGCAGGGTGAACGGTAACCAGGGTGACCTTACATCTTGGCACAGCCCAAGTTTATGCCTCTTTTCCAGGGCAGCTTTCATCCCAGACAAAAGTTGGGAGATATTTTGGTATCCTTGGGGGTCCTGGAACCAATCCCCTGTGGATACCAAGGGACGACGATAATGTACAAGCTCCTTGGTAGCTGCAAAGGTGAGATCTGGTTCTGATCCTTCTGTGCCACTGCAAGAAGCTGAAACTCCAACATCTGCCCCAGAACAAAGGCACCTAAGCCCTAAAGCTAAAATATAAAAGAGAATTCCACCTAAATAATAAAAACCATCTTTTATATTACACGTAAACCTTTCCTCTCTCACTCACACAGGAATCATCTCTGGGGGTGGGGGAGGGGAGTTTCCAGGCACTAAAAGAATTGAAGAAAGGACTTCTGGAGAAAGTTTGAGGCACTAGACAATTGTGCTTAGGCTGTGGTATAATTCTGAGTCCACGACAGTTAACTAGGCAAAGGGGGCTCCCAAAGAAGCAGACCTATACTATTTCCTGGGAAAAGGTGAGAGTGAAGGTGAGCAAATACTATATTTTAGGTATAATATGTCAATGGGTCCTGGAAAGGGCATCTGCTACTTTGCTAGTCTCTGATTTTGCTTCTCTTTCTTCACTGGGACTCTAAAGACAATCCTAGCATATCAAAAGACAGTGACACTTTGAAATAAAGAACACAGCTTTAAAAAAATAGTGATAATTTGTAACTTGTTGATTTTCTACCAGAATGAAAATTTGAAACCACGGAGAAACATTTAGACAAAGCCTCCAGTAGATGTCTTGCTTACTCTTGTTTCTTCTTTTGTCCAATAATGACTGAAGCCCTCGGCATCAAAAAACTCAATATCTTTCAGTTGCATAAGACAACTATGTAGACTATATAAACCTATATATGTTTATATAGGTTCTTTGTAAACTGTGAATTTCCTTTTCACATTTATGGCTTCTCATTGGATTTAAAAATAATAATAACCCAATTCTTCTACTGTATCCTTAAGATTTGTATGGGACAGGGGAAAGGCAGAGGGAAAAGAAAGAGCAGGGCCTGTGTCCCGTGCTCTGAATTCAAAATGAGAATGCATTTTCACATTATATTTTTGCTAAAGGTGTATCAGGTCCATAACAAGGTCCTATGAAATAGCGTTCCTGGCTCTGGTACAGTTGAGAGGATTCCGTATTAGGAATTTAACCAGCATCACCATCACTTATTGCACTGTTTTTGGCTGAGGGTATCTACATTTTAAAATCTCCTAAGGGTCAAAAACCTTAAACGAAAGGCTTGAAAAGTCAAAAATGGTACCCGCATGTAAAGATAACAACATACAAAGCTGTTTCAAATTTTATTTAGTGGTAACAAAAAAGGAGGGTGAGGAGAGCAGCAGCAGTGATCTAATTAAAGATGAAAAAAATCGGTATTTCCTTATCATTCTAAACTTCTCCTTTTAATTCTCCATAACTGAGTAATCACTGAAAAAGTACAGTGTCCAGAAGCTCAGCTCCTACAAGGAATTTTAACAGCACTGCTTGGCTCTTCCTAAGAGATTATCATGTTATACACAACACTCGAGTGTAAACACAGCACTTTGCCCTTTTCTCTCCATAACTCAGGAGGAAAAAATCCTAACAAAAATACTTTGAAAGTTTTATGGTTCTTTATTCCCATAAAAGTTAAACTTTTTATCTGTCTCCCCTTGCTAACCACACAAACCACTAGTATGTTTATGTCACCGTATACTTACTGGGCCAGAGGGAAATCTGGAGGTTCATTCATTCACCACCTGGTTTCCAGGCTTAATTGCCCCTCCACCGACCCAGATTGGACTTTTTATAATTATTTTCTAAATAATCTTCAACACCCAATTCTAACCATCCAATTCCATTCTAATAATCAACACTTATAATCACAAATTTCTTTATTACCAACCTTGATCCCTTCCTTCACCTCACATTTCTAGAAAGGGGTGAGTTGTCAACATTATTTACAAATATTTATAAATTTGAAGACAGCTAGAAATTTTTCTCTAGGCTAAACTGTCCCAACTCCTACAACAGTGCTTACAGATGTCACATTTAAACCTTGTAAAGACATGCTGTCATTCTCCCCTGATCTACGTCAAGTCCCCCTACAAGGAGCCACATATTTGTTCTTCCTGTGCACAGATAACACTTCCAATATTAGGCCAAATCAACACAGAGCCTTCCCTCCTACTGACAAGTTTCTGTCAATTTCCTATCCTTCTTTCCAATTCCCTCTTTCCCCAGAACCTGGAAACTTGGTTTTTCCAACAAGTTTCTGTCAACTTCCTATCCTTTTTTTCCCAATTCCCTCTTTCCCCAGAACCTGGAAACTTGGTTTCTCCCAAGTTGACAGGGAGCTAATGTAAATGATAAATACTTAAGATACTACTACTATAAAATTCAACATAACTTTTCAAAGGATGGATGGGGAATGATTTCAGAGTCTTAAAGAAATGGAACCAAAATGTCATAGAGCAGGTTTTTTAGATATTCATGTAAAATGGTAGTGGGTTTCAATCAACATTTCAACTTACGCTAAATCAAAATCCAAGAAGGGAAGTAAATGATGTTATTAGTCTCAACCATGTATTATAACAATCCGGGGACTTCCCTGGTGGCGCAGAGGTTAAGAATCCACCTGCCAATGCAGGGGACACGGGTTCAAGCCCTGGTCTGGGAAGATCCCACATGCCGCGGAGCAACTAAGCCCGTGCGCCACAACTACTGAGCCTGCGCTCTAGAGCCCGCGAGTCACAACTACTGAGCCCACGTGCCTAGAGCCTGGGCTCCGCAACAAGAGAAGCCACCGCAATGAGAAGCCCATGCACCGCAACAAAGAGTAGCCCCCACTTGCCGCAACTAGAGAAAGTCCGTGCGCAGCAACTAAGACACAACGCAGCCAAAAATAAATAATAAATAAACTTATTTTTAAAAACTTATAAATAAAATAAAATAACAATCTGGATTTGAGTCTTACTTTTCTTGACATATTTTAAAAATTATACTCAGCAGCAAATAAGTCACCTACATAGATTTTGAAAAACTGAATTGAGCTTAATTTACAGACCTATTATGAATCTGTATGATCCTAAATCCACGCTTTTCATTTCTAAGCTTTAAACACAAAGACCTTCAGTTTCCAAAGGACTCAGGTGAAAGGATTTCTCACAAGACAAAAGACACATTTCTCATGAGGCACAATATTCCTGTCTTGTTGGCTCTGTCACACTCAGAACGGAGGTGCTGTCCTGGAAACAAACTGTCTCACTGCCACCCTTCTCGCATCAATTTGTTACACGCGAGGGTCAAAATCCGTATTTCAAGGATAAAATGAGTTTGACCCAGGGTACAAACACACACATACATTTACATTTATATGTGACACATATATACATATATATACACACATGTGCACACGCTCATATAAACACATACACACACACACACACACACACTCTCTCTGATCATCTACTATACACACTCCCCCCTTCACTCTTCCCCACTTTACTAATGGTGGAGACAAAGTGTGGAGACAAAACAGCACACAGTTTTATGGTGGAGACAAAACAGCACACAGTTTTATGACCAATACTTTCATATCCTTTGGTTTTCTAAAGGCTCTCCTCTAGACTGACCCTAACTTGAAGGATGTACTTTGCTACGAGGCGTGATGCCCTTAAAGTATTTCTCCTGCCCTCTATTCCAGTTCCTAATGGGGCAGCCGGTTGGGTATCCTGACGATATCTAAATGTTCTCTATTCTAGAGTTATTATATGCAAATGATAAACTCTTCAGTGGCACAAGCTCCAATATAATAAGAGAAGCACATTAGTTTCAAGGAATGGAATGGAATGGAACCTATAATATGTGAGTTCTGGTCCTGACTGGGCCACTGCCTAGCTGTGCTGAATCACCTCACCTCTCTATGTATGAGAGGGTTTGAACACCAAGTGTGCACACAGACAGTGCATACGGTGTCACAGGGTCCCCACTCACTGATTATGGTGCTTGGTCCCACTGAGGCCGAACACACACTCAGAATTCTCCTAAACCCAGTGGTTCAGGAGGTACAAGCACTCCATGATGGCTGGTTTGTACAACCAACATGTGAAATCCCACAAGTGGCTGCCCACGTCTCAGCCAATTCTAACAGACAGTTTTAAAACTGCCCCCATGCTGTTGTTGTCCTTGGTCCTAGCTGCTTCGATTAAGCCAGAATAATAGGTGCTCCGGAACCCTTCTTTTTCATTTCCCCATATGGTCAAAATGCGGTTCAAGTGAAATGACAGATGACTGAGTCTACAGAGAAAATGAAGAGAGATGCTCAGAGCAGCCCAAGCAGGAGAAAAGGTTTTCCTGTTAGAGAAAGGCTTCTCATTGTTCCAGACTCTTATTTGCAAACTAACATTTCACACTACACTCTAGCACCTAGTTGGTTTTTGTTTTGTTTAACAAATATGTATATACACACACAGACCCAACATTCTGCTCATTTCCTGAACTTTCCGTGAATCAGCTTAACACTCCCCACTGTGCCAGACCATCTGCCACCTGGCTTACAATCAAATCACTACTTAAGTCTAAGCTTTCAAATTCCAAAAGCAAAATTACCCAACCTTGTAATAATAAGAATGTCGCATATATATCCTAGAAAAGCATTAAAAGAATGAAAACGAAATTAATACCAGTCTGGATAATAGCATTTTCTTATTAAATAGTCCATTCAGACGTGCGTAAGGATTGAGCATGTTTTGCAATATGGGGTCAGAGTATGTACCGCCTGTCTTTCACCCCTTCCTCACCCCCTGCGGGCCTCACTAGTCAAGCACACATTTTTGCTCTGAACCTGGAAGCAGCCAGAAAACCTTTCAACACTGTTCTCCAGGTGATTCTCACCAACTGACCAGTGTTGACAGGTGACACAATACCTACTTGCCATCCTGCAATGAGGATGGGACTGAAGGTGAATAAGACTAATCCTTCTATCACCTTGATCCCTTTGACCCACAACACCCTCCTTCCAAACTGTGAGGCACCAACTTATTGTTGTGAAGAAAATAAAGGTGGTCAGAAACCTTTGCTGCTGCTAGGATTCTGAAGATGATCTAAGCCTCCCTGCCTGTTCATCAGGTGAGAACACTGAGGCTAAGACAGTGTAAGATCGTCCAACTTCAGTGACTTAGTAAGACTGACTAGGACTGAGTCCGAGTTGAACACCCTTTTCTATTGTATCACACTGTTGATGCCAGGGCTGGCCGTGAAGGTGAGGGAAGAGAAAGCTCCGTTTCTTCAGTTAATCTCCGCCTGTTCTATCTCTCAGACAGTGCAAGGAGCTTTGGTGTGCATCCTTTTATTTCCCCTCACCACCTGTCTCTCAAAAATAAATGTGCTTAGGATTTTGTGGCTAAACTGGTAGGAGTAGGAAGCGCTTGGACTTCATATTTGCTAATACGGCAAAATTACAAGCTCTCCTGAGACCTTTTTCTACACTCACACAAAGGTCCTCAAACCTTCAACTCTTTTCAAGACATATATATATATATATATATATATATATATATATATATATATATATACACACACATACACACACATTTATATATACAACATTTTTATCCAATGATCTTAAAAACTGGAACTTAGCTATCTGAGTCTGGAAGAGGTTACAACAATTAACCTCTAAAAATGAGCATATTTGATATAGAAACTACCATACAATGTTTCATGCTAATATTAAAAAAAATCAATACTGTAACTTTAAAATTTTCTATGCTGAAGAGAACATACACAAAGGACCTGCTGAAACCCGCAAATAAGAAAGATTTATTGTCTTACAGATCTTGATTCAGTCACTTTAAAACTTGGTCATGTTATTTCTATAACAGCCCTAAGCACGGAGAACCAGATGCTAATTTTACAACAGCACTCTGCAGTCTCCAAAGTGATTGCACTGACAGCATCGCGTCACAAAGAAAGGAATGGACAAAACAAGAAAACAAGCTTTAAAATCGTTCAAAGGCTTAACCCAATATGAATTTAAAACACTGATCAACAGATTAAGTTATTTCCTAATATGACCCGTCCTTGTCCGAAATAGGAAAACTGCAGCTCAAAATGATTTTTCTCATGTTTTAAGGTATCTTTAAAAAGTGCACATTTTAAATATTTTTAGATATAATATGAGTAAAATAAAATGTGATGTTTTCATTTTAATTCTAGGAAAGCATTCTTCTATCCTCGTACAACGATTAGGTACACACACAAAAACAACCAGTTATTTAATCAAAAATGAGACCATTAACTAGTCTTATAAAATAATTTCATGTGCAATGAACTTCGACAATGCTGCTGAATTATATTTAGTCCGAGTCTCAAAACACATAAAATACACAATAAACTGGTAGACAGAATCATTCACAACTTAAATATAAACATGCCCAAGAAATACAATTAACAAATTACAAGTTATAAAAATAGCAATCAAGAGATGCTAAATCAATTTATTGAATAAAATTTAAACATGCTTACAAAGAAAGAATCAAACCAGAAATCGTCGACCTACTTCTTTTCCCAGTAAACGTGGCTAACAAAGGAACTATACAAAGGCTGTAGGATCCCAGAACCAGCAGTGTCAATAAGGTAGCATCATAGTGCCTCTCTGAGCCAGTCGGTGGGGTGAGTGTAGAATTGATAAATATTTTCGAAGAAGTATCCGTTTCTGTACAACTGCGAAATCCTCCTGGTATAGTCATTTAAAAGGATCAAAGCAAGCTTAGGCAGGAAAAACTGCAGCCATGTTCACTCTCCTATCCCTCATGCTTGCTCTTAGTGAATTAGAATGGAGAAGGAAAAAAATCTGTAAGCTCCAAGGCACTACACAGAACAGATTAAACCAGCTAGCAAATCCAACTAAGAAAGAGACATTGATTTGAATGCTTCATCTGCGACAGAGACACAGCCCCTAGACAGGCTCTGTGGGTACACGGGAAGCCCCTTTGTTAAAGGACAAAAAGGAATGGACAAAAGCATTTGACACCCTCCTTAGGAGTGTCAGACACGGTCCTGAATGGGGCCACCGCAACATGGCCGTCGGCAGGGATGCTGGGCAGCGGGGCTCCAGGGGACGTGCCTCCTGCCAGGGCCACGAGTGCCAGCGCTACACAACCCTCCAGCCCCCGACAACACCTTGGTGCTTCCATCTTGGCAGAATGTTTTCAAAACTTCCCATTACAAACAGGGAGCACTGCAAGTGAAATGACCTTAAAAGAATACACGTGTGAATTACCTTTTCAAATCATCAAGAATCAACGGATACATGCAAACCCTTCTGATCTTATGCCACAACTTCAAAATTCAAATCATAAGCGGATAACTGTCCCGTTTAATTTCAAGTAACAAATTTCAGTGTTCCTAAAGGTCCAGTATACAGCTACTGACTCTCATAGGAGACCGACTCCTGCTGCTAAATGCCCTCTCGGAAACGTGCTCATTAATTTGGTCATTAATTCAGTGCCTTACCCTCCACAAACACATTCTCAATTCTGTCACATGTTGGCTGAGTGCCCTTGGACCAGCGACAACCTCTCTGGGCCTCAATTACCTTGCATATAGAAAAAGGGTAACAGAAGTTATTTGAGAGGAAATGAAAGAAAGAATGTATGGTAACCCTACACATTGCTCCACACCCAGAAGGTTCATAACCATGACTACACTTTGTCCCTGTCCCCTCACCGGAAAGAAGAAACAGATCCTCCCCTTAAAGCGGAGAGAACTTCCCTCTTCCCCACCACTCCCTTATATCTTGTTTTATCTGATATTCTAGTTATCCACGTAAATATCTTCTTTCTCAACTACCTTTGAGAATAGGGACCATTTCTTTGATATCTCATATCCTTCACAGCATCTACAGTGGTTCCTGTACACAGCAGGCACTCCAAGATTGCTCAAATTAGTTAACCCATAAATTCTGTGAAAGAAATTAAAAAGGAAATGAGCAAATAAACACTAAGGTCAAATACATCTTTTGAACGAAAGGGATAACTCAATTCACTCATTTTATACATAGCAAACTGAATTCATACTAAATGAAAACCCCCAAAATATATTCTGTTTAAATTACTTAAAACTAGGCTTGAAGTTATAATATACTACTCTTAATACACTGAATCTAGCATCCAAAATTTAAGATTAGAAAAAACACATCTACAAAATATAGCCACTTACAAAATAAATGAAACTGAAGTTATCTTTTTTTCTGATTTCCAGTTGGGTTCCAATAGCCTCTAGATTGCTTTCTTTCCTTAAACAAGCCAAAAAAACCCCACCCTCTTCAAATTATACACTTTAGAATCCTTCATGCAAAAACATACCAGGTGCCTTCGACAGATAAATATTTCTCTGTTTCATAGCACATTCATCAAAAGAGAATGTCGTTGAAAGAATGTGTTTTTCCTGCTAACCTTTTAGAGCAATTCCAAGGGAGAAGCAAGATGCATATTTTCCCCTAAATCACAGAACCAAAAATTCTGATAATTTGTAGCGCATAAGATTTCTCTTACAACTACAGTTTCAACAAGCCCCAAAGTCTGAAATAAGACTGACTTACAGTTATTGCTGTAAGTGCTCAGATCAGTGTGGGTGCTGGCAACAGAGGAGGTGCTTCCCGTCCTCCGCAGCGCAGAACTTTTCAGAGATGCTTTGGATTTAGGAAGTGGTCTAGGCGAATTCACCCAAGACGGCTGTGCAGTTTTCAAGGATGCAGGTTTTCCTTGGGGGTTAAAAAAAAAAAAAAAAATGTTTCCACTGCTATTCACTCCAAAAACTTTAAGCTTGTAAACCTGAACTCCTACATGAACAAGTGAGTCAAAACGTAAAATGAATGTTCAGAATCCCGCAGGAGGGGTCCCTGTAATCCTGAAGTAGTTAACGCACGTCTTCTGTGACACAGACCAGAAGAGCCACTGGAGACAGAAGCTTTTAGCAAAGTTGAAATCAAGGAATAAACAAATTGACATGACTTCCCCCCATATCATTGATTAAAAAGGAAACACATTAGTGCATTCACACACTAAGCTACCATATAAAACATAGGTGAACATTAAAAAACAACCAAAACAGGAAGGAAGAAAAAGTCAACTTGAGAAAAACAATTTTAAAATGCCTAATGCCTAACAGCAGGTGGTGCTATATTATTAGCATCTTTTTCATCTTACCTTTTCATCTTTACTCTTTATTTGCCAAACTTAAAGTGTCCTCACTCAAACTCCTAACTCTTGCTTGCAGCAAAAGTGTTGCCACTTAACAGCAAAATATGTATGGACGCTTCCCCTTCCCTGGCATCTTTGAAACCACACCATTCTGACACTCACGCCTGAACATGGGCATTTCGCAAGTCCATGCCTTTGCTCCTACTTTCTTCATATCCGTCTCTCCAGGAGAGTCTATTTTATCGACTTTACTCTAACCATTGCCTTATATGGATGAATCCCAAATTCCCATCTGCAGCTCTGTCTTCCTGAATCCCAGTGCCACTCACATTTTCAATTTCTTGTTGAACCTTTCCAACTCGGACAATTAGACAACCTCCTACCTACTTATGTTAACCATAATTAAATTTTCCTTTTTCCCAGCCCCAAAACACTGGAATCATCTTGCTTCCCCCATCAGAGTCTCATTTAATCTAACGTTAAGTTTCTCAATGCTACCTGGATCATAACTGAAGAATATCAAGAGTTGAAAAGGACCTTACCTGCAAATGATAGTGTCACATATTACTAATGGCACCCTAAGGGAGTAAAGTAGGTTTTCCAAAAAGTAATGCTCACTTCTTTGTCCCAGTTATTTCACTTATAAAAATCTCATTTTAATAGAGAAAAAGAGCTGAAGTGCCTTAGGCCTGGCATCTAAAGTTCTCCTGTCTGCAGCCTCACCCTGTACTGAATCTTGTACATCAGTGTGAGCCCTGCTCCAATCACCCGTTTTCTCTTTTTCTCCCTGACACCACGATGTGCTATTCCAATTCACAAGGCACATCATTTCTTTCCTTTCCTTTCTTTTTTTAAAAAAATTTATTTATTTAATTAATTTATTTTTGGCTGCGCTGGGTCTTGGTTGCTGCACGCGGGCTTTCTCTAGTTGCGGTGAGCAAGGGCTACTCTTCGTTGCGGTGCGCGGGCTTCTCATTGCGGTGGCATCTCTTGTTGCGAAGCATGGGCTCTAGGCTCCCGGGTTCAGCAGTTGTGGCACGTGGGCTCAGTAGTTGTGGCTCACGGGCTCTAGAACACAGGCTCAGTCGTTGTGGTGCATGGGCTTAGTTGCTCCGTGGCATGTGGATCTTCCCGGACCAGGGCTCAAACCTGTGTCCCCTGCATTGGCAGGCAGATTCCTAACCACTGCGCCACCAGGGAAGCCCACATCATTTCTTTTCAAAGAGGTGTTCCTCCCCTCAATTCAAATGCTACAAATCCTTATTTACTCTCTTACACTTTGCCTGAATAACTGTATTAGACCCCAAAGTTCTTTCCTTCGATCCTTTCCAGCTCCATGGTGTTGATCTCCTGAATGTGAAAACTAAGGTCATGACCCAATCTATAATCTGTGATTCCCCATTATCTGCAGGATGACATTATTTTTAAGCGTCTTAATTAATATTTAATTTTAAAGACATAAAAGGCAGTCCTAGGGTTGGCTGATTCCTACCCAATTCTTCCCCCTTATGCTTCACCATGCCCCTACCTCTCTGTGCGTACACACACACACACACACACACACACACACACACACACACACACACACCCCTTCTTTTTATTTTTCCAGGATGTTTTACTCTATTCTTCTGCTCTGCCCAACCCTGTGAATGCAATGGCCTTCTTTCCCTCCAGTCCTCAAACTCTGCCCAGTGAATACAAAGTGAGTTGATGATTCTCTTTTAAATCCTTGCTGCGTCACCCCAGGTTTACTGAATCACAGTCTCCCTTTTAACAAGATCCCCTGGTAATTTAAATACACATTAAGTCTGAGAAGTACAGCTGAGAATCCCAACCTCTTTGTAAAGCCTTTCCTTCCAGGACATTCCCTGCTGAGTGCCATGGACCACACCTTCTTTTATGCTCAGACCCATACTTCCTTCTGTCATGGCATCTGTTTCAATACGCCTCTCAGACTAGTCTCTACAGCCCCTGAGAACAGGAAAAGAACCTGATTCAATTCCGTTCCCTGAGGACCCAGCAAAGTGTCTAGCGTGGTGTAAGACTTAATGTTTGCTGAATGAATTAATTTTTCTTTTGAGGCCAAAAGTAGGATGGGGGAAATAAGAAGAGGTTGGAAAAGGGTATAGACTGTCAGCTCTCAGATGCATAAGGTCTGAGGATAATGTAAGACACGGTAACTAGAGGTGATACACAGCGTTATCACTGTATTGAAATTTGCTATAAGAGTAGAACTTAAATGTTCTTACGTACACACGATAAATATGTGAGGTGATAACGTGTTTATTAACTAGATGGTGTAAATCCTTTCACAATGTATATGTAAATAAATCAAATATCTTACAATTGTCAATTATACCTCAATGAAATCAAAAAATATACACAGAATTATAATAACAGTAATAGAGCTATTTAAAAAAATTTTAAAGGCCAAGAGTGAAGGACAAATTCTGATAATGTTTTCTCTCATCATCTACATTGAAGCATTCAACACTTAACCAATTTTTACAAAAGCTTATTTGTCCTTTGTTAATAGACTCTTCAGTCTATCAATTAAAGGGAGACATTGTTCTTTACATTCCTTATAATAATTAGCAAATAACCAATATTCAAGTAGCCATTTGATTTTTTAATTTATATTTGGCCACTGGTTTTACCTGCTCTTGGAGGGATAAACATATTTTTAGAATTTAAATTTACCAAATTGCTGCTCCTTTGGCAAAAACATTCTGATGAGTCATCATTATTGGAAACAATAAGCAAGGCTGGGTAAGGGACGGATGAAAATTTCTGTGTCAGAGCCACAAGGCAGCCAAGGCTCAGTACGTTTGGAAAATTAACTTTTTTTCAGAAAGGGATATCTCATGGCTTTGTTTCTGAAAGCACTGTAGGTTTACAGACATTTCTCAGTGTGCCTCAGAATCACTACACACCTGTACCCTCTCTGATTCCAACACACAGCCTGGCACTTACCCGAAGCCCAATTATCATTCCCCTGAACTGGCCCCTCCCATTTTCACAAGTCTCACTGTCACCCCAATCCAGCCCCACCCCTTCCATCTAGTGGCAATTTGTGTCCCAGCCAAAGTCCTCCCTGTTCTTCCATCACTCTTGATGAGCGGTCACTGAGGACACAGAATGATGCCTACTTCCCTGAAGGATTACTCCTTTGAAACGGAGACGAATCCTAACAGTGCATTACTATCACCATCCCCAGTTTACAGATGAGCAACCTACTTAAGTGGTTAAACGGCTTACTTAGGTCGCACACCTATAACCAGTGACAGAAGGGCCTAGAATGCAGGTAACTTACCACCTGCCCACTGTTCCCTCGACTGTGCCGTGGACAGACGTGCCAGGCTTGGGGGCCAGCCTGAACCCCTCTTGCTAGGAAGGTGCTCCTGTAGTGAATGCTAAGACTGTGGGACCACAACAAAGGTACTTAGCTGCTTCCCCAACGGTCATAATGTTTAACTTAGTAGCAGAGTTGACCTAAGGTACCTGTGACTGGACTTTCTATAAAGAAGCAGTAAAACATACACATCATAAGCAGTATTAAAGGTAAGACACTGCAACCCTGGGCTGAGCACCTCCGAGAAACCTAAACACAGCATTCTTCAACAATGAAATCAATACAGGACTGCTCTTACAAGTTCTGAAGAGATGACATTTACCAGTTTACTTCACACCGTGTAACTTATCCCAGATGTGAATCATAACCGTTTAAGATCGACCTGCAGAGACAGTATTGACCTTAGTGGTTTATTTTAAGCTCATGCTGTTAGCATCACCCTACATATAGACAACACATTTGTTCTGATTCTATAATTATAACCATCTTTTGTCTAGGGAAAAATCTGGCAAGAATAACATCTTCACTTTGCCTTATATAGTAACAGAGATTCTACTGGATTTGAAGCATACCTTCACCCAACAATTTACTCGGAAAACCACCTTGGAAAATCCGATTAAATGCACTGTTATTCAACAACAAAAAATCATTAAGGAACACCTTACAAAACTGAAAATCCATAAGAAAGATTAAGTGAAAAAAAAAGGACAATGTTAATATCACCCTATCTCTTTAAGTTTATACTTATCTATATATTGAAAAATTCCAGAAGGATATAGCAAATTTTTTATGGGCCCCTTACAGGATAGAGCACAGTGGGACATGGGGGAAAAGAGAAGGAAAGGGACAGAAAGGGGGAATTTTCCCTTTTTACTTTATATACTTACATATCACTCCATGTGAATTTTTTTTTAACGATAAGCCTATTTTTTATAATAAAAACTAAAAAATATTATTAAAGTCAATGTGGTCAAACATTTAATCAGATAAAAGATACTCAAGACAAAACAGATTAAAAAACTAAAAACAGGTAAACTGGATCAATAATTAAAGTAAGTAGATTCTAATATTCTTATTCCTATGCATCTGTAAGCATTAGGTATTCTTTAATGATTTTAATTTTACTAAGAAAAAGAAAAAAGTCAATGCCTTAAATTGATACTTTTATATGGCCATGATGAAAAGTCACTTTACTGCTGGAAAATTCTTCATGATACCATAATGGTATGTTTCCTTGGACTGGAAATTAAAGCCAAAGAATGAACTCCTGAATGGCACCTCCTTTGTTCTGACACTTACATTAAATGATGCATTCTCCAGGAGAAAGCTCCCAGAGCCTTCCTAGGAATGGAGTGTAAGAACTTTAGACCCTAATTGTTGGGGGAGGGGTACGGTGGGAGGATGGAGAGGGAGGGGCACTGCAGCTTCCTGAGCACTTGCATCAGAACTTGATCATGTGGCAGCACTATGAAGAGCTGACCAAAGGGAAGAGTTTTAAATCAGGTGAACAGGACTTCCCTGGTGGTGCAGTGGTTAAGAATCCACCTGCCAATGCAGGGGACATGGGTTCAGTCCCTGGTCTGAGAAGGTCCCATGTGCCATGGAGCAACTAAGCCCATGCGCCACAACTACTGAGCCTGAGCTCCAGAGTCGGTGAGCCCCAACTACTGAGCCCACGTGCCACAACTACTACAAGCCCGTGAACCTAGAGCCCATGCTCTGCAACAGGAGAACACACAGCAATGAGAAGCCCGTGCACCACAATGAAGAGTAGCCCTGCTCGCCGCAACTAAAGAAAGCCCACACGCAGCAATGAGGACCCAACGCAGTCAAAGATAGATGAATAAAATAAATAAATTTATTAAAAAAAAAATCATGGGAACACTTAGGAGGCTAGTGCACCTGCCAGGGCTAGAGGCGATGGGGCTTTTAACTAGACAGTGAAAAGGAGATTACTGAGGTCAGTCTGAATAAATAAGCTACATATTAATATATGCAATTTAAAATATAAATTATTATACAAAATGTAACAAATATTCTTAAGAAGGCAAGTGCCATTAACTACTAGAGCCAGGAAGAGAAAATGCCAAATAAACAACATAGATAGTTAAAATACAAAAAATAAGAATACGTTTAAAGCTATTGGGTTGGCCAAAAGGTTTCATTCAGTTTTTTCCATAAGATGGCTCTAGTATCACTTAGTTGTCTTTAAGTTCATTCAAGACTATTTCGTTAGATTGTATGTGACAACTGTCATATCAGCATGCATTTTTAAAAAATCAAAATTGGTAAATTTTTGTGTAGCCATTTTAATATTGAAGATGGAAGAAAAAAGCAACATTTTCGCATATTATGCTTTATTATTTCAACAAAGATAAAAATGCAGCCAAAACACACAAAAAAGATTTGTGCAGTGTATGGAGAAGGCGCTGTGACTGACTGAATGTGTCAAAAGTGGTTTTCAAAGTTTCATGCTGGAGATTTCTCGCTGGACAATGCTCCACGGTCAGGTAGGCCAGTTGAAGTTGATAGTGATCAAATCAAGACATTAATTGAGAACAATCAACGTTATATCATGCGGGAGATAGCCAACATACTCAAAATGTCCAAATCAAGCGCTGAAAATCATTTGTACCAGCTTGGTTATATTAATTGCTTTGATGTTTGGGTTCCACATAAGTTAAGCGAAAAAAAACTTCTTGACTATATTTCTGCAGGTGAGTCTCTACTTAAACGTAACAAAAGTGTTCCGTTTTTAAAACAAATTGTGGGGCCTCCCTGGTGGCACAGTGGTTAAGAATCCACCTGCCAAGGCAGGGGACACGGGCTCAATCCCTGGTCTGGGAAGATCCCACATGCTGCAGAACAACTAAGCCCATGTGCCACAACTACTGAGCCTGCGCTCTAGAGCCCGCGAGCCACAACTACTGAGCCCGTGAGCCACAACTACTGAAACCCGCGTGCCTAGAGCCCGGGCTCCGCAACAAGAGAAGCCACTGTGATGAGAAGCCCGCGCACCGCAACGAAGAGTAGCCCCTGCTCGCTGCAACTAGAGAAAGCCGGTACACAGCAACGAAGACCCAATGCAGCCAAAAATAAATAAATTTTAAAAATAACTAAATAAATTTATTTTAAAAATAAATAAAACAAATTGTGACAAGTGATGAAAAGTGGATACTGCGCAATAATGTGGAACGGAAGAGATCGTGGAGCAAGTGAAATAAACCACCATCAACCACACCAAAGGCCGGTCTTCATCCAAAGAAGGTGATATTGTGTATACGGTGGGATTGGAAGAGAGTCCTCTATTATGAGCTCCTTCTGAAAACCAAATGATTAATTCCAACAAGTACTGCTCCCAGTTAGACCAACTGAAAGCAGCACTCGACGAAAAGCGTCCAGAATTAGTCAACAGAAAATGCATAATCTTCCATCAGGATAATGCAAGACTGCATGTTTCTTTGATGACCAGGCGAAAACTGTTATAACTTGGAAAGTTCCGATTCATTTGCTGTATTCGTCAGACATTGCATCTTTGGATTTCCATCTATTTAGGTCTTTACAAAATTCTCTTAATGGAAAAAATTTCAATTCCCTGGAAGACCATAAAAGGCACCTGGGACAGTTCTTTGCCCAAAAAGATAAAAAAGTTTGGGGAAGATGGAATTATAAAGTTGCCTGAAAAATGGCAGAAGGTAGTGGAACAAAAGGGTGAATACATCGTTCAATAAAGTTCTTGGTGAAAATGAAAAATGTGTCTTTTATTTTTACTTAAAAACCAAAAAGGAACTTTTTGGCCAACCCAATATAATTATAACTCTTTAAATACAACTATATAGAGGAAGTGACCTTTGGAGTAAGTATCTATGGTAACTATGAATTATTATTATGAAACAAAAGTAAAGCTACCCCAAGGGATAAAAAAAAATCAACAATAAGTTATGGGAGAAATAAATCATACACATGTGAAACTATGGCTGCAGATTCCCTCTCAACCTGGAGGACCAAATTCTCTCGTTGACACTAATGTAGATGTTTAAAAATTTTGCTTCAATGGTAGAGTACTGTTGTCTAAAAATTATTTAAACAGACCTGATAAGCTGCTTACAAAATAAATACTGTGCAACAATCGACAGCTTTCTGATGGACCAGGAAATAAAAGGAAAAAGATCCTTTGCTTTAGCAACAAAAAGTAGTTGCACACACACTATTTCTATGAATAAATGTATCAAACAGTGCTAGTATGATGACAAATTACAAAAATGGGGGCATAAAAGATTTGAATAAGTGGGACATACATGTTCATTCTTCCCTGAATTACCATATTAATTGATTACTATTCCTTTCTAAATCATATGTGATTATTTTTAAAGGTGAAATTGGGAGAGTTTTTTTTAAAACAATTGAAACTAGTCTAGAATAAGTAAGAAGAGTCAAAAAATTTTAGAACATAAAAATGAGGATTATAACTCAACACCAAGAGCAACAACAAAAAATGATTTAAAAATAGGCAAAGGGGCTTCCCTGGTGGTCGACTGGTTTAGATTTCGCCTTCCAATGCAGGGAGTGCGGGTTCGATCCCTGGTCAGGGAGCTAAGATCCCACATGCCTCAGGGCCAAAAAGCCAAAACATAAAACAGAAGCAATATTGTAACAAATTCAATAAAGACTTAAAAAAAAAAAATGGGCACAGGACCTGAATAGAACTTTCCCCAAAGAAGATATACAATGGCCGAGAAGCACATGAAAAATTGCTCCACATCATTAGTCATTAGGGAAATGCAAATCAAAATCACAATAAGATACCACTTCACATCTATTAGGATGGCTATTATAAAAACAAGACAGAAAATAAGTGTCAGCAAGAACGTGAAGAAATTAGAACACTGTGCGTTGGTGCGAGAATAGTAAAATGGTGTAGCTGCTGTGGAAAATGGTGTGTTGGGTTCCTCACAAAATTAAAAATAGGGCTTCCCTGGTGGTGCAGTGGTTGAGAGTCCGCCTGCCGATGCAGGGGACACGAGTTCGTGCCCCGGTCCGGGAAGATCCCACATGCCGTGGAGCGGCTGGGCCCGTGAGCCATGGCCGCTGAGCCTGCGCGTCCGGAGCCTGTGCTCCAAACGTGAGAGGCCACAGCAGTGAGAGGCCCGCGTACCGCAAAAATAAAAAAAAAAAAAATTAAAAATAGAACTACCTTATGATCCAGCAATTCACCTTCTGGGTATTCACCCAAAAAAACTGAAAGCAGGATCTTCAAGAGTTATCCGAATACCAGGTTCACAGCATCATTATTTATAATAGCCAAAGGGTGGAAGCAATTGAAGTGCCCATCAGTAGATGCCTGGATAAACAAAACGTGGCATATACATACCATGAAATATTTATTCAGCCTTTAAAAAAGAAGGAATTCTGACACAGGCTACAATATAGATGGACCTAAAGACATTATGCTAAGTGAAGTAAGCCGGTCACAAAAGGACAAACATTGTATGACTCCTCTTATATAGGTTACCTACAGTGGTCAAATTCATAGAAAGAGAAGAATAGAATGGTGGTTGCCCGGAGTTGAGGGAAGGGGGCAGTAAGGAGTCAGTGTTCAGTGGACAGTTTCAGGTGGAGAAGATGAAAAGTTCTGGATACGGGATGGGCTGTACAACCATGGGAGTGGACTTCATACCACTGAACTGTACGTTTAAGTTGTGAAAAGGGTACATTTTATGTAATATATATTTTACTACAATTTTTTAAAGTTTAAAAAGTTAGGAGTTTGTGCTACTAGTTATTATAGTACATTATAAAATAGTAAAACAGTCTATTAATGGTAAAAAATTATACTGACAGATTAATAAACTGGTATATCAATCTCAGAAATACAAAAATTCAGAATCAGATAGTGGAGATATTTCCAATCAGTGAAGACATTTATTTGTGATAAGATATTTGAATATTCTAAAAAATTAAAATGTGAGAAGCAGCATGGTGTAGCGGTTAAAAGTCAACAATCTAGAGCCAGGCTGCCTAGGTTTAAACCCAGCCCTGCCAACACATAGGCTAGGGGCAGCCTTCTTTTTTTTTTTGAAAGGATTCTATTCTTTTTTTTTTTTTTTACATCTTTATTGGAGTATAATTGCTTTACAATGGTGTGTTAGTTTCTGCTTTATAACAAAGTGAATCAGCTATACATATACATATATCCCCATATCTCCTCCCTCTTGCGTCTCGCTCCCTCCCACCCTCCCTATCCCACCCCTCTAGGTAGTCACAAAGCACCGAGCTATCTCCCTGTGCTATGCTGCTGCTTCCCACTAGATATCTATTTTACGTTTGGTAGTGTATATATGTCCATGCCACTCTCTCACTTCGTCCCCGCTTCCCCTTCTCCCTCCCTGTATCTTCAAGTCCATTCTCTACATCTGCATCTTTATTCCCGTCCTGCCCCTAGGTTCTTCATGACGTTTGTTTTTTTTTTGTCCTCATATGTAAGAATGGGGGTGATTATAGTGGTACTTACGTCATAGGTGCGTGTGAGAGTTAAATGAGTGTATTTTTAAATGCTTAGAACAGCACCTGGCACATAGTAAGTGACATATAAATATTAGCTACTAGCTCTCATCTACACCAAGAAGATATTAAAATTGGATTAAAAAGGAAACCAAAAGCATACAAATTAGGATAATTAAATACAGATCAATCTTCTCTTTTAGTAGAGGTTTTGGGAAGCATAAAAATATAGGAAAACTTAAAAGATGTATATGACTATAAAAATGGAAAAATCTTTAAATCACTGTATACAAAATAAAAAGTCATACAGTAAAACACAGGACAAAGGACAACATATATCATATCAATAATGAAGAATCATATACCCCAACAGTGTAAGTAAGCAAAAGTTCTAAACAAGAATAAATTAAAACAGTCAATACAGTTTCTTTTCAATTTAACCTTATCGTGGCTCACTTCTTCCCTGGCTCCCCGACTGTCACTCCTAATCTCCATTTCCTTTGCTCACAACCTATAGAAGGGTTTAAAAAGCCAAATACTTGCGGTCCTAACCTTTCTTCAAATTAGGGGTGTGATCCGGTTTGTGCCAATAAGACTTAAAGATAAGAGTGCCAGAAGGCAAGGTGCTGGGTAAGACTTGCCCTCCCTGATAAAGTTAGGCAGGCATGTCGGGAGAAAGGTCCTTCGCTCCCAGCCTTTGCGCATAGCAGCAGGGGGACTTAGCGCTTGGAACTCTTAGCGACCATACTTTAAACTGAAAAGTCACAGACAAAAGCAGGACGAGTGCTGAGGCAAGACGAGTGGAAGGACAGAAAGATGACATTATTCTTTTTGTTTGTTTGTTTGTTTTGCGGTACGCGGGCCTCTCACTGTTGTGGCCTCTCGCGTTGCGCAGCACAGACTCCGGACGCGCAGGCCCAGCGGCCATGGCTCACGGGCCCAGCCGCTCCACGGCATGTGGGATCTTCCCGGACCGGGGCACGAACCCGTGTCCCCTGCATCGGCAGGCGGACCCTCAACCACTGCGCCACCAGGGAAGCCCTAAGATGACATTATTGAACCGCCAACCCAGGAACTGCCCACCTCTAGCTTCCTGTTAAGTAAACGCACAGCCTTCTGGTTTAAAACGATCTGTGTCGTACACATGCTCCTGTCCACAGCATTTGGTGCAGTTGACTCGTCCTCTCTCCTTAAAAGGCTTTCTTTACTTGGCCTCCAGGACACCACTCTCCACTGACTTCCCTCCTACCTTCCTGGCTGTTCCTTCTTGGTCTCCTTTGTGATTCCTCCTCCACTCTCTAGCCCTTTAAAGCTGAAGAGGACCCCAGAGGTACTTCAGAGACTCCATGCAATTCCCCAAAGGTGCCCTTGACCTATTCTCTTTCTATACTTCCTCTCTGGGCAATCTCATCCAGTCGAGTGGCTTTACATACCAGCTAACTGTTGATGAATCCCAAACTGATCTCCCTCGACCAGGCTTCTCCTGTGCACTCTAGACTTGTAAATCCAACTTTCTACTCTACACCTTCATGTATGTACCTATGATTTTTCTCAACGTGATGTCGGTACAACTGAGATCCCACCTCCCAACATCCGTGTCTCCATCATCCTTCCCCATCTCAGTTCACGGCAGCAGCATCCTGCCGCGGCTCACACCGAAATGTTGAGGGTTATCTCTGATTCCTCTCTTTTACTCTCAACCCTCATTCCAACAGCAAACCCTGTTGTCTTTATTTTCAACACGTATATCTAAACCTGGCCCCCTCTCACCCCCCCACCCAACCCTTCCACAACCCGATGGAGCCACAGCCTCCTGCCATGATTATAGCCATGCTTCCTCATGGATGTTTCTGCTGAGTCTCTCACTCCCACTCAGTGTATTCTCTACACAGCTGTAACAGTGATTCTGTTAAAATTAAAGTCACTTTGGTTAAGAGCCGAAGTCCTTATGATTTTCAAGACTATACATGATCTGGCTCTCCACTACCTGTCACACCTCATCTCCTATTTCACTTTTCCTTACTTCATCCCTTGCTACTCCTAAGAGCTGTCAGTTAAGCTCCACCTCAGGGTCTTTCCACTGGCTCTTTCCTCTGACTGGTGTGATTTTTCTTCCAGATGTTCATACAGCTGGCTCCCCACAGGCCTTTACTCAAAAGTTACCTCTCTCTCTCTCTTTCCCATGCCCATACACCTCAACATTTCACACCCCCCATTCTGCGTTAGTAGTTTTTCTCTCTTTAGAGCTGTACGCTGTCAAACATCCTTTATACCTTATTTACTTATGAATAGCCTGTCTCTCCCCGCAGAATGTAACTTCACAGAGGGCACGTTTTCATCTTGCGTTCACTTCTGTACCTCAGCACTGTGACCCTTGTATCTACATTTATCCAACAAGTATTTGAATGCCAAGCATATTCCAATTAAAATAAGATACCATTTTGCACTTTCCTAAACAGTGAATATTTGGCAAGGGTGTTAGAAATGTCAACACGGGGAATATAGCCAATATTTTATAAAAACTATAAATGGAGTATAACCTTTAAAAATTGTGAATCGTTATATTATACACCTGTAATTTATATAATATTGTACAGCAACTATATTTCAATAAAAAAAGAAATTAAAAAAATACACATTGGCTAGGGTGTTGGGAAACATGCTTATATACTCGGGAGTGGGAGCACAGATTTGCCCGCTATTTTTGAAGAGCAACTTGGCAACGTGTATCAAAAGTCTTAAAAATGCTCACACCCTCTGATTCCACCTAAAGGAATGTATCTCAGTAATTTACCTGAACAGCGTAAGTACTGATATACAAAGTTCTTCAGTGTAGAGTTGTTTAACATACTGAAAAACACTGGAAACAACCTAACGTTCAAAGAAGTCTGAAGAAATAAATCACAGCACATTGAGATGATGACTACAGTCCTTTTAAACCATATTTTTAAAGAATATTTAAAAATTTAAGAATCTAGGAAAATAGGCACCACACCTTTTAAAATGAAAAAGAAAATTCAATCAACTAAGGAAGTGCCTATTGACTGTTAGGCGTGGGGTTTTTAAAACAGTAGGAACTGTTTGTCCCCATTAGAAATACGTAAGCATATGTGCATGAGAATATGTAAAAAGAAAAGGCATTGAATAGCTATAAATTGTGAAGTTAGAGACTATTGGGCATTGATGAGATTAAGGATGTTCTCTCCCCGCCCACCCCTTCCCACTTCTAAAGTGCTATACTTTTTAAATAGCCTGCTGGGAAGGGGACATTGGAAACCTGATGTGACATTCAAATTAACTGGTTAAATTCAAGATAAGAGAGGGGCAGAGTAAGGTTCACCTTGCTTGGGACAATGCCTCCCACATTCCTTTCTTGACACAGACAGACCTGGGCTCTGTCGGAACCTCTTCTTTTTGCTGAATGCCTGCACACCGATGCATCACATCCTAATTGCCCACCTGCCCTCCTCCGTATGTCCATACATTCTGTACTGACTGTCCTCAATCTTTATATTCCATACTCTGAACCCCAACTGTGCCTTCATTTCTACTTCCTAGTGTACCAGCCAAGTCCTGAAAAACAACTCAATCCATATGTATTCTTCTTATTTTTAATTCTGGGGTTTCAGTGTCAAAAATTAAACAGCAGAGAGCATCAATACTAAACCAAGACTGGCCCTTCTGTAATATAAAGGTATACCTCTATTATATTACAGAATTACCTATATTATTATTCCAAGGAAGAATTTCAACAAAATTTGATATTTGTAATCTTACCCTCTTCTGAAATCCTACAGCTCTTTTTTTATAGTACTATAAGGACAGATGTGATGAGGGATGAACTTGCCATTGCCCCATCTTGGCTGGTACCTTGAGGCCACGAATCATGTCTTACTTATCCCATGATTCCTCAGGCTCTGGAGTATGGCTTGCACAGTTTACACTTTCAGTCTGCCAAGGAAACAAATTACCTTCCAAAATGCAGAATTTCAGTAGTATGTATTCACATTTATATATTGCAAAATGTGACTTTCGTCACATTCTTGAGTTAGCTAAGGCAATATTATATCAGTAGGGTACAAGAAACTGTACTCTGTATAACCATCACCATTTGCTTAGATTCGAGAGTAAACTCCAGAGATAAAGTCATAGCAGTACAGGTGAGTCACAAGAGGAACACAGCAAGTCTCTCTTAAGAGGGCAGTAATTTGACAGAGAAAAAAGAACATCCCACAAAACAAGGTTCTCATGATGACTCGAATTACACAGAAGCATAGCGTTCATGGTGATACTGTCAGTACCTGTTTCTGCAAGTATGTTCACAAGGTGTCTGCTGCTTCAGGTAGAGATTAAACAAAAATAACTTCCTGAGTCACGGGCCTGGCAACATGTGTCCCGCAACTAAGGGTGTAGTAAGTCAAAGGCTTAGACAGGTTGCATCCTTTCCCAGGTACCACGAAGATAAGCAAGGTTCTTCACATGTTCATCAGCAAATGTACTGACCTGGTCGTGAGTGAGCTCACCTGGCACTCACACTGAAAACTCCTAATATGAACCGAGGTGGGCACCTGGGGAGCCTCCTGTCTCATTAGAAGCCAAGATTCATGAGCGGAGCTACTTTGAACAACGAGGTCATTGTGACTCAAAACTGAACCCTGTCTTCAGTTTATTTCCCTTTCTAGGGCTACAAAAATAAATCAATAAAATCTGCACAAACTCCCCTGAAAGAAATCACCTAACCTCATAAAAGTGAGCCAGAAAATCTGAAAGAGGAAGCTGTCCATTCTCCACAGGTGCTAGTCTGAATCTGCACTCTTAACTCCCACTATTTAATCTCCAAATGGATTTATATCTACACCCTCTGCACCCCCGTCTCTATTTCAAAGACTACCTTGCCTGTGCCCTGGACACACCTGGATGCTGCCATCGCCTGGCTGTCCCTCAGCCCCATCCTTCATCTCTTTACCAGCTCTTTTCCCACAGGCTTCCTCACCCTCCACATCTTTTTACAGTCTTAGGCCTCAAACATGCACACACGCCTTTGAGGTGCTTTCTCAAGTCTTTAGTCTCTTCAAGTTCAACATGCCCCAAACTAACCCATCATGATTCTCTTTCTGACAATTTCTTCTTGCTGCTCTAGTCCCTGTTTCACCCCATGGCCACCCAGACAAGAAAGCTGAGGAGACACTTGGGACTGTTCACCACCAGCGAAGCTGACCGGACCCCTGTCCTCCAAAACATTTTTAATATTTTCACTCTGCTTTCTTTTTTTCTTTTTTAAAAGTATTTATTTATTTGGGTGCGTCGGGTCTTAGTTGCAGCAGGTGGGCTCCATAGTTGCAGCTCGCCAGCTCTTTAGTCATGGCATGCTAACTCTTAGTTGCGGCATACATGTGGGATCTAGTTCCCAGACCAGGGATCGAACCTGGGCCCCCTGCACTGGGAGCGTGGAGTCTTAACCACTGTGCCACCAGGGAAGTCCCTCACTCTGTTTCTATTACCAAATACTGGTGTAACTCTTACAAGTTTGTGCCTAAACTATTAGAACTAATCTGCCTCGACCTTCCTTGGGGTTCACCCATCACTTACCCCAACACACAGCCTACTCAAGGCATGTTGACCCTGCCCTCCACCATGTTCCCCCAACACTCCAGGTCTTTCATAAGGCTACATTTGCACCCCAGGGAAAGCCAGCAACCTTCCATGCCTGGCAAACCCCTATGCGCACATTCCAAGGCCAGTTCAATGTCACCACCCTTCTCCAGCCTTCCCTTGGGCTGAGTTAGTGGTGTTCCCTTTACTGTGGACACACAGTACTTCATACAAGTTTCCATTCAAATCAAGCCAGACAACATTTTACACCTGTTGTGTAAGAGGTACACTGTGCTGAGAGCTGGAAAATATAAAAATAACTAAGACCTGGGCTCTATCCTTATGGATATCTTCCAGATATGGAAGGAAATAATTATAGCACAGTGTAATAAATGCAAAGTATCACAGAGAACAAGACAGTTCAGCTGGGGTTTGAAGAATGAAGAGGTTGCCCTCAAATGGTTTTCTGAAACCACCCGCCTTTCACCTCACCCTCCAACTAGTGAGTGCATTAAAAGGACCTATAAATCATGTTTATGTTCTCAGGATCTAGTAGGCTGCCCAGCACACAGCAGGCGCTCAAAGCATTTCTCGAATGGACAAATAAGACAGACTGCACAGTTTATGAGTCATTCCATATCTGGAACAGTCTTCTCAGAATTACTTGCCAACTACTTGAGCAGAATTGTGTGGAATGCCTGCAAAATGATCAAGAATTCACAGTGATGATGTAAATGAGGAAGAAGAGAGAAGATGCTTGTCTCCCAGGTGCCTCTAAGACCCTCCCTGGTTGGCCTCATGCCCAGTCCCTGGCCCGCTGCCCCCCCACCCCCCCCCACACACACACATGGCAGCTCACTGGTCCTCAGGCTCCACCCCCCACTTCCTCACCTTGATCTTCGCACTTGCTGTTCCCTCCACGATAGCCAAATATTGCCCTCCTTCACCTCCATGTGTTGGCTCAAATGTCACCCTATTTAAAGATCTAACTCCCTTCCCTGCTTTTTCTCCTTAGCACTTATCTTACACACTAAACATTTTGTCCACGTGTTTGATTTTCCAACCAGAATTTAAGCTCCACAGGGGCAAGAATTTGTCTCTTTTGTGCACCTCTTCATGCCCAGCACTTAGAACAGTTCCCAGCACAAGCAGGCACTCAATAGATCCTTGTTAAATGATGAAGTGAGTGTGTCAGAACTACTGCGTGTACGCAACGGACAGAGGTCAGAAGCGTAGACCCTGGGACCAGGCTGTCGGGCCTGTTCCCTGTCTCCACCAATTATTAACTTTGTAACTTTGGGCAAGTTGCTTAAACTTTCAAAACCTCAAAATCCTCATTTGTAGAATGGGAATAATCACAGTACGTATACCTCATGAGTTGTGAGAATTATCCATTCAGAAAGCTTAGAACAGCTTTCATTAGCATTCAAAACACTTTACTAGTATTACTTTTCTTATGGCAAGAAACATTGAGATACGTTCTTTAAAACGTGGTTTAACTACATCCAAATAGAGAAACATCTATAAGCAACACATTAAAGTTGGCTTTTAGAAATAGTTATTAGATGATCATTTCCGGGTTTTTTTTTTGTTTTTTGTTTTTTTTGCGGTACGCGGGCCTCTCACTGTTGTGGCCTCTCCCATTGCGGAGCACAGGCTCTGGACGCGCAGGCTCAGCGGCCATGGCTCACGGGCCCAGCTGCTCCGTGGCATGTGGGATCCTCCCGGACCGGGGCACGAACCCGTGTCCCCTGCATCGGCAGGCGGACTCTCAACCACTGTGCCACCAGGGAAGCCCCATTTCTGGGTTTTAATAATTAACTTCTGCAAGCGTGAATACATTTCTCATAATTTCACTTGCTATCTCTCAAACTCTTGCCTAGAAAGGCCAAAATGATACAAGAGTAAATTGAAATGATTTTAAAATCAATCTAACACTAAATGAACAAGAAATCAGTTTCCAAAAACAACTGAGCAGGAAAGAAGAGAAACCTGTAAGGGTAGGCAAGTCATTACAGGTTTGGGATGTTTATTTTACTAACCCACAATAAAATGAATTAACAGGAAGGTTTACCCTTTTGAAATGGTCTTCAGTTTTCTGCTAAAGAAACATCTCTTTCATGAGGCCTTTCTTCAGGCTCTGCTATGATCAGATGGGCCCCTGAACATTCTTTTCCTCCAAATCCTAAAGCGCTTAAGGGCCTTTTCCACACCCCTTACAGATCCCTTTGTGCTGCTCGTTCGTTGCTGCAGGAACATGCATTCACCCTCCCCAGGCAGTTTAAAGGAGCCCCAGGGCGGGGGTTGGGAGGGTATATTTTGTTCTATTTCTGTAATCCTACCTGGCTCAGGCTGGTCACTGGCAGGTCAATTACATGTGTGTATGAAGGAACACACATATTTATAATCTAAAACCTGGTAAGAACTGGCATTACCTCTGAAAGAGGGTGGCAGGCGCTCTCTGAAGGTGCCTGACTGGATCTCAAAGTATTTCCGAAGCAGTTATTTATTCAGCAGCATTAATCTGCAATGACCATGTAAAGTCATTTACATCATGGTAAATTGATATCTAATGTTAAGCCAAGAGCTCGACAAGAGAAATGCCACAGTTTCCGAAGTATCCAGCTGAGCATAAGAATTTGAATTTTTCCAAAACTCACGGTCAGACTGAAAGTGTTTCTTTAGACTAATAACGTGAAGGTTACGAGCATGGACTCCAGAGTCCTGTTACCTGGTCTGAATGTACTACCTCTGCCACTTTCTAGCTGCATAACCTTGACAAATTATTTAACCTCACTGTGATGGCTTCCTCTTCTATAAAATGCAGATAAGCCTCACAGAACTCTTATGAGGATTAAATGAATTTATAGGTGAAATGATAAAGACAAAGCCTGGAACTTGGTAAGCATTTAATAAGTGTGAGCTTCTATCACTGGCATTATAATTATTATTAGAAATAGTTTTCCTTACTTATCTCATCTTATTTAATTAAGTGGTTGAAACACATCCATACTCCAAAGAAACAAAGATAGTTTAGATCTGGTTTGTTATAATCACTTATAATCTGGTTTCAGATAAACTTCCAGATTTTTTTTTTTTTTTTTGCTGTACACAGGCCTCTCACTGTTGTGGCCTCTCCCGTCGCGGAGCACAGACTCAGAACGCGCAGGCTCAGCGGCCATGGCTCACGGGCCCAGCCGCTCCGCGGCATGTGGGATCCTCCCGGACCGGGGCACGAACCCGTGTCCCCTGCATCGGCAAGTGGACTCTCAACCACTGCACACCACCAGGGAAGCCCCAAACTTCCAGATTTTGTTAAGTTACTTTTTTATTTCCAGTTTTAATGAGCTGATTGACATACATCACTGTGTAAGTTTAAAGTGTACAGCATAATGATTTGACTTAACGTGTATTGTGAAGTGGATTACGGCAGTAAGTTTAGTTAACATCCATCACCTCATTTAGATGCAATTAGAAAACTTTTTTTCCCCTTATAATGAGATTTACTCTTAGGACCTACTCTCTTAACAACTTTCCTATATATTACACAGCAGAGGTAACTACAGTCATCATGCTGTACACTAGAACTGCCAGACTTTGACAAGTGAAATGGAAAAGTGCCATTGGGTTTAATTACAATTCTTTCTCATATTCATTTCAAAGCTTCAAGAAAATGGCAATTTCAACTCCAGGTCTGGTTTTCTACTTAGTTCTCTGAAAGGATTTATTGAAAACCCCAAGTTGGCTGGAACATTTCTGCTGGTTACCTTTCAGGAGACTTTGTATGAGCACAGAGGATATCCATTTGGTTTCAATTTTCTAAGACACAAACACTTCATTGTACAGTAAATGGCAATATGCGCTCAATGATCCAAAAGCACATTGTTTTTGCTTCTTGATTTTCTGTTCTACTTTTAACTCTGTGACGATTAAGTTTCCTGTTCTCCGCGACAAAACACCTCTCCATCTACTGTGAGTGTCCAAACAAGTTAGTTGCTATTAATATTTTAAAAACATAACACAGCATAATCAAGTTAGTCTTCCAACCACTAAAATAAAAAAACTCAAATGCAAATCCACAAAATTTGTTTACACTGATTTTTTTTTTCCATTTATATATGGAAAATCACCAGGTAAGAGATAATTTAATTTTTAACTTGGATTGAAAACTCTGAATGCATAGCTTAGTTATTAAGCTTATTTATACAGGTTAATAAAAGCTCAATAAATTTCCTGTCTTTTCATTAAGACGAAGCAGACCTAGTTTTCCCTCTTTAAGGCATGGCATTATGTAGCATACAGTAAAGGGACTTCAAAACTGTGTCACTCCTTGGTGGGATCATCTACATAAAAGAATCCCATCATTTACAATACATCCTGGGTACTGGCCTAATTTCTTAAAAGTGTGTGCTTCAGGTTTTCTGGGATTCGAGCACCATGTGGTCCAGAGAATCACACTAGTAGCAGCCACTACTCAGAAAATTAGGTGAGCTCCAAATTGTCCCTAGAAAGATAAGGACTGCAAAAGCTGACGGAGCCTGACATTCTCCAACCCTCCTACTTCACAGAAGCCCAGGGAGCGGAAACGACTAGCTCATGCAGCTCCCTGTGGCCATGGCGGTGCTAGAACGCAGCGCTTCTAACAAGAGGCCAGGATGCCAGCGGCCAGGGCCCTCTGGGCCGCCAAGCCACAGGTGCTGCTGACACCCGAGTAGGAAGGGGCTCCCCGTCATCTGGAAAATCCATAAGCCTTGTATGGCAGTGACAGTAAGAACCAAAGCTTTGATCTCACTTATGCCCCAACTCCCCAAACTGTGGCAACATCCAAAATGAGGAGTGTTGCTTCTCCCAATGTCTTCAGTGCCTCTTCTGTTTTCCTCCCAAAGGATGAACACTTCGAGCTGACAAATTCCTCCTTCCCACTCAGTTCCTCTGGGGATGGAAATGGAAATGTGTGCAAATCCCTCTTCCACCAGCCATACCTCTTCCTGGGTTTGCTCCCCAGGACCCTCAAGACCTTGGTGCACAAGGCCTGATTTATTTAGGCCTGAACCTAAGTAAATCATCCTTAAAACACGTCTGCATGTTATAAGCTTCTCACACGACAGCTTCGTAACAGGATTGGACAATAAAACCTAAAAATACTAAGGTGTAGACAGGTAAAGAGATCCCCTGAGGATTTAGTTGGTTTTGTTAGTTTCTGCAAAATGTTCTCACATGTGTGAACACATAAGTCTTGAGGCACTTTTTTTTCCCCAGACCATTCAACAGCAGTCACTATTTTTATAAGGGAACTTACTTCTAAATCTATCTGACATGCCTTTCATTTGCTCAGTGTTGTACCTGCTCAAATGAGGGGTATTCCCTGCAGAGTGTTCTGGTCAACTGGAACGGCCAGCAGGCTTTTTGTTTTAGTCCCTATGAAAAGGGCTGCCTTTCCCATTTCCGGTCCTTATTTTAATACAGAGAAATGCAAACCTCTGCCAATTTAGGAAGACACTTAACAGCTACTTTGGAAGCTCTCAAATTTTATAAATCGAACATGACTTTACTACTTCTAATATACAAACCAACATAAATCAAAGTTTGTATTACAAAAGTTTAACTTCTTAGTCACCCTCACATCCCTGAAGATTTTATAGTACATCTTTCCGTAAAATTCAAGAAAAAAACTAGTCTCTTCACACATGATGAAGGCACATTATGAAACTCGTATATCACACCAGTATTATTAAGCAGTTTACCATTTGTAAAACATTTCAAAGTGAAATGACAGACATTACATGAAATTTCTAAAAATCTTATATGTTCTGGTATAATGTTATAAGTCATAATTCTAGTTATTACTTTAAAATGTATATCTCAGAAATAACTAAAAAAAAAAGAAAAAAGTGAAATGACTCGTATATAACCAGTGCCCAACTGTGTGTGTGTGTGTGTGTGTGTGTGTGTGTGTGTGTGTGTGTGTGTG